>NC_143013.1:125139082-125445868 GCF_055824585.1 Amblyomma mixtum
CACGCTTGACGACCCCCAGTGACGAGGCCAAGCGCAAGCTAAGTGCGCTTTTAGCCCTTGTTTCGCTTTTAGCTTTTGTTTTAGCCCATGTTTAGCCCTTGTCTAGCCCCGCCCCCTCCCTCCCGGAGCGTTTCTATTCCGAACAGATCACATGATGTGAACTTTCCTCCACTTTGCCAACACCTGCTTCCACTACAGTTCGCCGCTAGGGACGCAGAGTTTCTGTGAGCAGGTATCCGTATCCCTGTGTTGTGAGCAATAACTGCAGTTGTGACACAGAGTAACGTCACTCTCATCTACCCGTCCGGCGGTCGTCCATGTTGCCCTCTGGTAGAGGTGAACATGCGAAGAGTGAGGGATCTGAAAAGTTGCGTTGAAAATTCGCAGAGGAGGAACACATAACACTTAAGTTCGACACTCAGTCGTGAAATGTTGAGTTCAAGTTAGCACAATTATAATTAACGGAGGAACTTTCCTGACGAAATCATGAAGAGAATCGCACAGTGATTTTGGGACATATCCTCTGGCGCTTCCCTTAAGCGAGAGGATAACCGGAATTGAAAGAGGAAGCCTTAAGCGAGTGAGAGGGAACGGAAGAAATTGATCAGGTGATTCACTTTCACCACGTGACTCATAGAGATTCGACTGAGAGAACTATGATGGGCACGCGTCAAGATTTAAACCTGGTTTTGCGCAAAGCAAAACGGTCATGGACTCCTCGAATTGTCGTTAACTGCATAGGCGAATGCTCAAAGGGAAGTTGTTGTTGTTGTTGGCACATACCCACACTGGGGGATCGGCCAAGATGCGAGAGGAGATTGTTGTTGTTGTTGGCGGGTAAGCCAGCTTATGGAACGAACAGTCAAATCACGGATCCGCCGCACCGGATCTGGCCACTGTCGCTACATATGCCGCAGTTTAGTAGGCTAAATATGCGATCCAATACGAGGGTAAATTCTTCAATAGCTTGCGCCTTCTTACATCAGGCAACAAGCCTCGCTGCCCGGCATGAGTATACCCGCATACTACTGAAGTAACTTAATTCTATTTCACCTCGCCACTTCTATCTCTTTTCCATCCCTCATATCCCTCCTCCCCAGCGCAGGGTAGCCAACCGGAACATCTTTCTGGTTAACATCACTGCCTTCCTTCTTTCTCTTTGCCTCTCTCTCTCAATTTGATCATAAGACGAGGAGATTCTGTCAAAGGCAGAAAATGCAGTCCTCTTTCTCTTCGTCTTCGTCTACACATGCAGCGTGGATCGCATGCATCCACTCACCTCGCTACGTCCTGATTGCCTCATTTGCGTAGTAAGCGAGTGGGTCTCGCAAATATTCACATCACTCCGTTTTATTAGATATATTTTGAGCTCTTATTTTGCGTTCTTCATCACGCACTTTATAATTCAAGAATATATCTCAATTTCGCACTGCGTCTACCACTCCGTGAGCGCGCACTGTTCCTCATAAAAATCATCATTAATGCGAGAACCACACCTGCTTTCGGGCGACATATTGGATAACCTCGGTGTCCGATCTCCGAGAACGACGAACTGCTGTGGCCTGCTCAGCTGCCCACCGGCATCAGATTCAAAAGTGCTAAAAGGTCAGCCTTCGCGATAGGAACTGTGAACGAGGTGTTTCTTTCGCGAACAACGTCCGGCCAACCAATAAGATTTGTCGGTACGACAATCTATATGTTCCGTAATCTACAGCTAGCGTTCAGCCATGTTCAGCTCGGATAGTAATTACATGGCAGTTTGTCAGATACGATCTGCGTCCGCGCCTGGCAGGCATGGTCACCACTAACTCGGTTTCGTCAAACGGTCAACGAAAACGTTCTTCGTAGGTTTCTAAGAGCAGCAAGGTGTCAAATGCGCCCGCATCGCTCTCATTTGGCCTGTAGCGGGCACTACCCCTAGGTGTTTCTGATTGGCCGATCATGCAAGGTTGTTTCCATATTCTTCGCACACCCTTAGCTCTCAGTATTGCCGGACTTATCCCTCCTCGATATGGCCAGACATGTCCCACGATACAGATGGAGTAGCTGTTAGCAGACGCCTTCCTGCACCGTCTCTCACGTCGCATTAAGCGTGATGCATCGCGGTCATTTGGCCTGCAGTGGGCACATCGCCTGGGTAGTCTGACTGGCCGATCAAGCAAGATTGTTTCAAGGTTATTCGCACACCCTTAGCTCTCAGTGTTGCGGGGCTTTTCCCTCCTTGATATGGCGAGAGGTCTCACACGATATGGATGGAGCAGCTGTTAGCAAACGCCGTTTCGTACCGTCTCTCACGTGGCTTTAAGCGCGACGATCATTCCTTTTTACAACGGCAAACCTGCGGGCTAGTAGTTATTCATATTACCTAGGCACTGCAAAGAGCTACGACGAGACACAGGCGGTACTAATGCAGCGTAAACTTTCGAGTAGGTTTAAGATGAAAACTCCCAAGTTTAGTATCTGCAGAGGCTGGTGAAGAACGATTGGAAAAAGGAGGGCACAATGCGCAAGCGATTGATAGGGCAGAATCAGTAGTACCTGCTTCGTAGAGGTCATTCAGTGTGGCAAAGGAAGGCCCAAAATGCAGATATGAGAATACGCCCTGGGTCTAAATGGAGCACATTTGAGCATTCCTTATTCCTCACGATATCTGTAGGAACACCGTAGTTAACAGGACAAAACGAATCGGGACACACACCGTGTGTGTGTTCCTCTTCGTTCTGTGCTACTACTTGCGCTGTTCCTACAGATATGCATTACAAACTAGCTCGCCACAACGCTTTTCTGAACCTCCCTAGATGTGGTATAGTTCTATTTTCCGGATCCTATTAAGTATGTGGCTAAAATTTTGTATCTTTGTTTGGCGTGTTTGCGTTTTCAGAGTCGCGGCCAGTTAATAAACACTCTGAGTGTGTGAGCGGGGTAGATTTTTATAAGATACTGCATATATCTTTCAATAGCTTTTTGCTTATTCAGAACAAGTGAAATAAAAAGATAACAGTGATAGGTCACTAACGCATTAGCGAGCCGCCGCGGTGGCTTAGTTGTTATGGTGCTCGGCTGCTGAGCCGAAAGATGCGGGTTCGATCCCGACCGCTGCGGTTGAATTTCTATGGGGGCGAAATTATAGAGGCCCGTGTACTGTGCGATGTCAGTGCGCGTTAAAGAACCCCAGGTGGTTGAAATTTCCGGAGCCAGTAGGGCGTCTCTCGTAGCCTGAGTCTCTCTGGGACGTTAAAGCCCATAAAGGAAACCATAAACCAAACTAAAGCATTAGCAGATTCCTACTAATCGCGCAAAACAGTCGATCACTCTTAATGGTGATCATCATTCTCTGCAGCACCGTCCCCTGTGTCCTCGAGGATTTCAACGAAACACCTCCGGTCAATCAATTACAGCGAAAGCTGTACTCCCCCGCGAATCACACCAGGCTGTAAAACGGGAGTGAGTAAGCACAATAACTGGAGTGTTTACCAAAAGAGTTCAAAGCGCCTAAATGGTTGAAGTTGGCGGCATAAATCAGCGTCGTCAATCCCAAGATTCACTGCCCTAGGCTATCGATTATCCTTATCAAGCGTTGTGCACAGTAACGTACAGCAAATGCGCAGCTTCTTCTTGGAGTGTGCTCCAGATAGCATCAATTCCTTTGTTCTAAGCGAATTCCATAATCATGTTATTGTAACAGGTGTGCCTTTTTAATTTAAATAGCGACCGTACTGAATATTTCGCAGAATAGTAAGCTGAGTAGCATGCCTTCACAGTCTAGAGAGTTTTTTGTCTCCGATAAAATTATTTTTGCTGCGAAAGCAACACTACGGGAGTCGCCGAGCCATTTCGCGGAGCGTAGGAAAGGTCATACTGCGCGTGCGGGAGGATCAGTGACGTCACACGGCGCACAGCTGGCGCGCCGCCGCCGTCGCTGCGCGGGTGACTCGGAGGTGCCGCCGCCGCGCTCGCCAGTTGCGCATGAGCAGTAGCGGCGCATAGCTAGCTTACCGGTGCCGCTGCGGCCGCATGCTCTACATCGCCCCTCTCTCTCCCCTCGTTGTTTTCGCAATCATCCAGGTGTAACCACAGCTAAACCGCTGCCAATTTTTTCTTATATTTCTGGAATGAAGATAATATTCGAAAAATATGCGAACCCCTTATTTCTGGCGTACTCCTCTAACTATGGAGTTTTGCTGTTGCGATTGGCAGCCATTGGGACACTTTGCACGCATTTTTTTACAGGGATAAAAAGTTAAATTGTGCTTTGATTTGCAAATCCGTCTGTTACTTCAGGCTCCAATTTTTAGACCTCAACATCATGCTCAGAGAAAGGTGTGTACGCTGGTGCTCCCGCCCTAGAGCCAAGAAAGATTTTATCCTTTTTCCTCGGTCCAATCAAAAACTCTTAAGAGGGCTATTGCGGCCCCTTTTCTAAAATCCGCACTCGTCAAGTGATGCACTCACATGATGCAAAAGACCTTTCGGGCCGAGGTAGCCAGATTACGCAAAGCAGGGTTCCCTGGCCACGTGTTGACTGCTGTGACCGAGGCACTGCTATAGAAATTGAAGCGATGGCAAAAGAAAACACGGAGACCAGGAAGACTTGGGAACGCCAAAACAGTGGTTATTCCATACATCCACAAGGTGTCCCACAACCTAAAAGGGGTAGGCAACAAGTACGGCGTCCCGATGGTTCTTGTCGGCGCCGTGTAAATTGGCCAAGACGTGTTCTAAGGTCAGCAGTAGTGGAACTGCAATATCTGGCTGTGGGGGAAAAAAAAAACACGCAAAGCCCTTTTTCTTCCGTGTGCCATGGGTGTGGTCTATGGGATCCCCCTTTCTTGTGGTAAAGTGTACGCTGGCCAGACTGGGCTTGCTGTTAATGAACGAGCCAGGAAGCATGAAAAAATGTTGGAAAACGCAACAGACTCAAGCCCGAATCGACCCGCCCATTGCCGTTCTTAGAAGGATCAACACGATCAGAACTCTGAGCCACGGCATGACAATATCAAAATTCTGACGAGGATCAAAGATGGATGCGCTGGGGAAATATCGGAAGCCTTTTCTATCAAGGCGAGAGCCCATGTGTGTCAGCAACACCCCTGTCTCCTTGCATACTAGCGAATTCACATTGCTTAGAAATTGGGGAAGAAATGCAGTCTGCTCTCCTTAATCTACTTTGACTTATTTGCGCTCACGTGGAGCAGAAAAGAGAAAGAAAAAAAATACGACCTCACTTTCCTCTCCCCCCCACTCTCCCGTTTTCTTGACGTTTCGTTCTGTGGCCAGTCATAGATGCGCATTGGCTCACTGTTGTCTTTCATGCATGTTCAACAAAAATACGTGTCAGTAAACAAAGTTGAGGTCACCGCTTGTCCTGTAATGTCTTTCTGTGTATTCGTATAAAATATAGCGCTATTTAAATTTTATGAAAAGAAAATGCATCACCAACTAAGCGCGCATTGCGTTTTATTATTATACTTGAGGCTAGCGTAGTATTGCTGTACGGGAAATCATTTCCTTTTTTCGAATCCTTTATCCCTGAAATAATTATGGCACTCAGGTGTATGCAACCGTATATCAACGACGGGGCAGATCTCTGGTTCTAGCTGACTAACGCACTGCTCTACTGTCTATACGGCTGCTTACTCATTCAACCGAAAATGGCTCAACAGTCGTGATCACTACTACGCGACCGTGCGTCTCTTTACCGTGCGTCACGTCATCCAGCAGCTGTTTCTATGCCACGTCATCGGCTTCGTGTGGTTTCCTGACACCAAAGTCTCGCGATCCGCGCGAAACATTATCGCCGCTGTGTAAAAAACGCGCGCTCGCATGCTTAAACGTAGCGTAACGCAACTGTGACCCCTACTGGTCCTCTCTGTACTCATACAGGAGCAATAAATTACGATGGACCCTAACGTCCAGCAAACAGCCTTCACAACTTCGATCAGAGCTGTTTGCTACTCGATTTCGCGCTGTCCCTCCGTCTGGCGCTTAAGGATGATCGTGATTTCATTGCACTAAGGGCAGCTGGGTTATTGAGCGCCATGTTAGTCTTGCGTTTAGTCGAAGCAAGGTGGCGTCAGAGACCCGTATTTCTAAGCAGTTCGCGCGGCCACAACGCCAGGGTAGAGTCCGAGGGCACGGTAAAGGTTGCACACGCCAAAACATTGGTGAGCACCCAGGCCTAACTGAAGTTAAACCCCGCGCATCTCCCATACGAGGAATTTGCTTAACCCGCCGTGCTACTCCTGCGGTCGGCAATGGCTTCGCTGCAGACACTTTTACCAATGCTCGACAAGACGGACGCAAAAAGAAGTTCTGAACCTTTGTCTGCCCTCACAAGCTTTCTACAAAAATGTTTTCATAGCCGCTTCATAAGCTCTACCGTGTTCTCTGAGACGTGCCGTTAACTGGTGAGCGAGCTTCTTAAGCAGACCAGTTTTCTTTAATTTTTATAGTCGTAGCTGCTGAACGAAAGCGCACCAGTGCTTGCAATGGGTCACGACTGAACAATAATGCAATATTCCAAGTAAAGGTGATCAGATGCATCTCCCCATGCCAACTTGTGCCTTCTTTAATGAGTCCTTTGTGTTGAGGCCAAGCACAGTCTACACGACAGGCATGAAGCGCATGGGTCTTGTAGTACGGTCTTCATTTTGCAAGGTTCGGTAGCCATCACTGACACATGGCGCCAGGCTGAACTGGTCTCAGCTTGTCAATATAAGCTGGAAAGATGTACAAGCACAAGTGTGATTTGATTTGTTCAGAGGCCGAGTATGATGAAATATGTCAGTAGGTCCTCAAAAGGGGTTTACAATGCGTGCTGCGCGCCTCGGGATAATCAGCTGCTCTAGCGAGAACAGTGCATGCTTGCGGAGTAAACATAATGGCAGCTACCCAAGGTCCCTGTATCTGACAGCGCGAATACAATCAGGCACAAGAGACGAGGAAAGAGACGAACACACGGCTGTATTCCTCGCCACTTGTGCCTGTTGGCGTTCTTGCTCCTCGATACAAAATACTAAACCAACTAGCCCCCAAAAATGTTCTTACTCGAGGATTTCTTTGATAAACCATACTTCTCCCCAAAACACCGTTCTTATAGCACAAAAGAACTGCGAGAACATCTTGATATACTCCCTGTGGGGACTGACACCGCATACTCACAACAACAAAATATTAATTTCTAGCGACGCAGCTATTCTCCTGAACGTTACCTGCAGGGGCAGCCATCTATACATCAGTAACTGCGAGCACACGCGGAGTGGCCAAGACTGCGCTTGTTAGCACTTCATTGCAGGTGCTGCGCACTCAACGCTCCGCCAATCTAGCTCCGCTCAGTGCAACAGGATATGGGAAGCACGGAAAAGAAAAAGCAACGCCAAACATTTAACCTCACAAAAAGAAGTTCACAGGTGTGGGCTCTACTGTACTTCATTTCCGACGTCCCATGCTTCGCTCTTGTTGCGTGTCGCCGTGAAGATGCATCCAGTGCAGTATTATGTACTAGTATGCAGGCTACTATGCATTGGCGTAGAAGTCGTGATGGGCGCTGTTGGTGGCTGATTCTGAGAGGAGTAACAACACCCACTCCCAAACTATTTTCAGAGCTGTGTAACAGATATCTGTTCTTATTTACTAGGGACACACAAACGATAGGTGGCAGGCTTAGACAGTTCCGCCCCCTTGTGGTCTTTGCAGGCTCGGGCTGGGCTATACTCTGCCGTCGAGACGTTATGTCTTCTGGACCATGTGCTTCCGACAAGGATTGTGGCATTTCCAAGCTAGACGGAGATATGCCTAATCCGTCCACTCGCAAGAGACGCAGGCCCAGCGCGACAGTGGCCGCCGAGCAAAAGAATGAATCGCACCCTCTGCAAGGTACCGCGGAGGCAGTAAAAAATGAATCATCAATTAATAAGCCTTGCAGGCCGTCAACTAGTACTGCTGACAACTGCAGTCGACGCTCATTAGTTGGCAGCTCCACCAGGCGGCTTAAGGGTGAACCATCAAAGTGGAAACAGCAAAGCCAACCTCAGACGACCCAGCTTCGAAGCCCGCAAAGCCAAGCGATGCTGAGGGCCGTAAAGTGCCACATTCTGAACGCGTCGCAGAGAATCAGCCATCGCAGCAAGCACGGGATAAAGCTTCATATCTAAAGCACTCACGGCAAAAAACCAGACAAATGGCCTCCGGCGTGCAAGAGCCTACTTCGGGTTGAGAAACAAAGCAGGGGGACGTGATCGTCACGCTGACCGCCACCCAACCTCCTAGCGCTCATGCCACGACGTCTACCAAAAAACAAGCGGCCGATACTAGCCTGGCTTACCCGCAGAGCGCAGATGCCCCACCAGGGCACCCGGCTCCCGCCGGCTTAGTGCCGGATACTGCACCTGCAGAGGGCCCGGCACCTCGCGCCAAGGGTTGAAAGGCGGTTCCAAGAAAGAGCACCATGTTGAGCCCCAATTGACAGGGCCTGAAAAACTTCGATTTGGCCGATATGGTAAGTTGCCAATTTGAACATTTCATGCGGTGGTATCTTCTAGTATCGGGGCATGATAGGAATGAAGCTGCATCTGATTTTATAAGGCCAGCGTTCTGATGCAGCGGACGAAAAGTGGATGGTGTCGCACACTCACGCCAACAATATGTTTATTTCACTTCAGAGCAGGGCGCTTTAGGATAAACATTTGGAAGTAGAGTGTTGCTTCCAGCAGCAGAAAGGTCGCCGTATAGCGTTTGGTTTAGGGTCGGGAAAGAAAATGAAACGTGAAGAGGGAAACTTACGGGCCTTCTTTGCCACATTGTTAAAGAAGAAAAATACTATATTGTTTAGATTGCCTGCTATGGTGTCTATAACGAGAGCTTAACATTCTTGCAATTTTGGAGCCCAAACTATGGTTGGAAACTGTTGCATTGGGTCTAAATGGTATGCATGAATTATAACCTTCAAGAATGATCCAGTACCTTATATGTTATTATCACATAAAAATTGACTAATTCAACTTTCTGATCGAGCTCAGTTCACCCACTAATCCTATTAATAAAGTATGGGAGTGGCCCTACCAAAGTTTTGAGTGTCCTTAGGAATTTTTCAGCGTGGGAGAATTTCAAATTTTGGGGGTCCGCAGATTTTGAATATTGGCGGATCTCTATCATAGGTGCATTGGTGGTCCCGTAATGTTGATCGCGGTACGACCTTTTCAATGGTATTCATGATCGCGGGGAGTCCTCGTACGAATCCTGGCGCAGTGGCGCAGCGGTTAAGCGCCACTGCCGAGGATGGTGACAAACACAACCACCGGTTGGGCTTGTGCGACCCAGCTTGCTCATCCAGAGCTCCCGTAAGACTCATGTGCAGCGCCACGATGGGCGGGTTGGAATTGCATCGAGTTTAGGAACGGTGCGTGGTTTGCTCAGAATCCATTTGCTCAGAACTCAACATCACGTGACCTCTTTCCACCAATGGAAGAATTTCATTACAAAGAAGTAGGAATGTTCTTCCGGGACGGCATTAAACTCTTTCGTATTTATTTTTATTATCACTACCGTAACGCATTATTATGATGTATTTCATCCCTTTTGACATCAAATCTGGCCGCCTTCGACTGCAAATGTCACAGTAATAGCTTCATTTCTAACACCATCAAAGTCAAAATACCACTGGTATCTTAGGCCGAAGTTACCTACGTTAAGCTTGGTCCTGCGCAAACACTGTCTTGTCCCCGTGTATCCCCATGTGCAAGATTTTCTTTACCCCATCAGGACACTGGAATGCGGGAAAGGGCGAATAAACAGACTATCATATTCAATAACATAACTCTGCAATTCCGGGTCGAGTAATACAAAGCTCCTCTCCGTCTTCAGGTGAGAAGCCCTCGTGAGATCTTCGGCAGCAGAGCAGGAGTGCTCCTGAAGAGGGAGATTCTGATCAGCCTTGTTGTTATAGCGACCGTGCTGTTTTTGTTAGTCGCTCTCTTCTTCCTAATCCCCACGACCACACCGAAAATAAAAGACGGCTTCTGCGTGACAGACGACTGCCTTTCACACGCAAGCCTTCTCAAAGGGACTCGAAGCACAAAGTTTGACCCCTGCCACGACTTCAGTGCCCACGTCTGCTCAAACTGGTCACCGCCCAAAAACAGGGAAGAAATTAGAGATTTTGACACCTCTGCTATGATGGACATGGTCTACTCATGGCTCCTGGATCTGAGCACGACTCTGCAGGAAGGATCCAAGGCATTCCCCGTGGCCAAGAAGGAACTGGCTATGCTAGAGTCTTCCATGAGCAACTCCTCCAGGTACGGAACAAACCTGAAGGCTTTCCGGCAATTTCTGAACGATCTCAGCCTGCCTTGGCCGAATCCACCAAAACAAGGTACCGATGCGCTTGGCGTGCTCGTCAATCTGGCCTACAATTGGCAGGCTTCCTTCTGGTTCAAGGTGAGAATGTCTTTTATGCATAAAGGCGCATACGAAGGCAAGCGCAGCATTATTTTGACGCCGTCTCCTCTGATTGCGATCTCCCGCAAGCAGCACCACGTTGTCATGAGAGACGGAAAGAACGCCTACTTTAAGTACTGGATGAATTTTTACGCTGCCTTCTTTGGTGACGTCAAATCAGCCAACAAGAAACGGGCGCTTCAGACAGCCGAAATGGAGTGCGACATTATTGAGGCTATCGATGAGGCGCTACAAACATCACCAAAACATTCAGCCGTGTTCCTTATAGAAGATCTCGAAGTGTACACGAACTACATAAGTACCCGCCGATGGTTGGAACAGATTCAGGGCGGTACCGCCTTGATCCCTGACCTGACTTATCAGGACATTGTTGTTACGACCAATGCACTTTTCCTGCAGACAGTGGGCAACCTGTTCAAGAGATACACCAACGATGAGATCGTGGATTTCCTAGAGTGGCAATTTGCCCAGCACTATGCACCCGTGTCAGACAGCGGCCTTCTGGTGGCGCGTTACGGCGATCACAGGACAGCCAGAAGCTTGCGACCCGCCCTCTGCGGATTCCACATCGAAGTGCCCTACAGGGTGCTCCTTCTATCCCTGCGCTTCGCGATGCGGCTTACGCACACAGACAAGGAACTAGTCGACGCAGGCTTCGACCGCCTCGTATCGACGGCTGTGTACTTGCTCAACGATTCGATTTGGCTCGACTCAGAGAGCAGATCCTTGGCCACTGAAAAACTTCGTGCTGCCAGTTTGCGGGTGTGGCCTGCCGCGAAATTTCTCAACGATACAAACCTGAAAGAGCTATTTCGAGCGTTTCCGGAAATAGAAGAGTCTTTTGGCGACTACGTCATCAACTCGCGTCGGAGCATTCGAACTATCAAGAGAACGCCGGAGTTCGACACAGTGCTTGAGATGCCCGAGAACTATGGCCTGCCATATTTCGAGTACGATTACATAGAAAACACCGTAGGGGTCGCGATCGGTGCGATGGCCCGTCCGCTATTTTACAGCCAAGGCACTCTGGTCATGTTCTATGGCGGATTTGGCTTTTCGCTCGCGTTAGAATTGGTCAAGGCGCTAGATCAGGAGGGACTCCAATGGCACCCCGACGGACGGCTCGTCGACTCGTTCCTCAGCGCACGCTCGCAGGCTGTTTTCGGAGGCAAAAATAGGTGCTTTAAGAACAGCGAACTGGCCGGCAGCAGAAGTGTTTTTCCAGAAATACCGGCGCTGCAGATAGCCTACTCTGCCTTTCTCGATGCAGCCAGTGAAGCCGGGAACACAACCCAGATAAGCAACGAGCTTAACGAAGAGAAGGTATTTTTTCTGACCATCTGCCACATGACATGCACCCGGCAGGACGTCAAGAACCCCTTCTCGGTTGACTGCAACAAACTTGTGCGCCACTCTCCGGCTTTCGCAAAGGCATTCCGCTGCCCGGAAGGATCTCGGATGAACCCGAGAAATAAGTGCAGCTTTTTCGACTGATACGATAATTTTGTGATGCTAGAATGTTTGAAGCTATACGACGGTACTATTTTTTCTGTGCATACCAACGAACATTGAATACCATGTGTAATCTTCTGTAATCCGTAAGCAATATCTTCTGTAGTATATGAGGAATGGTGAGAACTTTGGAAAACTGCGGTGATTTCTATCTTTTTTGTGTGTATTTTGATACATCTTATCTGATGTTGTCTCAGAGACGTTTTCACATTTTCACGATAGCCTTGCTCTCGGGTATCAAGCAGCAACAGAGAAATTTCGAACTGCCCTAATCAAAGCGGAACTCATTATATTGAAATATCCTTCTTTAGCAAGGAAACCGAGCCAGCCGCCCAGCTTTGTACCTAGCTATATTTTTTCATGGATCTGTGGCAGCTTCTAGAAACGTTCTTTTGTATTTTACTAATGCAGTCATGTATCCAAGTGGCGTACTCTTGTAAGAATTCTACTTTCGGTTTCAAAAGAGCGTACTCCCATGCTGCGATTTCACTGCAGTTACAAAATTGTGGCTCCTTGCGTTATCGGGAACAGACATTCAAATTGATATCTTATTTCCTTTTCGAGTAAATGTTTGCACACAATATCCCTTCGTGGAGGGCAGACCTGTTAGCCTAACCTGGCGACTTTTGTGCGTTTCCTTGTCTATTGAAGTGGAGATGCGGTGCTTAAATATTAAATTACGTCATTTTCTTAGCCACTGTGAAGGTATCCAGCTGCATTGTCGGTGTACCCAAGTGTTGAATCCATTGATGGCTCTGATAATTAGTTAGTCAAGCCATGTTATTTTGGTATCTAAATTTTTCTTTCACCTGCGACAGCATGAAAAGAAATTAAGTCAAAATAGGTGGGGTTGTCGTTCAAATATAGAAGCTTTCTCGTTTAGCGCATCATGTTATTTTCGCTGACCTCTTAATTTGTGAGCGCTAATGGTTTTTTCTCGCTGCAGGAAAAAAAAATCTGAGAAGAAGTCAAACGCATCCAGCGTAATAAACAAAGTTTTTCACTTTTGCCTGGAACTAATGTCGCCTGAATTCTGAAGCCCTCGGGCCTCTTTGCAGCCAGCGTTTCTGCTGTAGAGTACGACCTCTTTGTTCATGCAGTAGGAGACTTTTCATTAAGTGGCACGAGGAGGGCGAGAAATCACGGGAACGCTGTGCGACTGAGTTGCTCATCTGCCTTTCTCATGCAATCACAGTTCTTGATCTTCGAAGCCATATAGCCACGATCATAATTTTTGCGAGTGCCATCTGTATGCTTGGCAACCACACCTATAAGCTCGCAGGCGGGAGTGTTCAGAAATGTGCACTCTTTGAGGCGTTTCCCAGTCTACTGTATTGGGAGTACACCACCCGCCTCGCCCCCCCCCCCCCCCCCCCGACTGTATTATTTGTGCGGAATATTTTGAGATGTCGAACTCGACCATTCTAAAAAATACCACACAGGGGCTTTTTTTGTCAGTCTTACAAGCGCTCATCCGTACTAATACTATGTCTACTTACCCCTTTCAGGAAGACATTTAGGGCAAATTGAAGTTTTCTAGCTTTGATTGCTTTTTTGTTCTGAAGGCAAAGCCTACAGTTGTAGTGAGAACTGAGCGTTATCAGCTTGGCAATGATAATGTTGACGCAGCCGAGTGTCCTTTTACTCCCATGCAGTTAAGTGAATCTTTTGATGTTCAAGGACGAGAGGCATTCAGAGAATGGGACGGGCGTTTTCCAGTCGCTATGTTTCTCTTGTCCTCGCGTGTTTCACGCCATGCAGAATGTTACCAACTGGACCACCTCTACTTCCGAACTAGTAAATCAGTTTATTTTTTTAGTTTTACGTCACATCTTTGAGTTCAGGACACAATATTTTTCACTCCCGGTCGCTGATCGCACTCGTACTACGGGTTTGAAATCTGGTAGAAAAAACTTTTTTTAAAAACCAGATTCGGCCACCAGCTAACGCATCCATTGCTGCCAAGCAAATATTGTTACGTAGACGTACGCACACGAGGAGTAGGCGTAGTCAGAGAGGTAGCTGACAGCAGCTCAGTGGAACCACCACCGGCCAACGGCGCACACCACACACTTCGTCCTCTTCGCTCTCTGAGCACGAGCCTAGCACTGTCTTCGTCGTTGTCCCTTGACATAACTTTCGGCGGCGAAAGCATCGTCCCGATGCTAAGTGGAAGACGGAGCAGGTGCACGGTATGGCTTGAGGCGAACTACCTGAACAACGTCAGTGGCAGGGCGGGTGGATGACGACGGAGGAGCGAGGGGGGCAACCTCATAAGTCACGTCGGTCACCTGACGGAGCACGCGATAAGGGTAGTTGTAACGACGGAGTAGTTTCCCAGAAAGACCGAGACGGCGAGAGGGAGACCAAACGAGGACGAGTGACCCTGGCGCGTAGTGTACTGGTCGATGTCGGCGGTCGTAAACGGACTTCTGGTAGGCCTGGTAGGCGGTGAGACGGTCACGGGCGATTTCGCAGGCCATGGTTTCTTGGGCTATGGCGTCACGTGCGTACTCCGAATTCGAGGGCGAAGAATGCGGCAGCAGTGTATCCAATGGCAACGCAAGATGCCGGCCATAGAGAAGACAGAAAGACGAGTAGCCCGTCGTGTTATGCCGCGATGAATTGTAAGCAAATGTTGCACAGGGCAAGGCAATGTCCCAATCACGATGGTCGGGGGCGACGTACATTGATAGCATATCAGTCAGGGTCCTATCCTGGCGCTCGGTAAGCCCGTTCGTTTGAGGATGGTACGCTCTAGTAAGTTTATGCTGCGTGGAACAGGACCGGAGTATGTCGTCAACTACCCGGGACAAAAAGTAGCGGCCGCGGTCCGTCAGCAATTGGCGGGGGGCACCGTGATGAAGGATGACATTTTGCAATAGGAAATCGGCGACATCTGTAGAGCAACTGGTGGGTAATGCACGCGTAATAGCGTACCAAGTGGCGTAGTCAGTCGCGACAGCGATCCATCGGTTGCCGGAACTGGACGTAGGAGAAGGTCAGAGGAGGTCCAGTCCTACACGATGGAAGGGTTCCAGAGGTACGTCAATAGGCTGCAGAAGGCCAGCAGGCAAAGTAGAGGGCCGCTTCCTGCGTTGAGAGACGTCACAGCTTGCAATGTAGCGCCGAGCACTACGGTAAAGACCGGGCCAAAAGAAGCGGCGTCGGACCCGATCGTACGTGCGGGAGACACCGAGGTGGCCCGCGGTGGGCAGGTCGTGTAGTTCCGCTAGGACACACGGGCGGAGACGCTGAGGAACGACGAGCAGGAGCGGAGGGCCGTCAGGGCGAAGGTTGCGGCGATATAGGATCTCATCCTGAAAAACAAAGACGGGGTTGGCACAGGTGAGGCGGTCAATAAGGGACGCAAGGAGGAATCTTGCCGTTGCTCGGCCACGATGTTAAGCAGATCAGAGATAGCGAATAAGCATGGGCCAAGGCCATTGCCTCCAGGATCTGGCGGCTCCACACGGTGACGAGACAGGCAGTCAGCGTCTTGATGTAGGCGCCCGGACTTGTAGACAATTGTGTAAGAGTACTCTTGTAGGCGCAATACCCAACGGCCATGCCGGCCTGCGGGGTCCTTCAGCGAAGAAAGCCAGCAAAGAGCGTGGTGGTCCGTCACAACGAAGAAAGGACGGCCAAACAGGTAGGGTCGAAATTTAGCGACAGTCCAAACAAGGGCTAGGCATTCGCGCTCCGTTATGGAGTAATTGCGCTCGGCGGAGGAAAGAAGCCGGCTGGCATATGCAATGACACGGTCTTGACCTTGGTGACGTTGGGCGAGCACAGCGCCGATATCATATCCGCTGGCGTCTGTGCGAACTTCAGTTGGCGCCGACCGGTCGAAATGGGCCAATATAGTTCGAGAAGTGAGCAATTCGTGTAAGGAAGAAAAGGCCTGTCTTTGGGCGGGGCCCCAGGTAAAAGGGATGTCCTTCTTAAGGAGGTCGGTGAGGGGCCGTGCGATGCCAGCAAAAGTTTTGATGAAATGTCGGAAATAGGAGCACAGGCTTACAAAGCTGCGCACATCCATGGAATATTGGGGAAGATGGAAGTTCTTGACGGCTTCAAATTTAGCAGGATCCGGGCGGACACCCGAAGCATCGACCAGATGACCAAGGATGGTGAGTTGGCGACGACCGAATTGGCATTTCGACGATTTAGCTGCAGCCCGGTTTTACGGAAGACAGAAAGAATGCGCGTCAGTCTTTCTAGGGGCGTGGAAAATGAGGGCGAAAAAACAACAACGTGGTCTAGGTAACACAGGCATGTAACCCATTTAACTCCTCGAAGCAAGGAGTCCATCATTCTCTCGAAGGTAGCTGGCGCATTGCAGAGACCGAACGGCATTACTTTAAAGTGATATCAGTCTGGTGTGACGAATGCATTCTTTTCACGGTCTTGGTCATCTACAGCAATTTGCCAATAGCCGGATCGAAGGTCGATGGAAGAGAAAAATTTAGCTCCGTGAAGGCAATCCAAAGCGTCAATTCTTGGGAGAGGATACACGTCCTTTTTCGGAATGCGGTTAAGGTGCCGGTAATCAACGGAAAAGCGCCAGCTCCCATCCTTCTTTTAACCCTTTGATATTGTTCCTTGACAATATCAACAAAGTATCAGAGATTCAAACACTCGGCCTTTAGTAAGAAACTGACAAATTTTCAATTCCTTCATAACGAGAATGACATGCGAAAGCACTTTGTTTCTAATTAGAGTGAATATTGCGTAAACATTCCCTTAACTTGTCCTTCGAATTTCAAGGCGTAAGCCTTTAATGCCTCATCGTTGTAAGCAGGAGTTGTCGACAGAAATGTCACGCTTCTCAATTGGTCGAAATGGTCGTGACGTCACAGTGGGCGAATTTCAAATAGAGCCAATTGTACTTTGGCTAATAACCATGTAACCAATTAAAGGGATGGTATAGTGATGCTCCATGTAAATGAAACTGAGTTTAGTTAATTAACGAATTAACCTAATTAACCTGTCTAGTCGGACCAGATAAATAAATAAAACCGTGTAGGAAATTGGTCGACTTCGGGAATTGAACCAGGGCCTCCAGTGCGAGATGAGCACGCTAACCACTCTGCTATTCCTGCTCGATGGCTTCAAATGAACAAAGGCGCGTATAATACGGTGTCTTCGTTCACTCCCATCTTCCTCCCTTCCCGTTACGGCGAGGTTCAGGTGTCCACCGAGACATGCGAGACAGATACATTTCCTTTACTCAAAAACCAATTTACTGATGAGAAAGGCGTGCAGCCGAATGTGCGATGGCGTTCTGTAAACTCCCTGGCAGGTGTCGCTTTCCACTCTTAGAGACATCTTAACCACACATCAGTGACACAAGCAGCATCCCCGAGCTTAAAGCTTCCGCCTCACCGCACTTTAGGTCAACAAAGTGCCCTCATGAATTTTCTTCACTCTTACCTAGACGTTGCCTTACGGTGTCCTCCAAGAAAAATTCATTTGAAAATATTGTACGAGGTCCCCTTCTCCTAGGCACACCGTATTGAAGTCATTTCATCTCAAAGCACAAAGCTCACAGCTCGAAGCTTTAGGGACCCATAGGTTCTTTTTTTCATTATTGCAAATGAAGTGGTGCATTTACAGTAAAACTAAATATTTATGGTGTTGTCCTGAATGTACACTTAATTTGCAGTGCCGGAAAAAGCGTGCCCGCGCGAAACAAATTTCATAGATATGGAAGCATCTTATCTGAGAAGATTCATTAATTCATAAAATTGGTACCTCTCCGAGTTTTCTACGAACGAAAAGGCAGACTTGTTCTTAGCGTCGCTTTACAACAAGCAAAACGGCAGACATCCCAAAGTACCGAACTCAGCCGAAATAATAGTCTTAACTGCCAGTAGTTCATGCGTATCTAAAATAAGATCATCAGACTCACACCCCTTAAAGGACTCAGTATTAATGCTGCCTGTCTATGTAGATTGGTGCTATTATTTCTTACACTTTGTACTTGTGATAAAGATAATGTACAAAATGCAATGGAATGTTTTGAGAGCACACTATCCCTTTCAACTGTTATCCCGGGTGCTCTTGCCTCCGCAGAAGGCTACGGTCACCAGCGCCATACATGCCGCGCACATCTCTTTCACGGCGAGCGAACACTTCTGGAAGTCCACGCGATCCTGGCGGACTGGCCGAGGAGGTTTTCGCCGGTCTTATATAAATGCCACACAGATGTGTCGTCAATTCACAAAAGCTCATACATTGCACGACGAATATTTTGCCTGTTTTAAACCATTGCAAATTTTCATGTTCTTTCGAAAATGCAGCTGAATGCTTTTGTTTGTGTCACCCAGTATAAGAGGATCATAAATTTTGCAACAAGTTTACCTCAGCTAGGTCTGTAATAATGATCTTCTTTTCTAATTTTGCATTCTTTAATTTCGAAAGTGCGTCGCTGATGTTTCGTATTAACCCAAATTAATGGCGCAGACGTGGGCATCACATTGAAACGTTGTATAGGAGCTGCTATACATGTTTATACGTCAGCAGTAAAGCGCGACAACATAAACAAGCAATGATGTAACGCATATTAACACAGATTACACTGAACTCAAAATTTAAAACTCAGTTATAAACGTCTTGTGTGGAAATGCGAAATTAATGTAGTACTGTCGTAAGCACATCTGTCTGGAGCGCTCGAAGGACCTGCTTTTGGCTGCATGAGCGACGCCTACAAGAAACGGCTTCTTTTTAGATTGCCTGCATCTGAGCACGTGCCAGCACATTGATGGCACTTCCTTCACATTTATCGCAACATTAAACCGCAGCCCGGATCGAATAACGATCACCGGTGAAGGCGCTTTATGCCGGGAAACCAAAGCCCGAATGACTGTCCTTGGCGCGCGCACGTCAGCAAACGTTTTCCTGCAGCGCATATTTCGGTCTAACTAGCAGGCATCTGTCAAACATTTAGCTCCTAGGTCCTGAAGGAGTCTTACAGAAAACAGATGCTTGAATCACCTTTTTTACGCAAGCGACAAGCGTTTCTAATGACTTCAATATGACTATAGAATTAGAACTTTCTGCGAAACTAATTGAGCACTGCCAAGGGTGCCGTCATTGTGTTTTTCGAATATTACTGAGCACGATTGCTAGTATCGCCGCTGCCATCTGTGAGTTGAATTCTTCGCGGGCGCAGGTAAGGCAAGTACAGACTTCTTTCCAGTGCTACGTCAATCCCTTCGACTGTTTACGCCGTTGTCACCTCTACGTGACTATATCAAGGGCATTCTTGGCACTGTTTGCATGATATGTATACACGCCAATGTTCTGACACATGCACACATGGTTTCCGTCCTCCAGAAACTCCCTCGTCGTCGGCACTGGGACCGCAAAAAGAGGATGCCGCCTGCTATAGGCAACGGGCAGTCGTCAGGAGCCGCCACGATCGCTGAACAACCAGCGCCATCTAGCGGGCAGGCGGGGAACATATCGCAGGATTGCTCCGCCGTAGCAGACGGCATGGCAGCCTTGCGCGAGGCTGGTAGAATGGCGTTGGAAAGCGTGCCGATAGTTATATCGGCGGCATTTCGCGATTTGGACGATTTGAATTCCTTCTTCCGAGGAGCGAACTAGGAAAAGGGCAAGCTTTTGCTTGAAGCCGGTCACGTGGACAACGCGAAAGAGCTCGTGCTTTCAAGCGGCTCCGAAATAAGGGGGAAATGCATGGCGCAGACTAAAATCAACGCGCCGCCGAAGAGCGTGGAGATCGACGTAAGCTACGTCTGTTCATCGCTTGTATTTTTCTGGCTCGCATCTCTCATTGCTATTTCAGACTGACAACAGCAGGAGAATCATCGCAGCACGTTGCGGCTGTCGTGCCGGTGTCGCGGAGAAGCGTAAGCATGCGGCGGCTGTCGCGCTGTTCGTACAAAACGCTACGGGAGAATCGAGGACCAGCGCGGCTAGATCCTGGCGCGTTCCATCGGCAAAAAAAGTGTACCCCAAGCATTCGACAGTTGGCGCACCCAAAAAGGAGAGAGGTGGTTTTTTGGAGCTCTGTTTATCCCTGTAATCAAACGTTGAAGCTTTACCAGAGGCGTCAAGAAATAACATAATCCTCTGCAAACGCTCCTAATGCTGTTCTTTTTTTTTTATAATTTTTAGTGCGTGCCCAAAGCTTTCCAGTCACACATGTGCTGCAGTTTTTTGGTGGCATCGAATGCCCTCTAACAGATATGCTTCGTGCAGAAGCCGGCGCTATTGAAGAATCGGCTTTCACACCTATCGCATTTCGCTCAGATCAGCCTCTAGAGCTTTTTCAATGGGACAGGGACCGGAGGAAGTTCCACAGTTATGTTGTCAAAACTCGCACTGACAGCAAATTAGTTCTTGAAGCAGTTTGCTTCCCGAACAGGCTTGTGCTTCGTTCTTTTGTAATCTTCGTTACCTCAGCTGTACATTTTAGTTATCCAAGAGAAAACAGCTGCCAAAGGCGTCACTAGAGCCAGCTGCACTCGGTGCAGCGGCGTGACAACGACCCCCCCCCCATGCAATACCTCCGCTTTTAACATAACACTGCTACCTCTGCCCCCCCCCCCCCCTCCCCATTTGTCTTTTTACACATGCAGCGCTGCATCTGTCCCTTTGGTAACGCTTCTAACAGCATGCAGCATTGATGTTGTGAGAGCTGCAATAATTTGGGGTGCCTTCCCACTTTCTCTGTACTTCAACCTACCTAGGCTCTCAGACTGGGAGAGAGACCTGTACGCATCTCTGCAACCTGATGATGTTGCTGCTTTGTCGACTCGGACATTACATGACAGAAGCGAATGGAAGAATGAGAGATTCCCGAGAATCACTGCAACAAAGGTAATTCGCCGTTATCTATATCATTGCAGACGAGAAGAAAGGAGTACGGAATTCGACACAGACCGAAACCTAGTGAACTATGGACGGGAACTTGAGCTTGCTTGCCATGTTTTGGCAGCAGTACTTATCTCCCCTTGTCGAAACACTGGCAAGCAAATTGATGCGTCACATCCCTCATTCTTTGTTTTGTAATTTGTCCACAATTTTATTCATTACTAAAATTTATTTTTTCAGATACACCTGTATGAATGTGAGCAATGCTTGTGTAAAACTACAGTTTTACACAAGCATTGCTTGTGTATTGCACAAGCATTGCACAAGCATTGCGAGCTTATCTATTTAAAGTAACTAATAATTTATTACGTAAGGAAATGAGAGCTCACAAAAATCTTTTGGATCAAGAACAAAAACAACTAATTAACAAAGTACGTAAAAAGTGCCTTTGGTTCACGTTTGATTTTAATGGGGGATCAACTGTGTTCAGCCGCAGCTGATGATTTTTGTGCGTATGCTTGCTTTTCCAGGCAAACAGGATTCTTACATGTTGTAATGCACAGCTCTATGAACGAGCAAAAAAAATTGTAACAGAGACTCCCTTCAGAGGCCCTGCTGTGCTCTATGGGCTGGCAAAGGAGCCAAGAGCGCGTGTGGCGTTTGTGGGTTTCTACGTGGACAAAGGCCACCACCCACCGCGGGTTCGAGCTTCGCGCGAGCCAAGGGCCCCGATCAGCCGTCACCACACACCACTGGGACACCGATGCGGCGCACTCAACCTCCTCAGGGAGGAGAGCGATTCGCCGCTAAGAAATAGGCCTCCAAGTTCACAAAGGAGACGTTTATTCACGTCGTCCTTCAGCAGATACACAAACACTCAATAGTCACCCCGTCCCGGGGGCGCGCGAGGAGCAAGGCTCCGCTGCGCGCACGAAGCGACTCGAGTAATGCGCACCGCTAGCACGCCGCTGCGGGAGAATGTCCCCGCGGCAGTGCTGTGATCTCTCTCTCGTGTCGACCGTTGGGCCGGTTGCGAGAGAGAGTGGGCATTCAACGCAAGGTACGCCTGTCAGAGGTCGCTGGACCCCGCTGGACAGGCTCGAGCCGCTGCAGGTCAGAGGACACGTGCGGGCGAGCTCGAGTAAGCACTGGTCCGAACGGCAAAGGCCGGCACGGACAAACAGTAACGTACGCACCTTACGCTGTCTCGGAGGGATCTCTCTCTCTGGGCCCCGCTCGGACGGTCGCGGGATGCGTGGCCGCCAAAACGGGTCCCGGATTCCCGCCAAAAGGCGCCAATGGCAAAGGCCCTTGGGGAGCCGGGGCGGAGCTGTGGCTAAATGACAGTGATTAGTCACCCAGCCGCCTCTCCACCGCCTGAGGCGGGAGCAAGGGAAAGAGGAGAAACAACGCGGGCGGCCGGCACAGCCGCGCAAAGGCGACGGCGGAAAGCCAGATTCCCACATCCCCCTCTCCTTAAATGCCCTCCTACCCATCGGCAAAGCACGCGGCCAAAATAAAGAAATCAATACACACAAAAAATAAGCTACACTTCAGTTCCAAAATAAAGAAATGAATACACAAAAAAAACTAGATACACTTCAGTTCCAGCCACAACAACGTAAGAAAAAAAAACAACACAAACAAAGGAAAACAAGGCAAACAAACAAACACGGGCATACGCTTCAGTAAATCAAAGCAGCCTGCAGATTATATACACGGTACAACTATGTTACAGGTGGATGCCAGCCTCAAAGTTCGGTGGCGCGGCCCAGTGGGCCTGTCGGCGACTCACCGCTCGCAGACTATAAGTTGAACAGGTTGGGAGGGCCGACGACTGATGGCGGTCTTCTTTCCGTTGATGTAGGGTGCGTTGATGACGACGGGGCCGCGGCAGAGCATTAACCTCGCGCCCTTGGACACGACATCACGTTCGGGCACAAGACAGTTAGTGCACCCCTTTCACGCCGGCTGAAACGGGCGAGGACGTTCGGCGGCGTCCAGATGTGTAACCTTGTCCACAGCGAGGGGTCCTTCTCATCCTCGCGCTCACGCAGAAGGACACAACGGCACAACTCACAGGCGTCGCCTTGGCTCATGGCTCATGGTTACGCGCGCACACAGTCACAGCCACAACCACGCATACACCCGCAAGTGCGCGGACGCTGGTCGGCGACAACGACCCCCCCCCCCCCCCATCAGAAGCGTCCAGAGGCTCCGCGGCGAGGGTCAAAGGGTGCACTTTCCGCCCCCCCATCGCCCCAAACGCCCCGCCAACTTCCCCTCCATACGGGCCGCACAAAACTCGCGCACCGCGACACACGGCTCCTTAACGAGCCAACCACCCACAGTCGGGCCGGAAATGAGAAAAGGCGCGCTGTACAAACGACACCCAATCTATTCCTTCTAGCAGATAAGAGCAAGCACGAGCGGGCTGAAGTTTGCCTATGTACAAGTCTGGTACGTTAGAACGAAAACAGATGAACAAGCGGGGAAACGAAAGTGGCTAGAAACTGACTAAAACAAAACAAATAAATAAATAGATAAACACACAAGGCTGGAACTGAGCATGCTGCCAAAACAAAAAAAAAACACACCGTGCTTCGCCTGGGTAGGGCCCGACGAGAAAGCTCGCCAGCTAGCTGAGGCTGCGTGCCTTCGGTTGCTGAAGAGTCCGCCGTCCGGCATCAATCACACCGGTGACCGTCGCCTCAGATTGTACCGGTGCTCCGTACGCTTGCGTTCCGCAGCACCAGTTGTGCCTTTGCGCTTGCCTTTGATACCAATGGGTACCGGCGCAAGCTCGTCAGACCGTGACGCGTAGGCCTTCAGGTCTATGAACCCCTGCTTGCTCCTGGGGAAAGGCCCCATCAAATCGCAGGTGGCCATCTGCCACGGACGCACACTGTCAATCGGTTTCATCATTCCAGGCGGCTTGCCGCCCCGTGACTTCACCGCTTGACAGACATGGCAGGAACGGCAATAGCGGAAAATGTCACGCTTCATGCCGGGCCACGTCACCGATTGACTCAGTTTTGCAAAAACTTTGGAGTCACTCAGATGACCGGCCAGTGGTTCGTCATGAGAGAATCTCAACAGTGCGCCTCTCAGACTTTTGGGGATAACCACCTTGAACGGGTCGATGGACTCGTCATCGGTGGCTATGTATTTCAGCACGAGCCCGTCATGGTCCAGCAAATATGAATCCCCGGGGTTCGCCGCGACACACGCTGGCTTCTGCCCCCTGCGCCCGCTACAATACAAGTAGCGTCACGGCGCTCCGTCTCCCTGAGACCGTCGCTCACCTCGCGAAAAAACGGGTCATTTTGCTGGGCTTTCAGTAGCTCTTTAGGGCTGAAAACGATTCCAGTCATCCCAGAGGGGAGCCTGGTCTCGTCCCCACTCAGGTTTGCAGCCAAAATTTCCGTTCGCGTCGGCAACTCCGAGGGCTCACGAAGAGCTTTGCCTCTCGTCCGCTTTGCGAAGCGCTGCTTGCCTGGTTAGCGGAATGGGTTAACCCGTTTGCGGGCTCCCCCTCCTTGCCGCCCGGCGGCTCGTCCGCTGTTTCGCCGCCTCCGCCTACAGGCGTCAAGGCGCCGCTGGCGAGTGGGGCACGGGATAGCGCGTCAGCTACCACGTTTGTGCTCCCCTTTCGACACTGCACGGAAAAGTCGTAATGCTGTATCAGGAGAGCCCAGCGCGCCAGCCGACCCGCAGGCTCGCGGAGCCGCATCAGCCAACTGAGCGCACTGCACCCCTGCCTCAGTGGAGGCTTGGGCGGGCTGCACGAACGAGGGAGGCAAGGCTCCTAGTTCGATGAGCGGCGTGGTTTCCACAGGGAACCGGGCCAGCGCCTCGCCGTTCCCAGAGCAGAATTGACTGCTCGCGGGGCACGGCTGCTGCTGTTCGAAACTGCCGGTTGCGGCAGCGTGACACGAACTGCTTTCGCACTGGACGGAAAGCTTGCACACCTGAGGCATGTGACCAGCGGATGCACCGCAGGGTGCTCCCGGTACAGCTCCAATGGGAGCCGCGTGGTCGACATTTTGGGTTGTGCCGCAGTAAACCCCAATGGGGGCCGCGGCCAACCACGGTGTCTAGCTATTCGAAGGAACAGCAGCCAGCGGATCAAACGACGCTACAACTCCGTAGGGAGCCGACATGCAGCTGCCGAGTGCCCCGCTGGGGGTGGTAGACACGGTGCGCAAGCGTGATCGTCAAGGCGACCTGCTCGGCTAAAGTGCCATCAAAGGCGTAAGCGCCAATGACTTAGCACGTTGGGCGCCAGTTGTGGGTTTCTACGTGGACAAAGGCCACCACCCACCGCGGGTTCGAGCTTCGCGCGAGCTAAGGGCCCCGATCAGCCGTCACCACACACCACTGGGACACCGATGCGGCGCACTCAACCTCCGCAGGGAGGAGAGCGATTCGCCGCTAAGAAATAGGTCTCCAAGTTCACAAAGGAGACGTTTATTCACGTCGTCCTTCAGCAGATACACAAACACTCAATAGTCACCCCGTCCCGGGGGCGCGCGAGGAGCAAGGCTCCGCTGCGCGCACGAAGCGACTCGAGTAATGCGCACCGCTAGCACGCCGCTGCGGGAGAATGTCCCCGCGGCAGTGCTGTGATCTCTCTCTCGTGTCGACCGTTGGGCCGGTTGCGAGAGAGAGTGGGAATTCAACGCAAGGTACGCCTGTCAGAGGTCGCTGGACCCCGCTGGACAGGCTCGAGCCGCTGCAGGTCAGAGGACACGTGCGGGCGAGCTCGAGTAAGCACTGGTCCGAACGGCAAAGCGGCACGGACAAACAGTAACGTACGCACCTTACGCTGTCTCGGAGGGATCTCTCTCTCTGGGCCCCGCTCGGACGGTCGCGGGATGCGCGGCCGCCAAAACGGGTCCCGGATTCCCGCCAAAAGGCGCCAATGGCAAAGGCCCTTGGGGAGCCGGGGCGGAGCTGTGGCTAAATGACAGTGATTAGTCACCCAGCCGCCTCTCCACCGCCTGAGGCGGGAGCAAGGGAAAGAGGAGAAACAACGCGGGCGGCCGGCACAGCCGCGCAAAGGCGACGGCGGAAAGCCAGATTCCCACACGTTTGAGTGTCAATACAATGTAAAGGTTACCCAGTTCGGGCTTGTTGTGAAGCCTGAAGAGCCATGGCTGGCGGGTAGCCCTGATGGCATATTCAGGTAAGTGGCCTGAAGAGGCATGACTGCATATAGTCCTGATGCCACATTCAGGATTCAGGTAAATGGCCTGAAGACATTTGCCCTATGTAACAAAACAAATTTACCTTCCAGAAATAATGAAGGGGAAGTCATTCTTCTAGAAATAAAGTGCCCATTTAGTCGACGTCAGAAGAAAGTAACAGAGAAGCCTTTGCTTAAGTATCTAGTTGGCGAGAGAGAGCTGCAGCTGAAGAAACACCATCAGTACTACACACAGATCCAAGTGTGTCTGCATGTCTTAGGCCTTGAAATGTGTCATTTTTTGTGTATTCCAATGCAGACTCAGTGACAATTCCTGTTGCAAGGAATGGTGAGTTCTTGGCAGCAGCAGTGCCGAAACTCAGAAGCTTTTATTTTGAACATTATCTGAAAGCACTACACGAGTGCACAAATGTTGGACAATGACAATGTATGAAATATAGTTCAAACATGCAATAAAGTATTTTACAAGGAATAATTGTTGGACCAATGCACTCCCAACCGTCAGCGGCAATACAGCTTGCATGCGATTATATCTTCACATCTTTTCAACATCACAATCACCAGCCTGACTACCTCACTGCAGGGCAAAGGACTCTCCCATATTACTCCCATTAACCCAGTCCTATGCCAGCTTCATCCATTTGATCTCTGAAATCTTCCTAATGTCGTCTGCCCACTGCTACACTTGCCTTCCCTTGGAATCCACTCGGTCACCCTTATGGACCATGCTATCTTGCCTTCAGATTAATTGACCTGATCATTTCTTCTTGATTTTGACTAGTATGTTATTAACTCGCATTTGTTCCGCGGCCCATTCAGCATGCTTCCCACCTCTTAATGTTACACCTGCAGGTTTTCGTTCCATAGCTCTCTGCAAGGTTCTCAATTTAAGTTGAACTCTTTTCTTAGCCTCCATATTTCTTCCCAAAGGTGAGTACCAGTAAGATACACCTGTTATATGCTTTCTTCTTGAGGGATGATGGTAACCTGCTATTCATGACCTGAAAGTATTTACTGAATGCACTTCAACCCAAACTACTTCAACCCGAATGCACTTCAACCCAAACCAAGCGCGATCCAGCGATCACGTCGGCGCAGTTCGTATGGCTTGCTTGGGAAACTGTAAAAGCGGGTCCCGGGTGAATTTACATGCGTGCTGTTGCAGCCGACCTCGCAGCAATTCGTATTTGACCCCGGCATTCTTCGCAAAAAGAGTACGCAGCCCAGCCGCGGCGATCAGATGGCATGTGGAGCTGACTCCTAATGCGTGCGACGGCGAGCGTATCCTGTCTCCGGTGCGCTGCTCGCCGCGAGAGGCGCCTCCGTCGGCGCCGGAGTTACGTTCGCCCGTTGCCTATATCAGTCACGTGGCCTTGAGCCGTTATCGTGTCAGATGGCACACATGAGAAGCTGGAACAGAACGGCTTTTCCCCAGAATGTGGGATTGAGCGCTAGGGCGGTTCTCCTATCCCTGCGCTTTGCGTCACGTCTCATTCAGACCGACAAGGAACTGGTCGAGTTGACGATTAATCGTTCGGTCCACGATTCGACCTATTTCAATACGGGGAGCAGAACCTTGGCCACTAATAAATTTCGCGCCGACAGTTTGCCTGAAAACTGTGCGTTGCATAATTTCGAGGACAGCTACGAAGGCAAAGCCGCAGGTTTCGCCATCGGTGCGGTAGCCTGCCCACTATTCTACAGCACAGGCAATCCGGCCATTTTCTACGGCGGGATCGTCTTCTCCGTCGCCTTTTATTGGTCAACGCGTTCGACCAAGAGGGTTCCCAATGGCGCACCGGCGGGTGGCTGGTCCATTCGCTCCTCAGCGCGAGCTCTCGGGCTGTCTTTACGGCAATAAAAGATGATTTAAAGCCAGTTAAGGCGGCGACGAGGGACTTGATAACACAACTCAACTCAACATTTTAAGGCGAAAGCCTTTAATGCCTGATACTTACGTTAGCAGACGCGTCGGAAGCCATGTCGACAGACGCGTCGGCAGCGGTGGCGCAAGACGCGTCGGCAGCCGTGTCGACAGACGCGTCGGCAGATTCGTCCGCCTGTCGGCGTCACTGCTTAAAAAGCTCAATGTTCCAGCATGAATAAAGGCACATCTAGTGAATGCATGGGCTTCATAAATAAAATAAAAGGAGTAAAGTCAAGAAAAGGAAAATAAAAATAAAAATAAGAAAATAAAAAAATAAAAACACAGTAAGATAAGATGTGATAATAAAAATAAAAAAACAATAAAATTAAGAAAAGGAGCACAAAAAATGAAAAATAAAAAAGTGAAGAAAAAGTGGTCAGGAAAGGCTTTCGCCTTGCTGCACTTAAGAGAGCCAAAGTGCCCCCTGACTTTTTTTTGGCCGAAATCCCAACGGTGCCCGCAGCTTACTCCACATTCCTTGCCGCGGTTGTGAAGGTTGGGGTTCCAGCGCCGATAATCACTGAGCTCACTGAAGAGAAGGTATTAAGGCGAAAGACCTTTAATGGATCATGCTCGCGGTGTCCGTCCGTGCGCTGGAATCGTGCCAACTGTGGCCTCTCCTCCGCGCAGCGCCGCAAACTTCCTCCCCTCCCTAGCAACCGGAGTGCCGGTGGGGGAGCGTAGCTGTGCACAATAACCGTGACGTCACTTCACCACCGCCTCTCCTTCGCCAGACGTCTGGTTCCAGTCGAGTGAGTGAGACGCATGGCTCAAAAGCGGCCCAGTGATTCCGCGCCAAGCGGTTCGGGGAAGCGGCAGTGGGTTGAGCACAAGCATTCGACAAGAACACTTTAGAATTTCGAAAGTGTCTTCGGTATTTTTTTTTATGACAACCTGCTACATGACGTGCGCCCTAAAAGACGCCAAGTACCCTCTCACAGCTCACTGCATCAAAACTGTGTGACATTTTTCGGCTTTTGGAAAGGCCTTCCGCTGCCGAGAAAAACCAGGATTAACCGATAAAATAAGTGCTCGTTTTTCGACTGATGCGAGTATTTTTTTCACGTGAGGACATTTGAAATATGAAGACGTCACTATGAGCTTGTATGCGTAGAAATTACCACCGAGTGGACTCTGTTCACGCGGTAATTTTATTCCTCTTTTGTAGTGCATTAGGAAGCGGTGAGAAATGTGGAAGGCTTGGCTTGTTTCCACCCTTTTTTCTTTCCGTGTTCTCTGATCCGATGTGGGTGCCTTAAGACTCATAGGTGCTTCCACATGTTTTACGAGAGCTTTGCGCTTAGGTATGGTGTCGCGACGGTGAAAATTTTTTAGTAATCACTATGAGAACTGAACTAAAAATTCTGCAATAATTTCCCCTTTAGCAATGAAACCTATATGGCTGCGCAGCATGTGCACCTGTCCTTATATTGGCCGGGCAATTGCGACACTTCTCGCGAAGCTCTTTTTGTAATCTGCTCATGCGGTTATTACGGCCGAAGCAGGAAAATCGAAGTTTTCTTGCAAAAAATTCTACTATAGATACGGAAAGGTGCATTGTCACGCTGCGATTTCATTGCAGCTACCGAGAATGGTACCGCTTTGTATATTTGTATGGAATGCAGACGTTCCACCTGATGCTACCTCTGCTTTTACGAGTCGCTGTTTTCAGAGTATGGCACTTTGTAGAAAATATATTTTGCAATACTACGCGAATTATATGTATTTTTCTCCTTTTAAGGTTTTCGGGAGGCAGCCCATGTTTTAATTACGTGCATTCTGGCATTTTTGGACAGTGGGCAGTCATCTGATTACATATCTCTGGATCTTGTTGTATTCAGTGATCATAATGTTGTGTTGTTCACGAAACTAAAAGCCAACGCCCGTCGTGATTCCCCAGCCCTGTGAGCCGCCGACTTTTCGTGGAGTACAAGACGAACACGTAGACGACTGGCTGAACTTGTAGGACCGGATGCCAGCAGTGAATGCCTGGGCCGACAGCCCTAAGCTTCGAAACGTTCATTTTGCATTCGATGGCCCCGCCAAAACGTAGTTTGAAAACCACGAATCTTCCCTCAAGTCCTGGGCGACCTTCAAGAAGCAGCTGTTGGGTACATTTACTAGCGTCATACGTAAGGAAAGACCGGAGGTCCTGCTGCAGTCAAGATATCAAGGGCGAAACTGTGACTGCGTATGTATAATACATGAAACTCTTTCTTAGGCGCACCAACCCCGACATGAATGAAGAAAAGAAGCTCCCCATCCTGATGCGTGGCGTGAAGGAGCAACTGTTCGCCGGCCTGATCCGGATCCTCCAAAATCCATCGCCGAGTTTGCAGCTGAAGCTTCAACCATCGAAAAGACGCTTGACGCCCGGCCCCGTCACTACAACCGACCACTTTTTCTAGGCCACATCTTTAGTAAGGAGGGAGCCACATCTTTAGTAAGGAGGGAGTACGGCCAGACCCGCAGAAAACAGCAGGTATTGCAATGCTCCCGCCAGCGGCCCATAAGAATGCTGTGCGCAGATTCCTCGGACTGTGCGCGTATTACCGACGATTTGTCAAAAACCTTTTACGCATGGCCGGGCCACTGAGCCACCTGACAAAGGCAGACGTGCCATTAAAATGGGAAGCGCTGCAAATGGAAGCCTTCAAGGTAGTTCAGCGTCGTTTACAGTCCCCACCGATCTTCGCGCACTTTGATGAAAACGCTGAGACTGAAATTCATACCGACGAAAATTGTGGGCGCCTAGGCGCTGTCCTCGTTTAGAAAACTGACGGAGTAAAGAAGGTCATCGCATACGCTAGCCGTTTCCTGTCCAAGACTGAGGCTAATTATTCTACAACTGAGTAGTGTCTTGCCTCATCTGGACTACGTCGAAATTCCGCCCCTACCTCTACAGACGACCGTTTAAGGTGGTCAGTGGTGACCCCGCACTGTGTTGTCTTGCCAGTTTGAAGGACCCCTCCGGCCGCCTCACTGGATGGAGCCTATGCCTGCAAGAGTTTGACGTTACCGTCGTTTACAAGTCCGGGCAAAAGCAGTCTGACGCCGACTGCCTGTCACGAGCCCCTGTAGATGCCCCGCCGCCGGACGACGATGAGGACGCCTTCCTGGGACACATCAGTTCCGGCTCTTCTGGACAGCAGAAACGCTCGGACCACGACGTAAAACGCCTCATCGAGTATTTCAAAGGCAATGTTTCTTCACCACCCCGTCTCGTTCAAGAGAGGATTGTCTTCGTTCTGTGTACAGAATGATGTCCTCGAGAAGATCTTTGCAGCGAACAAAAGAGCCTACATCCTTGTTGTACCCGCAAGAATGCACGAAAAATTTCTTCAGGCTTATTGAGGCTTCATACGACGAGCCGACAGCTGGACATCTCGGGTTTCTCGCACCCTCCGCGGTATTCAAGACAAGTATTACTGGTCCCGGCTGTGTGCCGATGTCGCACATTATATGAAAACCTGTGGAGATTTTCAACGATGAATGACCCCTCCAACCCAACCAGCAAGATTTCTGAACCCCCCCCCCCCCCCCTAAGGCCCTTTCAGCAGATCGGCATGGACTTGCATGGCGCTTTCCCGAAGTCAACGTCTGGAAATAAGTCGACTATTATAGCGACCGACTACCTGGCCCGCTACGCCGAATCAAAAGCCCTACCGAACGGAACAGCAGCAGGAGTCGCCAAATTTTCGTATAGCGCATTCTTCTGCAACACGGCGCCCCCGATGTGCTCATCACGGACAGAGGAAGAGCATTCATGGCTGAACTAACGCAAGCCACCCTGCGCTAAAGCCAATCCAGCCACCGGAGGACAACTGCATACCACCCGCGGACCAACGGACTGACCGAGCGCCTGAACAAAACCAGAACTTATATGCTCGCCATGTATGTCGATGCCGAACAGGAGACCTCGGACGTCATCCTGCCTTACATCGTCTTCGCCTACAACGCAGGAGTGCAGGAGCCCACTAGGTGTTTATTTTTTCACAATCTGTTTTGCTTATTTCACGTTCCCTAATGATTTAAAGCATAGAATCGATGCCTCTTTGACAGGAGACTAATGGCACAAATTTTTGTAGTGTTTGTTGAGTCTAGAAAGCTGCCAGAACACCGCGCTATCGCTTTGTTTGTGGTGGAAGACGCGCCTAGATTTATCTTGATTGAGCGCATCCAGGTGAAGCCGAGTCTAGGTTGTTCCGGAATGTTCTAGTACGTTTCCAAGCTTTATCTCGAAAGTTCGCTATCAGCTTTAAAAACAGCATGGACGAGAGCAGCGGGCATTCTGTTCCACGCGAAACGTGCCCCGCCGCCGCCGAGTGATTCCATTCGTCGCGGGGGCAATTCAGCCCAAATAAAGACTTTCGTGTAGAAGCCATGATTGCTGTTTTCCTGTTTGCCGGACTGCAGTCACTACTACGTGACAATATACTATACATAGTGCAGTCGCTTCAGTGTCACCTTACAACAAGCAAGAGGGAGGAATTTCCGTAAAAAACATGCTCAAACCATCCGGTTCCCTTGAGTAGTTGCGGTTGATTAATACCCCAAGTACGGAAGGGCGTCACCTATTAGAGGCCTTCGTAATCGCTGCCTGAGAATTAGGGTTGTTGCTATTGTTGCCAGAACATGGTAAGTACCACAAAGCAAATGACTGAAATGCACTGCAAATTTTGTGAGTATAGAAACCCTGCCAACTATTAGACGCTTTTGTCTCGCAGACTGTGGCTGCAGTTACCGGCTCCATAAACGGCTTGCACCTATGCTTCACCGTCAACGACCACTGCTTCAGGTCGAGGGTGTACTGAGGGGCTGGCCTAGAAGATATCCGAGGGCTTCACGCCAGCACATCACAGCACTGTCGTCAGTTCACAGACCCTCGTACATCGCACGATCAATAGTCTGTTTTCGTGATCTTTGCCGTGCTTCATGTTGTTTCCACAGTATAGCTCGAGCGGGTGTTGTCGCGCAGTCCTGCCTATGATCATCTTTAAGCGTTGTAGCAAGTTTACCACGTTCAGCTGTTCACAAATAACAAATTGATACTTTTCATTCTTTCATTTCGAAAGAGAAGTGATCATTTATATCACCATCATATTATCCTAAGATGTTTACTAAGAAGTAGGCATCATTTTCAATGGCTGTGTTGATAGCTGTTATACGAATTGTTTGTAGCCGTGAGCCGCCAAACGCAGAAACTTGCTGGATAAAGAAGTAATGCACGTATACAGCGATAAAACTAAAGATAAAGAGGACTCATTAAAGGTGCACTGAAGAGGAATCTGAACTCGCCTTTTTGCCGCCGGAGCTCAATCTTCACGTTCCGAGCATTTTTAGAAACTTCGACTGATTGCCCTGTGTGTCCGATTTCTCTAATTAAATCGAATTAACGTCCGGCTCCCGCCTTTATTTTTGAATTCTCCCTCGTACGGTTGGCAGGCTCGACCAACGCGTGGAGTGCCGTTCAGCCAGCTCCGTGGAGGCTTTGCTTTCGCTTTATGTTGTTTTTTAGGTTTCCGTGAATAAATAGTTTCATTCATTGATAATATAGCCGCAAAATAAGCCTACAGAAATAAAAATACGCGCGGACTATTTGCTTCTGCGGATTACTACATATTACTCCGCTGATGGCAAAGCGGCAAGCCGCCACGGGACTGGGTGAAAGGCACTCAGCGCGTTGGTCCACTCCGCCCACCCTACGAGGGAGAATTAAAAAAAAAGGCGGCAGCCGGACATTAACTCGATTTAATTAGGGAAATCGGTCACATAGGTCAATAAATCGAGGTTTCTAAGAATGCTCAGAACGTGTAGACTGAGCTCCCGCGGCAAAAAGAAGAGTTCAGATTCCTCTTCAGTGCACCTTTAAGAGAGCATATTAGCAATATGCGAGCATGAGGATAATGTAATCGATTAAACTACAACTAATTGGGCTTAACGCTGAATTTCAGTCCGACTCTCGCTGATTCCTATATTTCCTCTCGAGCGTAGTACGTAACTTGGTGGTGAGTACCGTAGCCGATAGAGGTACTCGATAGGGGACCGGCCAGGGGTAACTCCCAGTCCTGTTGGTTCTCGCACGTATGCTTTTTGCTTGCATTCATTAGCGCGCCCGTTCATAAAAGTTTCAAAGTGAATAAATTTTTGGACGCTTAACAGAAGAAGCCACACACCTGCTTCAGCAATACTTACTGGTGCTTACATCTGTAATGCTTTCCAGACGTTCAAATGCTCGAACTTGAAGAGTCGGCTTCGGCCTCCTTTCCTGGATATATGGATTTGCTGCTTTTTGTTTGATCACACAAAGCATTAGTTAGTCCAATTCTATTTGTTAACGTTGCGGCTCGAACAAAAGATTATGATAATTATGTCGGCCATGCGATGAGGCTAAGCTAATAGTCCGGGCATGCTGAAGCCTAGGAGTGGGTCTGCAAATGTCAAGTGGGCATATCATGGTCTTCTAGAGAGATGAAATGAAGACGCCTAAGCTCCACCTCAATGGTATGACGTCATAGCTTTAATGGGTTCCTTCAGCGGCCTGGGGTCTTCTTTGCATATCCCTTAGCAGAAACGCACACTGTTCTTTATTTATTTACATTTATGTTTTGTAACTTAATTTTGATTATTTTTTCGATAAGGTACTCAAGGCCTCCATTTGAATAAGTCGAACGAACGTTCCTCTCTGTTCGAGAGTAGCTTGCCCGCCTCATGACTCAAGGGTTAGTGGTTTGTGTCCCGGCTCGAACATTTTTATTTTCAGCGCAGTTCTTTTTCCTTATTGAGCGGGCACTACGTAGTGATGGCAGAATGAGGTGAGGACCCTGGGGAGAAATGAGGAGTTTGGTTGTGACGACATCCCTTTTGGGCGGAGTGATCTCTGTTAGGTGTTTGAATTATCCGCACGAGGGGACATCATTTTACGTCATGGCCCTGTTGAGTAATCTCGATTTTTTTGCAACCACAACGACCGTTACGAAGACGGGTTTTTCACTGAAGGCATCCCTTATCGTTGTCGTACTGAAACTTTCATTTGGCACGGAACAATCCGCAACGAGAATTGTTCTGTAACTAATTAGAGTGGTTTTTGAGGAAAGGAAATGCCGCAGTATGTGTCTTACATATCTCGATGGACACCTGAACCACAACCTAAGGGAAGGGAGTAAGGTAGGAGTTAACAAAAATAGAAAGTTCTACCTTTTTTGTTTTTGAGAAGTGCTCTTTCGGTGAGAATAATTGCGCTTCTTAAAGCACTATAAGTGCTCTTTCGGTGAGAATAATTGCGCTTCTTAAACGGCTATAAGTGCTCTTTCGGTGAGAATAATTGCGCTTCTTAAAGCACTATCATAGTGTTGTGAACGCCTAAGCGCTTTAATTTTTCCGTTGACATGCATACCTGGAGGTTTAACGCTTTAAAACTGCTTTTTATGCTTGCTAGATAATGCTGTCTACCTGGAAACTCTTTGTTATTAAAATGTAGATAAGATTTTCAAAATATAACGGGACTCACTATGACTCACTATATAGCGCGACTCACTGATCTCTTCTATAGGAGGTTCGGCAAAAGAGTGCAGATGGGACAACGTAGGGTTAATCGGCGCCTTCCTGCGCAGCGCGGCATGCTACCGTGCGTCTAGCGAAATATAGATCCTTTCTTGGCGCCACCTTCCCGAAGATCTTGTGTCTATTACTGATGTTACATTGTTCAAAAATGCCTTAAAAGCTCATTTTGGTGTTCCTGATTAATCGTTACGCACTGTTTATTTATTTTTTACCCCCGTATTACTACTTGCATTGTGTTCTACAGTTATATTTTGGTGTTCCTTACTTGTAGTACTTGTATTGAATTCTTGGATGTTTATTGTTACCTTCTGGTGTTCCTTACTATTTTTGCACTGTTTCTGACACCCCTATATATATGTGTGTATATATGTATATATATATATTGTGGGTTTCTACGTGGACACAGGCCACCACCCACCGCGGGTTCGAGCTTCGCGCGAGCCAAGGGCCCCGATCAGCCGTCACCACACACACACTGGGACACCGATGCGGTGCACTCAACCTCCGCTGGGAGGAGAGCGATTCGCCGCAAAGAAATAGGCCTCCAAGTTCACAAAGGAGACGTTTATTCACGTCGTCCTTCAGCAGTACACACACACTCAATCGTCACCCCGTCCCGGGGGCGCGCGAGGAGCAAGGCTCCGCTGCGCGCACGAAGCGACTCGAGCAATATGCGCCGCTAGCACGCCGCTGCAGGAGAATGTCCCCGCGGCAGTGCTGTGATCTCTCTCTCGTGTCGACCGTTGGGCCGGTTGCGAGAGAGAGTGGGCAATCAACGCAAGGTACGCCTGTCTGAGGTCGCTGGACCCCGCTGGACAGGCTCGAGCCGCTGCAGGTCAGAGGACACGTGCGGGCGAGCTCGAGTAAGCACTGGTCCGAACGGCAAAAGGCCGGCACGGACAAACAGTAACGTACGCACCTTACGCTGTCTCGGAGGGATCTCTCTCTCTGGGCCCCGCTCGGACGGTCGCGCGGCGCGCGGCCGCCCAAAGCGGGGTCCCGAATTCCCGCCAAAAGGCGCCAATGGCAAAGGCCCTTGGGGAGCCGGGGCGGAGCTGTGGCTAAATGACAGTGATTAGTCACCCAGCCGCCTCTCCACCGCCTGAGGCGGGGGCAAGGGAAAGAGGAGAAACAACGCGGGAGGCCGGCTAGCCGCGCAAAGGCGACGGCGGAAAGCCAGATTCCCACATCCCCCTCTCCTTAAATGCCCTCCTACCCATCGGCAAAGCACGCGGCCAAATAAAGAAAAATCAATACACAAAAAAAATTAGCTACACTTCAGTTCCAAAACTAAAGAAATGAATACACACAAAAAAAATTAGCTCCTCTTCAGTTCCAGCCAGAACAACGTTAGAAAACAAAGGAAAAACAAGGCAAACAAACAAACACTTGCGTACGCTTCAGTAAATCAAAACAGCTTGCAGATTATATACACGGTACACAAGGAGATGTGAATACAACTGTACAGCTATGTTACAGGTGGATGCCAGCCTCAAAGTTCGATGGCGCGGCCCAGTGGGCCGGTCAGCGACTCACCGCTCGCAGACTTCGTTGTTGAACGGGTTGGGAGGGCCGACGACTGATGGCGGTCTTCTTTCCGGTGATGTAGGGTGCGTTGATGACGACGGGGCCGCGGCAGAGCACTGACCTCGCGCCCTTGGACACGACATCACGTTCGGGCACAAGAAAGTTAGTGCACCCCTTTCACGCCGGCTGAAACGGGCGAGGACGTTCGGCGGCGTCCAGATGTGTAACCTTGTCCAGAGCGAGGGGTCCTTCTCATTCTCGCGCTCACGCAGAAGGACACAACGGCACAACTCACAGGCGTCGCCTTGGCTCATGGTTACGCGCGCACACAGCCACAGCCACAAACCACGCATACACCGGCAAGTGCGCGGACGCTGGTCGGCGACAACGATCCCCTCATCAGAAGCGTCCAGAGGCGCCGCGGCGAGGGTCAAAGGGTCCACTTTCCGCCCCCCATCGCCCCAAACGCCCCGCCAACTTCCCCTCCATACGGGCCGCACAAAACTCGCACCGCGACACACGGCTCCTTAACGAGCCAACCACCCACAGTCGGGCCGGAAATGAGAAAAGGCGCGTTGTACAAACGACACCCATCGTTTTCTTCTTGAAGATAAGAGCAAGCACGAGCGGGCTGAAGTTTGCCTATGTACATCTCGGTACGTTAGAACGAAAACAGATGTGCAAGCGGGGAAACGGAAGTGGCTAGAAACTGACTCAAACAAAACAAATAAATAAACTGATAAACACACAAGGCTGGAACTGAGCATGCTGCCAAAACAACAACAAATAACACACCGTGCTTCACCTGGGTAGGCCCTGACGAGAAAGCTCGCCAGCTAGCTGAGGCTGCGTGCCTTCGGTTGCGGAAAAGTCCGCCGTCCGGCATCAATCACACCGGTGACCGTCGCCTCAGATTGTACCGGTGCTCCGTACGCTTGCGTTCCGCAGCACCAGTTGTGCCTTTGCGCTTGCCTTTGATACCAATGGGTACCGGCGCAAGCTCGTCAGACCGTGACGCGTAGGCCTTCAGGTCCATGAACCCCTGCTTGCTCCTGGGGAAAGGCCCCATCAAATCGCAGGTGGCCATCTGCCACGGACGCACACTGTCAATCGGTTTCATCATTACAGGCGGCTTGCCGCCCCGTGACTTCACCGCTTGACAGACATGGCAGGAACGGCAATAGCGGAAAATGTCACACTTCATGCCGGGCCACGTCACCGAATGACTCAGTTTTGCAAAAACTTTGGAGCCACTCAGATGACCGGCCAGTGGTTCGTCATGAGAGAATCGCAAAAGTGCGCCTCTTAGACTTTTGGGGATAACCACCTTCAACGGGTCGATGGACTCGTCATCGGTGACTTTTTTATTTCAGCACGAGCCCGTCATGGTCCAGCAAATATGAATCCCCGGGGTTCGCCGCGACACACGCTGGCTTCTGCCCCCCTGCGCCCGCTACAATACAAGTAGCGTCACGGCGCTCCGTCTCCCTGAGACCGTCGCTCACCTCGCGACAAAAGGGGTCATTTTGCTGGGCTTTCAGTAGCTCTTACGGCTGAAAACGATTCCAGTCATCCCAGAGGGGAGCATGGTCTCGTCCCCACTCAGGTTTGCAGCCAAAATTTCCGTTCGCGTCGGCACCTCCGAGGCGCTCACGCAGAGCTTTGCCTCTCGTCCGCTTTGCGAAGCGCTGCTCGCCTGGTTAGCGGAATGGGTTAACCCGTTTGCGGGTTCCCCCTCCTTGCCGCCCGGCGGCTCGTCCGCTGTTTCGCCCCCTCCGCCTACAGGCGTCAAGGCGCCGCTGGCGAGTGGGGCACGGGATAGCGCGTCAGCTACCACGTTTGTGCTCCCCTTTCGACACTGCACGGAAAAGTCGTAATGCTGTATCAGGAGAGCCCAGCGCGCCAGCCGACCCGCAGGCTCGCGGAGCCGCATCAGCCAACTGAGCGCACTGCACCCCTGCCTCAGTGGAGGCTTGGGCGGGCTGCACGAACGAGGGAGGCAAGGCTCCTAGTTCGATGAGCGGCGCGGTTTCCGCAGGGAACCGGGCCAGCGCCTCGCCGTTTCCAGAGCAGAATTGACTGCTCGCGGGGCACGGCTGCTGCTGTTCGAAACTGCCGGTTGCGGCAGCGTGACACGAACTGCTTTCGCCCTGGGCGGAAAGCGTGCACAGCTGAGGCATGTGACCAGCGGATGCACCGCAGGGTGCTTCCGATACAGCTCCAATGGGAGCCACGTGGTCAACATTTTGGGTTGTGTCACCGTAAACCCCAATGGGGGCCGCGGCCAACCACGGTGTCTAGCTATTCGAAGGAACAGCAGCCAGCGGATCAAACGACGCTACAACTCCGTAGGGAGCCGACATGTAGCTGCCGAGTGCCGCGCTGGGGGTGGTAGACACGGTGCGCAAGCGTGATCGTCAAGGCGACCTGCTCGGCTAATGTGCCATCAAAGGCGTAAGCGCCAATGACTTAGCACGTTGGGCGCCAGTTGTGGGTTTCTACGTGGACACAGGCCACCACCCACCGCGGGTTCGAGCTTCGCGCGAGCCAAGGGCCCCGATCAGCCGTCACCACACACACACTGGGACACCGATGCGGTGCACTCAACCTCCGCTGGGAGGAGAGCGATTCGCCGCAAAGAAATAGGCCTCCAAGTTCACAAAGGAGACGTTTATTCACGTCGTCCTTCAGCAGTACACACACACTCAATCGTCACCCCGTCCCGGGGGCGCGCGAGGAGCAAGGCTCCGCTGCGCGCACGAAGCGACTCGAGCAATATGCGCCGCTAGCACGCCGCTGCAGGAGAATGTCCCCGCGGCAGTGCTGTGATCTCTCTCTCGTGTCGACCGTTGGGCCGGTTGCGAGAGAGAGTGGGCAATCAACGCAAGGTACGCCTGTCTGAGGTCGCTGGACCCCGCTGGACAGGCTCGAGCCGCTGCAGGTCAGAGGACACGTGCGGGCGAGCTCGAGTAAGCACTGGTCCGAACGGCAAAAGGCCGGCACGGACAAACAGTAACGTACGCACCTTACGCTGTCTCGGAGGGATCTCTCTCTCTGGGCCCCGCTCGGACGGTCGCGCGGCGCGCGGCCGCCCAAAGCGGGGTCCCGAATTCCCGCCAAAAGGCGCCAATGGCAAAGGCCCTTGGGGAGCCGGGGCGGAGCTGTGGCTAAATGACAGTGATTAGTCACCCAGCCGCCTCTCCACCGCCTGAGGCGGGGGCAAGGGAAAGAGGAGAAACAACGCGGGAGGCCGGCTAGCCGCGCAAAGGCGACGGCGGAAAGCCAGATTCCCACAATATATATATATATATATATGTGCCTGTGCTTTTATCTTAATTATGTTGAGTATTCCACTCCCCTCTGTAACGCCCGACCCGGGCCCTGAGGGTATTCGAAATAAATAAATAAAATAAATATATATTTGCGTCAAAGGACCAAAAAACCGGAATCGCACGTAGTTCCTTAATCGGCGCCGCGATTAAAACTTAGAACATGGGCAACACTCTAGGTCTCGTTCTGCGATTGGGTAGAGAGCTGCAGAATTTGCGATGGCTCGTCTTGATTACATAGGTATAGGATGTGCGGTGTGACTGCCTCTTGGTGCCCGCAGAGAGAACAGACGGTGCTGAACTGCTCTTAAAACCATATGGAGTACATGTACGAATTTAAGTAGGAAGCACTCACTTGTGCTTCAGTTCGAATTCTGTGTGCTTCTAGTAATAATTTTTTCTTCCTTTTAATAACGTTGAAGTTTCTTTGTGCTCAACTCGGACACGGTGGTCCATGTCTGCGACATGGAACAGGCCGAAGAGGTCGCCTAACGACATCGTCGGTCGGCCTCCTGGGGTCTGGCCCAGTAGAAGAGCCCACCGCGGGGAAGGCAACTTCACGCCAACACGTATCAAAAATCTCTGTTTAGGAGCTTACCTCCTCCTCTAGGTCTCACTTCCCAGAAGACCACAGTAGGCCTGGCAGCATACAGCTGACTGTTTCCAAAGCAAAATGTGCAACCAGAGTTCTGTCCACACTGTCTTCGCATTTTGGCTTACTTCTCCTAAGCCTTTACGTCTCTTCATAGCAGCCAATGCTAGTGCAATTTTTTTTAAGCGAAAACTTTACTTCGCTATGTCCAAGCCATTCGAAGTGTAGCGGGAGCTCTGCTGTTCCCTGCAGTTTCATTCGATTCAGTATATTCGTGCCACTGCTGCCCCGCCCTACTGAAAAAAGTTCTATGATGCAATACACTCATACAGTTTATCATACAAATATCATAGACTTATCATACAAATCATAGAAAATTATCATATAATGTCGTACATTTCTGTAAAATCATACGGCCATCATAGAGATATCACAGAATATATATTGTATGATATTCAATGATGAATGATCTATGAAGTTATTGCATCATTGAACTTTTTTTCAGCAGGGCAAGAGCAGTTTGGCCGTGCACAAGCGACTAATAAATCGTTCTTAGCTCATTTCCGAGCGTGCTGCTGTGGTCTGAGTCCCCTCTTTACCAAGAAACCTTCAGAGCGGTCTAGTTGAGTTATTTTTCCATCGCTTTGGACATAGCAGGAAACTAGCGGCTGTTTTTTTTTCTAGACAGAAACACGTACACATCTCGAGCGGAGGCTCAACCTTAGAACCTCTTTATCTTTGTGGTATAGCGGAGGACCGGCCATGTACAGTGCATCCCGAGCTCACATGTTCGCGCTACATTAAGCAGCGGCGTCTTCAAAAAGTATACAACATCAAGTTCTACCACCACGACTACTCCTTTCACCTGAAAGTAGTTTAACCTGTGCTCTTAGAACAAAACCGATCGACGAATATGCGCTCCTGCAGGGTACACGCGCTACTTTACGAGCGTACTTGTAGGTTCATTGGTATATCGCTATGGACAGAAGCCTTTCTTGGTAAATGAGGTTAAGAAGCGTCGCGATAAAATTGCTGCATCAGCAAAAATGTTCGGGTCCACTGCGATAACATAATGTGGCAGGCACTGCCACTCAGTAATACTGCTTTGGAAAGCATACATTGAAAGAACTCTGCGTTATTCACTGTCAGTTCTGCAAAGCATGTCTGTCGCGAGTGTCAGTGCACCGAAAGATGTAGAGAGAAGTGCCTTCGGGTCAGTCTGTGCCTCCTGAAGGGATCTTCTTAACTGTGAACTGAAGATGAAGCGTGGTATTTACCACTGGATGTCATCATTTCCTTCGAGACAATGCGTAATCACCCCCGATATCTACCCAATAAAAAGACGCACTTAATTTATCAGTTTGATATAAAATACATGCACTCTGGCTTGGGTCGAGCAGTGCAACTCATTCGCTGTTCTTCTCTCACCCAGCTCAAAAAACTGCTTCGTTGTTACATTCGTAGATAATCTGTAATCTTGAAATCAATCAGTCTGTATCTGCTGTAAATGCAAGGAACCGAACGCTACAAACCGCGATACTGCGAGCTCCTGGGCACTGCATAGTGGAAAAGTGCTCACAGGAGACTGAGGTTCCCACAGACGCCTTTTATCTGCCTCATGTAGTTCCTACGTGTGGCTTCCACGGCAAATATTCTTTTATCGCTTTCAGCAGAAGGCATGCTTCACATCGGCATAGCTCTGCGGGATCAAAGAAGCTGGCATATGTATCCATGGGCCGAAGAGCTGGACAATAACTGATATCCACAGACTCAAAGCTACTCAACAAAGACTAAGGCAATCTTACCATTACCATTCAACAACCAGTGTTCTGTGACATTGGATATTTAAATCACATTCCAAGAGTAACAGGACACTCTATATGATTTAATTGGAATCCTACTGGCGTTTAGGGGCACGAAAAGAGAGACGAAGTACCTCGAAAATTTCTCCCGCTTAGAAATTTAGAAATTTGATTTACAGAACCAGACTCGTCCTTAATGGCGACAAAACACGCTTATAAAAAAAGGATCACCTTTAGAACTTGCCATCTCGTCCACCATTTCTCCCTCCTGGTGGTCTGCAGCAAAAATCTTGACTTCCGCCTACACTTGCTCGTCATCAAGAATCTGTATACCACCATCTGCGACTGAACGCCGCGTTCTCAAGCAGCTTCCGATACCGTGTAGGACAAGCTACCAGACTCCGTAGTAATGAATGTGTCTCATTTGAGACAGTGAAGTGTATTATGTTAGAATGCTGAGCTTATGATGCTTGCCAGGGTGCTATGAGCACAAAATATAAAACTTGACAAAAGTACTGCTATCGATGAGTTAATTTTGAGGCCCCTTAGACTCCACTTCATAAGCACCGCGTACCGACCTTTTTAATCACATATCTGGAGCACAATTATCTAACTCACAAACTTTAAAATCCTTCGCCTCCGCAAGAAATGTTTTTTGCGGCGCAAGGACTTTTTTGTTTCCTAACCAGAGGGCATTGTATTTCTATAATAACCTGAAAATATTCTTGCTTTCTCCTTAGATGCCAATCTATGTGGATTAAATGACCGCATCTCTTTGTTGTTTCTTCATACGTTGAATTCAACATTTTCTGTGCTCTTCTCTTTCCGATTTTCTCTCCTGAAATAAGGATTTCATACCAGCCCGTTCAAATGCCTGTTAAAGTATCTGTTCTTCACTGAAGCCCCTCTCTCTCGCTCAAGAGCGTGCCGTATTCGTGAGTGTGCGTGCATTGGCCTGTAACCCACCACCGTCAGATGGGGCAACTATGCAGTAAAAAACGTGAATTTTTCAACCATTCTCCATGCCACTTCCGGAAAAGCGGAGTTAAATTATGAAAAGCGCAGTCCTTCCTCTATTTCACTACACTAGAAACATCAGCCTCTTCCAGTGTTTTCCTCAGAAATTGTGCTTTTGGTCACCTAAAGGTGCTCTCAATTATTCCCACTTCTCTTCGTCATCTTCCTCACCCTGACGGGGCAAACACTGGAGTGCAAAGGCTTCTCCCTTATCTTTCTAATTAGCCCTATTCATTGCCACCTGCGGCCCCCGTATCCCCGCAAACATCTTAATCTAATCCGCCCACCTAACCTTCTATCGCCCCCTGCTAGGCTTGACCTCTCTTGAAACGCACTCCGCTACCCTTAACGACGAGCGGTTATATTACCTTTTCATTACATGCCCGGCCAAAACCCGTTTCTTCCTCCTGATTTCGGCTAGCATGTCTTTAACACGGGTTTGTTCCCTAACTCAATCTGCCCGCTTCCGGTCTCTTAACGTTACACGTATATTTTGCTTTTCATAGCTCGTTGCGTTGTGCTTAACTTATACTCACCGCTTTTCGTTAGCCATCGCGTTTCTGCCCCGTAGGTGAGTACAGGTGAGATACAGCTGTTGTATAATTTTCGCTTTAGGCATACTGCTAAACTATCAAAGAGCACCTGCCATACGCCTTCCACCCCATTCTTATTCTTCTAATTATTTGCCTCTCATGATCCTCGTCTGCGGCCACTGCCTGCCCTAAGTAGACATGATCCCTTACCACTTCCAGCAGGTCACTGCCATTTTTGAACCGCTGCTCCCTTGGGAGACTTTTGAACATTACTTTGGTTTTCTGCGTGTGAATTTTTAGTCCCACCTTTTTGCTCTCTCTGGCTAACTCATTCTTTGAAATTTAAAAAAGGTATTATATGAACCGTTAGACGAGGCATATGGACAACTCTGTTTTCCAAGTATGCGGCTGATTTATGATCATCATCATCGTCAGCACGAGTACGCCCACTGCAGCGCAAAGACCTCTCCTAAGACCCTTTAATTACCCCTGTCCTATGCGAGTTGTGGCCACCGTATCCCCGCAAAGTTCTTAATGTTATCCACACACCTAACTTTGTGCCGCCCGTGCTACGCCTGTTTTGCCTTGGAACCCACTCCGTTATCTCAAAGAAGCTGCGATTATCTTGCCTTATCTTTGCGTGCACTACTCAAGCGGCTGACTACCTACAGCCTGAATGCTGCAGAAAAAAACACTTCGTTATCTGTAAGATTTTTATGAAACAAACGCCACTTCTGCCAATGAAGTGGAGTAGGCTAAAAGGTTTCCAGTGTTCGCTAGCAGCTCCACGAAATACCTTATGACACTTCTCTGGGCACAGGAGTGTCGCTCGACCGCCACACAGATGCGATTTCATAACGTTTCACTGTTGTCAACACAAAAACCATCCCCTCTAAGCTCTAGTTCGTTCTGCTAAATACCAACAAGCTGTTTGCCTGCCGCCATGGTTCAATATTATTTCCTTCAAATTGTGAGTGTGGTGTCGAATATCTTTTTCTTTCGTTTGCCGATTTCTTCCTGCTCGAGCCTCCCCGCCCCCCCCCCCCCCCCCCAATCATTTCGGTTCACAAAAGATCACATGATCTGAGCTTTTCCTCCACTTTGCCGACGCCTGCTTCCACTGCGGTTCACCGCTAGGGACGCCGAGTTTCTGTGAGCACGTATCCCTCTTTTGTCAGCAGCAACAACAGTTGTGACACAGAGGAACGTCCCTCTCATCTACCCTTCCGGCGGTCGTTCGTGTCGTCCTCTGGTAGAGGTGCACATACCAAGAGTGAGGCATTCTGCAAATATGCGTTCAAAATTCACAAAGCAGGAACACATAAGACTTAAGTTCGACACGCAGTCCTTAAATTTTGAGTTAAAAGTTAACACAACCAGAATAAACGAAGGAACTTCCCTGACGAAATAATGTAATGACAAAGTGAATCGCACACTGGTTTTACGGCACATCCTCTTGCGCTTCCCTTAAGCATGGGGATAACCGGGCTAGAAAGTGGAAACCCTAAGCGAGTGAAAGGGAGCAGTAGAAATTTATGTTTCACCGCCTGACTCACAAAGGTTTTGACATAGAGAACTATGATCGGCGCACATCGCGATTTGGTTTGGTTTATTAGAGTTTAACGTCCCGAAGCAACTAAGGCTATGGGGGACACCGTAGTGAAGGTCTCCGGAAATTTCGACCACCTTCGGTTCTTTAACGTGCACTGACATCGCACAGCACACGTCAAGACATCGCACAGCACACGTCAGCACACGTGCATTGCGCAACGCAAAACGGTCATGACCACAGCGCGTTGCCATTAACTGCATAAGCGAGCGCTCCAATGGAACTTGTGGTTATTTTTGTTGTTAGCATTTAAAAAGATGGCACATGTCCACACCGCGCGATCGGCCAAGAACCTTCAGGAGGTTGTTGTTGTTCACTTCAAAAATGGCGCATACCCACAGAGGGGGATCGGCCAAGAAGAGGGGTGCATAGAGAGTTTTTTAGATTTTTTTTGCTTGTTTGTTTGGTTTTGTTTTCTGGGGAAAAATAAATAGATAACTTAAATAATAAATAGAAATAGCAGAATGCTGGGGAAGAGAATCTTTATGAGAAAGCAGAAATACCAAAAAGAAACAGGACAAGCATAACGCACGCAGGCGCTGGACTCAGCAAGATCTCCAGCAGAGGGAGTTGATTAATAAATAAATGAATGAAAATAATAATAATAATAGTAAGGGGGATAGAAAAAAAAATGTAATAACGTGTTCAAATTAAATATATAAATAAAGAATAAAATATTAGCAAGGAAACCGTTTAGATTCCAGTAAAACATTTTGGAATGGCGGTAAAAACAGACCTGCGGCTGTAACCGAGAATGGTGGCCCCAAATGACAATATGATCGGGCTGCTCAAACTAAGGCCAAGCTGTTGCAGTGGTTGCTCTAAATATCGACGTCTCATCATGGTGAAGCGTAGCCAAAACAACAAAAAATGGTCTGTTGATTCAGGAGGTTGTGCCAATGCTGGAAATCCAGGAATCTTTCTTTTCTTCTTCGTCTACACATGCAGCGTGGATCGCATGCATCCACTCGCCTCGCTGCCTCCTGATTGCCTCATTTGCGTAGTAAACGAGTGCGTCTTCGAAAACATTTACATCGTTCGGCTTTCTTAGATATACGTGGAGCTCTCAATTTGCTTTATTCATCGTGCACTTTCTAACTGAAGAATCTGTCTCACTTTGGCACTATGGTGTACCATTTCGTGAGCGCGCACTGTTCTTCATAAAAATCATCATCAGTGCGATAACCACTCGTGCTTCCGGGGGACATATTGGATGACCTCGGTGTCCGATCTCCGAGAACTTCGAGCCGCTGCGGCCTGCTGAGCCGACCACCGGCATCGGATTCATACGTGCTAAAAGGTGAGCCTTCGCGATCAGAACTGTAAGCGAGGCGTTTGTATCGCGAATAATGTGAGGCAAACCCAGTCATTTTGTAGTAGGGCAATCTATATGCTCCGTAACCCTACCACTAGCGTTCAGCTTTGTTCAGCTAGGATAGTAATTACACGGCAGTTTCTAAGATTCCAGTGTCCTCCGCTCCTGTCAGGCATGTTGTAACCAATAACTGTCGGTTTCGTGAAGAGGTCATTGAAAACGTCCTTCGCGGGCGCAAGTGCGCCCGCATCGCTCTCATTTGGACTTTAGTGGGCACATCCCCCGGGTGTGCCGGACTGGCCAATCATGCAAGGTTGCTTCAAGATTCTTCGCACACCCTTAGCTCTCAGTGTTGCCGGACTTATCCCTCCTCGATATGGCCAGAGATCTCACACCATACGGATGGAGCAGCTATTAGCAGACGCCTTTCTGTACCGTCTCTCACGTCGCTTTAAGCGCGACCATAATTCCTTTTTTGCAAAGGCAAAACTGCGGGCTGGTAGTTGTTGTGTTGTCTAGGCACTGAAAATAGCTACGACGAGGCTCTGGCAGGACTAATGCAGCGTAAACTTTCGAGTAGGTTTAAGATGGAAACACCCAAGTTTAGTATCTGCAAAGGCTGGTGAAGAACGATTTGGAAAAGGGGGGCACAGTGCACAAGCGATTTATACTGCAGAAACAGCAGTACCTGCTTTGTAGAGGCCATTCAGTGTGGGAAAGGGAAGGCCCAAAATGCAGATATGAGAATACGCCTGAGCCTGAATAGAGCACACTTAAGAATGCCTTATTTGTCACGATATCTGTAGGAACAGCGCAGTTAACAGGACACAACGAAGAGGGACACATACACAGCGCCTGTGTGTGCGTCTGTGTTCGTTCTGGGCTCTTACCTGTTCTGTTCCTACAGATAGACTAAGCATTACACACTTTCCCGCCACATCGCTTTTGTGAACCTCACTATATGTGGGACAGTTTTGTTTTTTTCCTGATCTTATTAAAGGGAAGCTGAAGAGATTTTCGAATTCATTAAGATGCTTACGTATGGATGTGAGAACCTTAAAAATCATGCGGGTGAAATTTTTTTGCAGATTCATCGCTTAGGAGCGACGTAATCGCCGTTTAAAATTGCGCCGTAGCTCCGCCCCCCGCTGTCCGCCGAGCGCTGCTGATGACACTGACGATGCGAGCCGAAACCGGAAACCGTGGGGTGGTGACGTAAACACTGGTGTTCCGTCGCCTCGCAGCCTCCGCGACCGCGCTTGTTTCTGCGTGCGTGCCATCGTAAGCTGCTTCGATCTGCCGTGTGTTCCTGTATTTGTGCGTTTTTATGTTTGTGGTGACGTACAGAAACGTGTGCAGCATCGAGTGAAGCTGTGGATTATCATGCCGGCGTTCTGCGCAGCCTTCGGCTGCACTAACACCAGCGGCCGTGACGATGTGGTCTTTCATTATTTCCCACAAAATAAGAAGCTTTCCGCGAGGTGGGTCGCTGCTGTGAAGCGAAGGGATTTCAAGCCCTCAAAGGCTACAGTGCTATGCTCTGACCACTTTCGTGATGAAGACTATAACCAGAGCCTGTCGATAATGCGTTCATTGGGACTGTCAACAGTCAGCCCGACTGAAACTCGGCGCAATACCGTCTGTCTTCGCGCACAGGAGCTCTTCACCGCCACCGAGGCCAGCTTTCGCGAAAAGGAGGAAGCTCGAGGTAAGAATTTGTGTATTAACTCTATGAGAACTTGACTGCGCGAACCGGTGTTCTGTATAGTGTATGGCGCGTAATTTCGTGGATGCAAGACTTTCGGTAGTAGTGAGAGGAACGGCGCTGGAATGAGAATATCAGGACGGCAGCAAACTGCCGCTTACAAAATAAATGCTTAGCTGTTATGCTTGCAGGCATGCATCATTCATCTCGTACAGCATTACTCATATCAGAGCTCGGCCTTAAATTTTTTGGCTGAATAAAAATCTTAAACTGCTACTAATACTGCAAGAGGTGCAGCGACGCGAAGTGCGCCTCACAACCGGAGACTGCGCGCCGCGCGTAAGCAGAGAACTTCGTTCGGTGAGCACGTGAAAAGCCGTTATATGCAGACTCTTTACTCAATTATGTTGGACCTCAAATATTCTAGGATTCATGCGTAGCCCTCAGTGGCGAGAACATAGGGAGTAGTACGCGGCACATTTTTCTTCGTGCTCGGAGCGCCGAGAAAACTGTTTGCAGATGTTTCTGGTATACGGGCGCGCTGCGTTTCGTTTTCAATTTGGTTTCGCCTGGGACCTCGCTGATAGCCGCTTCGTCAGCGCCCAATGTACGCAGTCATGGCGCTTGCAGTGCGGCCCCAAAGCGTACACTTTTTTTTAGTGATCTACGTCGGACGCGCCCGCTGGCGCTGTGTTAGCGCGTGAAGTTGACTGTCAGGGTGTAAGTTTTTAAAGAGAACTTTTTTGCTTGGCTATAGTATTTGCAGTAGGTGCTCCAAATCTGCAAATACAACATAATATGAAAATAAAAATTTAATTAAGATATGCAGTTTAGGGAGCTAATGGAAGCCTTCTGCCTATTACTGGTGTCTGCCATATCCCCTAATATAGCCCCAGGGATAAAATTAATGCAAGGTTAGTTACCCGCTTTTTAAAATAAATTTTGGACCTTTTAAAGAAACACTTGGTATATAATAAATGATCTCACTTTGCACGGAGCTCGCCAATAAACAAAATGGTTTATGAAATAAACCAGAAGATTTTACTCATACTGAAGCACAATTTTGTTCTGTTTGCAACAATAACATCATATGGCTTATGCCTTTCAGGTTCTTGGCGAACTGCTGCAAGACCAGGACTGCACACCAGACGATAGTGCAAATCTAGTGTGCATGGAAAAGGACACCACACCTGGAGGCTGCACACCAGACAGTCAAGAATGCACACCAAACAGCAATACAAATCAGGACTGTGCAACAAGTCGAATGCCACTGGCAGATGCTGCTGAGGATCCTGCATCTAACTTTTCTAAAAGTGATGACAAGGCTGACAAGTCTGTTCAAGTTCTAATGCAGCCAATACCAGTAAAGTGTTCTAAAGCGTCACAAACAAACATGAAAAAAAGAGTGGTGTCAAAAGCAGTGCAGACGAAGCCTTGTGGTGTTTCTATAGGTATGTTCTCATTAATTTGGCATGCCTTTTCCATGATGTCCTAGGCATATGCTTTCTTTCAGTACAGAAAACAAATATGCACACTGTTGAGAGAACTGTTGGGCTCACATCATACACAACAAACATTTTAATTTCAGTAAAAACAGCTTGAGGACACTACTGCTTGAATGAAACAAATGTCATTCAGTTTTAATAACTGCTGCATGTACCTCAATGTTTTTTTCAGGTATTCAGCTTGGTGCCTCCATGATCAGCACAGCCAGCCAAGTTAATCTGTGGACCACCGTGCGTGAAGAAGGCTGGGGTGACCATGATGATGATGAGCTGTGTGACGATGGCAGTGGTGACTCGTTCAGCAGTGATGATGACTACTGCCCCTTGGATGACTGGGATCATGGGTATATTATATTACTGCTGTTAAAGAATGCCAATATTTCAGAGCCAAAAATCAGAGTAGCTGCAGTAGTTTTGCATGTTTTGTGTTTGTTTGCGGTGTGTAACTTAGCTGAAAGGTTGCTATTTCTTCCAGGAGTGTCGAGTCTCATGAAGAAAACTGCAGTGAGGACTGTGATCAGGACTGCAACGACAACACTGGGAAGGAGATAATTATCTTAGTCGAAGAGAAGCATCTTGAGGTGCTCTTCAATTTGTGCCGCAAGTGTTTTGCACCTTGCACAACCCATGTGGACTGCAAAGGCACTCTCTTCCGTGTGAGTACAGTCTGTAAATCAGGCCACATTTTTTTTGTGTAAAATCAAGACTGCATTCAACAGCTGCCTGTCATAAACCTACGGCTTTCCTCAGCAATACTGTTCAGTGGGTGCAACCCAACCGCTACACTTAGAATGCTTTCTCTTATTGGTGTGCAAGTTTTTGGAGAAAGGACATTTTTTAACATCCAACGTTCTCACCTGTGGCCTGCCATTGAGACAGTAAGCAAATTTCTTATAACATTGTTTTAAGTAATTGACTGCAAGTGCTTATTGCTCCTGGAATTTTTCTTTTAAGGTATGGAAAAAAGAACAGGAAGTTTTGCTTGCGGGTGTAACTGAGCAAGGTGTCAAACTTGCTGGTGATGGCCGGGCCGATTCACCTGGATTCAGCGCAAAGTTTGGCACTTACTCCTTGATGGATCTTGAGCGCTACAAAATATTACATTTTGAGCTTGTGCAGGTTTGTTTCAACTTCAGCATGTTTTTTATAGCATGCTGTTTATGTAACTAGCAGCGCAACAAGACAGTTTTGTGCAGCAAATGGTCACTTCACTTTCCTTCTGTCTCCACAGTATGTGCAATTATAATATATAAATACGAGTACTGAATCTTTTCACATTTTACAGTCCAATGAAGTTGGTGGAAGTAGCCACATGGAGCTGGAAGGGCTGAAACGTGGCCTTGAATTTCTCCATGATCACCAGGTTCAGATAGCATCTATTTTGACGGACCGGCACGCACAAATAAAATGTTTTCTTCGAAAGGAAAAGGCGGACATCATGCATGAATTCGATGTATGGCATGTCGTGAAAGGTATCGTGCAGGCTATTTTTTGATGGATCAGAATACGATAACTTCTGTTATATATCCTTGCAAGGAATGTGTGCTTCACTTTTCTTTTAATATTTCTGTCAGGTGTTCGCAAGAAGTTGCTTGCTGCGGCCAAAAGGGACGACTGTGAAGAGCTCACGGCATGGACGCAGGCTGTCGGCAACCACCTCTACTGGTCAGCTGCCTCAAGCGAGAGCCACAAAGAACTAATTGTTCCAAAGTGGAAGTCTCTTCTAAATCATATAAGAGACATTCACAGCCACGAAGATCAGCTCGTCCCATTCTGCCTCCATGAAGACATTGAACCAAGGGAGTGGCTGAGTGCAGGTACGCTGTCTATTTGATAGAAATCTGAAGTACATGAGTGCAATTTTTTTCAGCTGTACCAAACAGTGGCGCACTATACTCTTGGAGAGCTTTCTGGGGCTCTACAGTAAAGTCTGTGCAAGAAAGGGAAGGAGATGGTACTTTGTTCCTCTGCCATGGTGTGTGGTCTTCCTCAGCACCAGCAAATCCTCGTCCTCTTTCCAGCTTCCCCGTTAACCCCTGCACCCATAAGCGGTACAATGAACTGCTACCCTCAGCATAGGGACAGAGACCATCCATTGCTTTGCCTTTTGCTGCAGAGGCACAAAAAGCTGTCCAGGAGTATGGTGTACTGCGAATGACCATCTAGGAAAGTTTTGTAACTTGTTTTCAGTTGAAGTCCTATTTTGGGCTGTGATGAATAAACTGATGTTTTCTCTGGTCACTTTTTACGTCATTTCGTCTCCTGTAGCATGGATAGTTATTTTTTTCAAATTTCAGAAGTAGCAACTTGAACTACAGCTCCGTTTCTAGCCACACAGTCAGTCTAACGACAAGTAGTATAAATGGAGCCGATATAATGCTTTGCTTGGTACTCAAAAATGTAATGTTACTACCCTAAGTGGAATAATACAAGAGCAGGAACTGCTTGCTTATGACGAGTTGTACATTTTGTAATAAGAAAGCTGGTGCTTCTGTACTTCTTCATTCAGAGTCCAAGGCTTTCCAGAAGCTGAAGGAAGTAGCAACTGCCAAGGTCCTCCTAAGAGACTTACCACAGCTGGCAACAAAGTTCCAAACCTATGGTTTAGAAGCGTTTCACAGCGTTCTGCTCCACTTTGCACCTAAGTTGTGCCAGTACTCCTTCGAAGGCATGGTGGCAAGGTAAGTGTTGAGTTTTATAGTTATATCTTGACAAAATATTTAAACCAAGCTGATGCGTATTTTGGTGCAGAAAATTTCTTCTGGGAGATTGGTATGTAAGCAAAATAAGAAATAAAAAGCATACTCATGTCACAGTGAGCATTGAACATTTTTTTACACATTCATGGAGGACATATTTTTATGAAATGACAGCTTAGTATGAGTTAAGCCACGGTCTACGCATTGTGCAACACGCAGTGGTTTATGTTATTACTAACGTTTTAACTTTCTATATTGTATTCTGCATCTTATGGCTGCACAAAATTGTTCTTGCATGTCCTCTGCAATTGTTCTCTGCAATAAAATAGCTCTGCATGACAAATGCAATGAGTTATGTAACTGTTTCCAGGACTCGACTAGCAGCCATGCATTACAATGAAAATGGTGAAAGAAGGCAGGCAAGCACACAGGATGGAAAAGACAGGTGGCTTTTCAAATACCCGAAAGCCACAGGAGGGAATCCTGTTTCCTGTCCTGTAAAGGAGCAGCCCACGCATGGTAAGCTGATGTACTCCACTTTATTTGTGCAGATAACATCATTTTGTTACATCCTCATGCAGGCTATGTCAAGAGACTGCTAGAGCTGGTTATGTCCGAGGCTCCAACTGTGTTGCGGACAAGAAGGACGACAAATGTGGAGATTCCGCCACCTCTCAGCAGCCGCTTTCTGAAGACAGCAAAAGAAGAACTTGTAAAGCAGCGAAAAACAAGGTTCAACAAGTAGTGAATTGAACATGGTTTCGTGGCAGAACCTGGAAGACGTAGACGACAGCTGTGTAAATATGCTTGTAATTACGTATGTATGTATGTATGTATGTATGTAGGTATGTATGTATGTATGCATGTATGTATGTATGTATGTATGTATGTATGTATGTATGTATGTATGTATGCATGCATGCATGTATGTATGTATGTATGTATGTATGTATGTATGTATGTATGTATGTATGTATGTATGTATGTATGTATGTATGTATGTATGTATGTATGTATGTATGTATGTATGTATGTATGTATGTATGTATGTATGTATGTATGTATGTATGCATGCATGTATGTATGTATGTATGTATGTATGTATGTATGTATGTATGTATGTATGTATGTATGTATGTATGTATGCATGCATGCATGCATGCATGCATGCACGCACGCACGCACGCACGCACGCACGCACGCACGTACGTACGTACGTACGTACGTATGTATGTATGTATGTATGTATGTATGTATGTATGTATGTATGTATGTATGTATGTATGTATGTATGTATGTATGTATGTATGTATGTATGTATGTATGTATGTATGTATGTATGTATGTATGTATGTATGTATGTATGTGCTAGTAGTAACTGTGTTTTACTTTGAGTGTGTATGGCAACATAGCAAAATGATATGAAATAAAAGGTATTCAATTGTGTGCTTCACATTCACACTTCTTTGTGCCAAACATTTACTACATGCATCAAAGTTGTGAAGGGTGCAAACACTCACTCTAGATTAACTTGAAAAATGTTTGAACCCTGTGTAGACTCCATTTTCAGACGGATATTTCTTGCGGATAGCATCCAGGACACAACTTGGCAGGATACGCCTCTTGTGCTTCCCCATTCTTTTCCATACGAGATATGCGAATTGCCGATATGCAGCATATCTCAACTGCCTATGGAAGTGAAAGTAAATTACATTATTGTACATATACTCTCTTAGCTACACCTGCTTTCTCACCTGTTTTTGGAGTTCTTGTCTCCTTTTGCAGATAGAATGGTTCCTCGTTGTGCAAGAGCCACTTCAAGCACAGTCCTGTTGAGACAAGCATCTTTGAATTTTTTTGTGCTTGTAATGCATTGTGGATTCTTCTGCTTTCTGGCAATCTCATTAACTTCCTGGCAGCAGCAGCAATCTTCCTCCTTTTCCATTGCAATGCAGCGATCGCAGGAACACCTGTTTTGGAAGTACAGTGTTTACAATGGCATCAGTCAACTGCCAGGGATACATTTATTATAACACATGTAGTCGAAAAAAATTGCCGAATGCAGCATGGCTTCATACATTAATAATATTATATAATTGTGCGCCACGTGTTCTACAGCCAGCCTTGCGATTCGCCTGCTCTGTTGCAGCACGAGGCCATCGAGTTAGTGAAAAAAATCACTTGTCGCTTGATCTGAGAACAGCACGACAAAGGCGGCCGCAAACGGATGGAGATATTCCTACAAGGGCTTGCAGTATGAAGCAACTCGCCGAAACAAGGTTTTAATTTACTGCCAGATCCCATCTTGGCACGCAGAACGGAAGGCGCACGTTTGTCACCTCGACGAGTTCTGCCGCAAAGCGCCGCGAACTTGTTTTACGCGTGTGTTATGAATCGAGCCGGCACGCAGCGACCATGAAGCGATGCCAGCATAAAATTTGCGAGCAAAAAGAGCCTGATAACTTCTTGCGCATGTCAGTGGTCTGTGTGGATTACAAGAAGATTTGCGGCAGCACCGACAAGCGGCAAGACAACAATGCCGACGATCGCATCCCGCTTACATTGCATTTGGAAAGTTTCGTGGAGCAGTGCTATACTACATTTGCTCGCTTCAAAATTAATTCATTGTATCTCTGAATGAAGTTTGGCTAGAAAAGTATGCTTACCAAAGGACATTTCCAACACGTGGAGATGCTGACGCCTCGCTTTCGTCCAAGCCAGAAGCACCGCTTGCGCCAGCATCGTTGCTTCCTTGGAGCGGTTTGCTTTTTGCGATTGGTTCGTACATGTAGGGGATGACGCCAAGATCCTCCTGGTAATTTTCTATGCGTTCCATCGTGATATAAGCATCAAACCAACAGCCACGAACCACCGCGCGCCGCGCTTCATGTGCTACATCGGCGGCGAACGAGCCGGGCTCACCGAGCCAACGCCAGTGTTTACGTCACGAGGCGCCCAACCAATCACCGGCGGCAACGAGGCGCGCGAGCTGGGGCCCGATTCTCGATATTCGCCAATCCGCCATGAGCGGGGCGTACCCGTGACGTGCGAATCGGGGCGGTCCGAAAATGCGTAACAGCAGAATGTAATGACGACATTGAAGAATAAAGAAAAAAGTATGACAAAAAAATAAACGGTGTCGTCTGCTACTTGGCGCCAAGTACAAAAAACACCGCCGAGTTGCGGCGCGAAGGTGAGTTAGCACAGTAGCGCCGTAGAGATGGACGGTGAATTGCGTTGCGGCGGCGGTCTCGGCGTACTCGCCGCACAGTGATGGTGCTGAATGCGACGCTAAAGACCCTGTGGCCGGTGTCACGGAAATAAGAGCGACCGCTTATTGCCCGAAGCCATCGCGCAGCGCGTCGCGTCTCCGCACTTGTGAGATGCGATCAGCGTCACGGGGAGAGGAATTAGTGGAGAAACGGCTGGCTCTCGATCGTAACCACAACGCGTCAGTGGCGTTGGAAAGCTTTACCTCACCGCGTCACTTCTTCAGGTGCTTAGAACTTAACGCTACCCTTGGTTACGTTTGCAAGCGGCCGCGCACGAAACGCGACTGCGAATCGCGTCAAGTGCAACGCTATGAGCGCGTACTTCTTATTATCAAAAGCGTCAAATGCGAAAGCAAAATAGGGAGATATTGTTTCCCGCCAGTACTTAAAGAAAAACAGACACAGCTAAAAGTCCACTGTCAACAGAAGCATGTATTTCACAGTGTTGGCGTTTCACTTAATCTCAATAGGACATGGCACTCATCTTTTGCTTTGTGAACATTAACTAAGTCTGCCTGCAAGCAGACTTCACGGACTTTATATAAAAGCACCTCACGAATGCATGGCGTAGAGTGGCAGGTACATTATTTCATTCAAATAAAAAAAGGCTCTCAATAATGCTATTTAATTTCAATGTTTGAAAAGGCCCTCAATCTCTTTAATTCTGTCTAACAATGAGCACACAGCACTTACCAAGGGCATATAAGCAGCTACACCACTCGTGTGATGCAAGTACGCACCAAAATGTGACAGGTGAAACAAAATTTGCCATGCCCATCCCTACAATTCCTTTGCTGCAGGACAGCAGTAATGCATCTACAGCAGCACCAGGCAGCTCCTTTCAATGCAGCAAGATTCCTTGTAAGAGGGCAACGTGTGATGCCAAGAGAGGTGAAGTCGGCTGGAAAAAGATATCTTCACATATGCTACTCAACATTGGGGAGTGGGACGAATATAGAAGAGGATAGTGAAAGTGGAGGGTGATGCCACATTACAAACAGCTAATGCAGTGTGCAAGACACTTGCTTTATTTGCTTCATGCAAGTTATTGGTTTGGTTTATTGGGGTTTAATGTCCCAAAGCAACTCAGGCTGTGAGGGACGCCGTAGTGAAGGGCTACGGAAATTTCTGCCACCTGGGGTTCTTTAACGTGCATGCAAGTTATTATCATAGGATGCACATACACGCGTATTATCTAGTGCACATGTCATATTAAGCCTGAACATGCCTCGGTGTCAGGTCAAGCTAGGAGCTGAAGGAGAATAAAAACAATGGTGAGTTAAGAAGGAAGAACAGCAACACAACAAGAAAAGCACAAGCATGCACAGCAGCAAGATAACACACAAAGGGGGAAAGAAATGCAAGGCTAACATGGCCCACAGTATTTGAGGGAGGCAGCATCACAGACAAGCAGTGGTATTCTGGCAGAAGGTCCATTAATGCAGCATGATAACACTGGATGATGTGGATTGGTTTTGGCAAGCCCTGTGCACTCCACGAGCAATCTACAAGAGGCCTCAGTCATGTTTCTAGCCTGATGTGCAAGTGCATGACTTTCCATCTGTGCACACTCCTGACCACATACATATCAGGGCCATTGTTGGTTCTCTTTGAGTGGTGAATCACAATGTTGTTAGGCAACATTTACACCATACACTGATGCAATAAAGACCCTGTGATGCCACTATTGTGCACTACAGGAGAGTAATGCTCAATGAAATGCGTTCACTCTCAAAGTAGTTTCCTTTACTGTGAACTAAAATAGACAACCCTCTATGTACACTCAAAATATGACATCTGCAGTTCAGTGAAGGGCACCATACCAGATGTAGGTGCTGAAATGTCGGCAAATGTCTGAAAGGACACTGAGGACCAATCGAAGTTGCTCTGCAAAAGTAGATTACCACATTCCAATAACAAAGGGCTTACTGAGAACAAAGCTTGTGTACAGCTCAGAGATTATTTGTTCAATGAAGCAGTTCAAAATTACTGTGGTGAAGCGCGTTGGCAGGAAGGAGCCCTTGGTTGGCAATAACTTTATTAGTCCCACTTCAGTGGATCAGGTGAAGGTGGCTGAAGGGGTGTTGAACAGGTTGGCGACGGCCCTCAGGCCACTCTAGGTGACCAGGCACTGTTTGGCTGCGGCGACCTTCAAGGCCCAGACCATGATGCAATGCACAGAGCAGCCTCCCATCGCTCCTGTGATTCCATCCCTTGGAAAGGAGGTTTTGGTTTGTTTGGGCAAGCCTGATATGTGCATTTAAAATCCGCTCTGGTGCTTGAGCATAAGTGACAGGTTGGAGATTTCTCCCTTCTATGTATGTATTACACTCTACTGCATGAAAAAAAAATAGAACACTTAAAATGCCTAGTGGTGTGTACGCATGGAGGGTAAATTGTTTTTTTGAGCATGATTAAGGCAGCTTGAAAAATGGTAAGCAAGTTTGACTCAGAGTTTCTATGAGGAGAGTGTTAAATTAATGAACCGGAACTATTCATCACCAATATAATGATATAACAGGTAGCAAAATGTTGATGAAATTGGAGTCATTGCAAGTGCCTGTGCATAAAATTTAAGCCCCCTGAAAAATTACCGTATTGTACTGCTTTGCTGGCTAATTTCTCTTTATGTTCAAGCAGAAGTGTGAAACCAAACCAAGTCAGGTGGAAACAGGCTGCTATTCTTTTTTCACACTATAAGAATAATTTTTTTTTCTGACTACCACCAAGTAATATTATTAGTGCTGTATGGTATGTGATGGCATCACAATTAGTGCTAAGAAGTTATTGGGTGCCATGTGCAACCAGAAAAGAAAGGTACGGAAAGCTTGCACACACCACTGTCAAGGAGAGAGGCTGCGATTCTGCAGAAGACCCAGTGTTATCCAACCGGCATTGTGTCAAAAAACAAGCTTCACGCGTGGATGTCCGCAGTGAAAGTCACTGAAAAGAGGATTTGTAATCTGAATCCAAACGTCAGCACATGTCTGAAACTACTTCACTTTATAAAATAATAGATTTTACGTACAGAAAATTAATAAATTTCTGTCTGCCTTGAAACCCATGACCCCTGGATTGCCAGCCAGGCACGCTACCAACTAGGCCGTGCAGGCACATTGACTTTACTGAGGTACAAAGTGGGAGGGAGTGATGCGCGGGTGCTGTTGGCTTAATTTGAAGCCTAGCATTGTAATTACTGCAGTGAACTAGAGATGTGCCAATTAGTGAGAAACTAATTACAATAACATTATGTAGGTGAACTGCAGTGTGGAAGAGTTCAAAGACAAGAATTAGGAACCTGTGTTGAAGCAACTGTGATAAATGTGTGAACACGAATGAAGAACAGTGACTGTGTGTGTGAAGAGAAACCACTGTAGGGAGCCATAAACACTGTTGTGTCACACCCATGAATGCTGGGCTTAAGTGTGCCCCTACATTTCTGGGGAGCGAGACAAGTTGCATTGCCTCTTAGGTGTTGCAATTTGCTCAAAAAAAGTGAGGTGTCTTTTACATGCAGAGTGAGAAGTTTGTGGAAGCCATTATTGGCAAAATAATTTATTTCCATTACTGAACTTCATGCATCCTAGAATTAATTATGCAGCCTAACTGCAAATCATTACCTAGTGCAACAATACACATTGACGAATGTGTCTCATCTACACAGATAAGAATATTTTTGGGACAGGCCCGTCTTTCATAACCGTTTGACGGTAGTATACATGCACATTAGTGTTGCCTAGTTCGCAAACTTAAGTAGCTAGCAGTCGCCTTTGCTAAACAGAAAAATGGCAGAACGTACATTGATATGGTCCAGTCACACTAAGGGTTCAGGGGGTGAGCAGGTTGTCTCGGATTTTTCATAAAATGACCAAACAGCATCCCCAATTTGCATGAAGCAAAACGCAAGGGAACATGTCAATGAAAATGGGATCTAACAGAGTTTCACTGGGAGGAAAGGAGGGCAGTGATCTTCCAATGCATGCATTCAAGGTTGATGGCCCAGCACAGAAAAAGAACACAGATCACAAATCCTGGAAAGAGAAAAAGATCCCAAACCTGGGAAGACCGCCTGAGTAACCCAGAAAGATCAACAAAGTTTACTACTACTACTACGACTATTATGATCCATTTCCAGTAGAATTATTGAACCGGATTATGCCCTTCCAGCTACAAAATGCCATTTGGAGCTTTATTATTGAAACACAAATTACGTCCAGCTGCATAATTTATACCTCCATTTACCTTCAACTGAAATAATGTACAATTTCTAGGTTTTCGTCACAGGTACAAATTTGAGCTAGAAGATGGGAATGGGTAGACGTGTGAAGACGCTGGCCAGGCCTTGCATTTTCATCTGGAAAAATGACCATGAAACAATTACGTGACTTCTCCTTCAGGAAAAATAGTTCACTGCTGTATAGCTACTTCCAGCATGTGAAAGAGGTAGTCGAAAGCAAGCACACAGAGGCAACCAGATGCCATGAGACAAAGCATGTTGCGATCTTATCACACAAACAGTGCCACACAAGGCATGTTGCACCCTGAAGAACAGATGTAAATGACTAGAGGCATAGCGACCATGCTGTATGTTGAGGATGTTGTGGACTGCTGGCTCTCAACAAACACCAAAGCAAACAGATAAGCACTGGTGAATGCATGTGCAGTGAACACCCTGGTGCTAGAAGGAAAACATTTTGGTGCTTTCCTGTCCTTCACTGAACTTAAGCACCAAATAAAATGTGCGTTGTGTACAAGCAGAACACGTAGGGAGGCACCACACGAAGGGATGGCACTTCTTCACAATCACCAAAGCATGTGTTGAAGCACGCACTCAGCAAGTTGGCAGACGGTAGGCTGAAAACACTTGGGGCACTTCCTGACTCACACAAAACTGCAGCACCAGACAAAAATGATTTCTACTGTCATGGATATCACCAATATGGTCCTATTCAAAGAACAGCACCAAAATGATGAAGACTTCATCAGCTTCCTGGCAGTATGCTATCAAACTTGAAGCAGAGCAAATGTATGCTGATTACTTGTGGCATAGCTACACGTGACAATCACGGCAGTGAGTGCAATTCTCGAAAGCAGCTGCTGATCATGCACTTCCTGTCTGTCAGGTAGAATCCAAATGGTGCTGTGTCCTCCTCCTTGCTGTAGATGTTGGTGCTCCTTCTGTTATCACCACCTGCCAGTGGTGTCATGGTCCTGCAGCTGAGTGTGGATGAATATGTTGTGTTGCACAGTGCAAGCTCCGCTGACCTTTGCAGAGAACTCTTGACCATGGCGTACCATGACCATGACACCTTTGCAGACACCTCATGTAATCGTTCAGGAACCCGGTATCACCACCCAGCTAGGCAGCCAGTCCAGCCGAGGGGTGAGCGAAGATGAATCTGGCATCATGGCTCCCGAGCACACGAGACCCCACGGTGAGAGTAGTCCACCACATCTGCATAAGATGCAAACCATCACCTGCACATTGATCAACGCTGTGCACTGAAATCTTCCAACGAGCTAGACATTGCGTTTCCAAATATGAGAAATTGTTGAAGCCTCAAGTTCAACTATTGTCTAGTTTTACGTACAAATGTAAAATACGCTGACTGCAAAATCATTCATTAGTACCAAACGAAGTGTTGCCATATAGCTAGAGGTACTTGATGACACATTTCCCAAACTGATGGATACAAATAATTAATACACACTTTTTATACTCAAGAAAACCACCACAGAATGCACTGCAAGGAAGGGCACAAGTTCAACTGTTTATGACTACCATGAGTTTTTTAGTATATGCATGCTTTTTCATTTTGCACCAATTGAAATGAGGCTACCTTGACATTGCGGTCACTAAGAGAAATCCAAAGCCAGAGAACAACACTGCGTGTCACCTACACCTATCTCCACTGTCACCTGAAAAGTACAGACATGATTAATTTATATGTGGTTCTATTTACACTGTTCTTCCTTGCTCAATAAACTATATATAAATGCAGACAGATATCATTAGCCGCATGCAATCTTACTGCAGGCAAACATGCTATCCCTTCATGCCTGCCACAGCACACTAAGCACGTGCTCACCAGTTTAACGATTTCCATGGAGAGAGACTGCACATAAATGGGTCATGGATGGATCCCGCACAGATTCTTGTGAGCTGGAACCTTCACCGGCAGGAACACCACACCTGTAAATAAAATGTACAAGACTCATATATATTTGTTTTCCGTGTGCCCTTAGAGAAATAATTTTTTCCACCCTCCTACGGTAATTTCCACGTGACTGCTGCGTAACTGATGATGTAACACTGTTATGAAAATTTCAGCTTGAATAGCGAAATCACTTTAGTGTGCTTCATTAATAATGCTTAAGACAGGTTATAGTATTCTTTTACGGTGTCACGCATTTTTTTTTTCACACTTAAGGAAACGACGCCTTTCAGCTGATTTCACCGATGCTGCCTTTCACATTCATCAACACCAAACACAAAGAAATCGATCAACGTACTAGCATGCTAGGCTTTGTTTTCTCAACTTGGCGCTGTGTGCAAAAACTGAAACACAGTATGAAAAAAGCAACGCGAAGTGCCGAATACAAATTTCGGATTCTTGTTTTAAAGTCATCTCCAGCATGCATGCGAAAGGAATGAGAATGATGCTACACACACACGGATGTCTCGTCAAGAAGCCCGACACATTCTTGGAGTTTGTTGCTCGGCCGCGCGAACACCTCTCGTGTCATCCGCTCATCACGCGAGGCAAAGCCCATCCGTTCAGCGACGTTTCACAGCTGGCGATCGTCCCTCAGAGCTCGACAGTTCGGCACTGCTTCTCGCCGCAATGCATCCTTGCATAGCCACCACATATATGCCTCGTCAGATGATTTCACAGACGAGCTGTCTAGTCAGAGACAACTCGAAAGCATCGCGGTGACCTCGAAAGTCGCTCACCTTTCCCACTTCTAGGGTTTAACAAACGACGAATGAATGCAAGGAGCAGCAAATCGCAGCGCCGGCACCGCCATTCGAGCAATTTTCGCGCTTCACTAACCGCACGGACGGATGATTTCTCACCGCGAGCGAAGGTTTTGCAACGGGAGAGCAGTTAGCGCCCCCATGCGGCTGTACGCTTAAGCCTTCACTATTAACGCTCTCGAGGGTTGCTTATTTCAGATGAGCACTTACAACGCGATATCATTACATTGTGCAATCAAAACAAGACTTTTGTAAGCTTAGTTTTGTCTTGAAATAAATACCCGTTGAAATGCGGCTACCTAACGCCGTATAAATCAGCATTTCACTAACTCATTTGCATGATTCGGGTACCTTTCGCCGGGCGAAATGATGGCGGCGAATTTCAGCCATTTTTTGCAATGGCGGCACAACGTAAACGTGATGAAACGTCATTCTGACATCACTCCAAAATGTGTGCCTATCACGTGATTTACGTGATATTGTTCCAACCAATCAGATTTTAGGAAGTTGCCATTTCCGGTGTGCAGCTATTTTCTCCGAATTGGCAAGTCGAGCGCAAGTGCTCTCGCACGGACCGCTTGTAGCTTCTTTTCCCTTCACAATCACATATATGTACCAGCCGGGCACCAAGAATAGCTCTACAAAAATGCGTTTTCAATGCCACGTCAAATCGACGTCACCGCGAAAAGTGCTTGCGTAACCGACCCTGATTGACACGCCCATTGACGGCGATTTACACTTCTGACAGCCAATCAGAGAGGCAATATGGCGCCGACAGGCCAATGTGAATATCGAGAATAGGGCCCCTGGCCCGAGGCCGCTGCTGCACTTTTCGCCAAAATAAAATAGGTTTGCGCTTTCCTCTGCCTAATTTCGATGAGAAATTCGAATTCCGAGCGTGGAAAACTGTAAAGTGCATCTCGTCACTCAATTTTTCTGGGAAACCCTTCAGCATCCCTTTAACGAATTCTATTTATGACCCATTTAGTTCCAAACCATGTGAAACCATAATAAAGTGGGCAGAACAAGAGCCACCAGAGGAGCTAACGTAGTGAAATAGCAAGATCTTGACATAAGGGTTTGCTTCGAGGAAGCGGAGACGTGTTTTTGGAGCGAGGTTAAATTTCGTAAGTTTTTTTGTCGTGTTTGCTTTTTCAGAGTCGCCGCAGGTTAATAAACTTTTTGAGTGCGGGTGCGGTGTACATTTTTGTAAGGCATTGCATTCATCTCTGAATAGCTTTCTTTCTTCAAATCATGCGAAAAAAAAGAAACGACAGTGATCAATCACTAAAGCATTAGAAAGCCGCACTAGTGGCTTAGTGGTTATGGTGCTCGGCAGCTGACCCGAAAGACGCGGGTTGGATGCCGGCCGCGGCGGTTGAATGTCTATGGAGGGGGAATTCTAGATGCCCGTGTACTGTTCGAGATCAGTGCGCGTTAAAGAACCCCAGGTGGTCAAAATTTCCGGAGCCCTTCGCTACGGCGTCTCTCATAGACTGAGTATCTTCAGGACGTTAAACCCCATAAACCATACCATAAACCAAATTAAAGCCTTAGCACATTCCTCCTGATAGCAAAAAAGCAGTCTATCACTCTTATTGGTCATCACCATTCTCTGCAGCACCGTCCCCTGTGTCCTCGAGGGTTTCAACGAAACACCTACGGTCACTCAAGCGCAGCGAAAGCTTCCAGCGAATCACACCAGGCCGTAAAACGAGAGTGAGTAAGCAAACTTGCGGACATGTCTGCACATGTCTGCACAGGATATCCTTCTCCAGCTGCACAGGGATGTAATACGACCCACAACTATGCAACACAATGACAAAGCCATCCTCGCCCTTGATCTACAAGGAGCTTTCGACAATGTTAAACACGGAAGCATCCTGGCCAACTTGAGTTCTACCGATTGTGGGGCTAGGGCCTACGCGTATGTAAAAGATTTCTTGACTAATCGCCAGGCCTTTCTTCGGACTGAGGGCGAGGAATACGGCCCTTACATGATGGGAACACGGAGTACCCCTCAGGGAGCGGTGTTATCACCGCTCCTGTTCAACATAGCTATGATGCACCTCCCAAGCCAACTGGCCCGGGTGGAAGGCATTCAACACGCGTTGTATGCAGATGACATTACAATTTGGATCACTGAGGGGAGCCTTGGGGACATGGACGCCCGCCTTCAGCAGGCCGCTTCCATAGTCGATGCGTATGCCATTGACTGTGGGCTCCAATGTGCTCCAGCGAAATCAGAGCTTTTGCATGTCAGAGCGAACCCAAAGGATAGGACAGCAATTCATATCTCCCTGTCAGGAGGTCCAATTAGAGAGGTGGAGGAGCTCCGTATTCTGGGCCTTTTCATTCACCACAGACTCAGACCGGACTCCACCATTCTGAAACTCAAGAGAGTAGGCGAACAGGTAGGGCGCATGATCCGCCGCGTTTCCAACAAGCGGGGCGGTCTGCGGGGCAGGGACGCGCTTCGGCTCGTCTATGCCTTCGTGACTAGCCGGATCCTCTACGCCGTGCCATATCTCCGCACTACTAAGCAAGACGAGGCGCGAATAGACGCCGTCATCCGCAAGGCAACTAAGCGAGCCCTGGATCTCCCGGTGGCTACCTCTAATGCCAAACTCAAGGCATTGGGGGTGCTAAACTCCTACCAGGAGCTGCGGGAGGCCCACCTCGTGAACCAATACACGCGGCTCATGCAGACGGCCCCTGGGCGCCGCCTGCTAAACCGCTTACACCTCCAACACGACTGCACTCCAGAGGAGGCGGAGCGTATCCCAGTACTGTGGCGCCATATGCTCTGGGTCTCCCCGCTCCCTCGTAACATGGACACCGACATGCACGTAAACAGGCGACAAGAGCGGGCTCGGGCTCTTGAGAGACAACACGGCTCCCGACCCGGTGTATATTATGTAGACGTAGCAGGCCCATCGCCCACGGGATTTTACACGGCCGCGGTCGTTCACCAGGAAATGCACGTTGATGGATTCTCTTTTCGAGCCCCGAATTCAATGCGAGCCGAGGAAGTAGCGATAGCGCTTGCTGCCGCCCACGCCAATTCGAGAATCATCATTACGGACTCCCGAAAAGCATGTGATCATTACTTGGCAGGGGAGATCTCCCCCTTAGCTGCTTGCATTCTAAGACGGACTGCCACTGATCCAACACCCAAAAGAATCATTTGGGCTCCTGGCCACCAGGGCTTACGAGGTAATGAGGCCGCTGACGCGGCTGCCCGAGCGCTTACTCACCGGGCTCCTCATCCCAGCTCTTCTGGCTCGGAGACTAACCAGCCGCTGCTGCGATTCAAGGAAATTATAACGCATTATAGCGACATCCACCGCCTTTTCCCGGCCCCTGCAAAGGGGCTGAGTAAGACGGAGGAGCGAACTTTAAGGCGCCTGCAGACAGGTACTCTACTCTGTCCTGCAATCTTAAAGCATTACGATCCTAACACGGATGGGCGATGCCCACACTGTGGGGAGACCTGTGATATCTTCCACATGGTGTGGGCATGTACTCAAAATCCCCACCTCCCCCCTTCCCCTACCCCTTCCAGAGAGGCATGGGAGACTGCCCTTCTCAACTGCTCCTCGCTTGAGTCCCAAAGGGCTCTGGTGAAACGGGCTAGAGACGGGGCATTGTCATGCGGTGTCCCGGACTAGGGACGCCGACCATGTAGCGTGGCCACTCTGTGGCTCCCAAACTCTATTTCAGAAATTAAAAGTTTTCACCACCACCACCACCACCAGCGAATCACACCAGGCCGCAAAACGAGAGTGAGTAAGAAAAATAACGAGTGCTTACCAAAAGAGTTCAAAGTGTCTAAGCGGTAGAAGTTGGCGGCGTAAATCAGAGTCGTCAATCAGAAGATTCACTGCCCTAGGCTATAGATTATCCTTTAAAAGCGTTGTCCACACTAATGTGCAATAAATGCGCAGCTTCATCTTGCAGTGTGTTCCGCTAGCACCAATTCCTTTGTTTGCAGCTAATTCCGTAGCCATGTTATTGCAACAGGGTGCCTTTTTGATTTAGATAGCGACCTTAGTGAATATTTCTCAAAACCGTACGCCCAGTAGCACGCTTTTGGACTCTAGAGAGATTTTGTCAGTGATAACATCATTTTCGTTGCGAAAGCAACACTACGCAAGTCGCCGAGCCATTTGGCGGAGCTGAGGAAAGGCCATACTGCGCCTGCGCGAGGAGCAGTGACCTCACACGGCACACAGCTGGCGCGCCGCCACCGTCGCTGCGCGGGTGACTCACAGGTGCCGCCGCCGCGCTCGCCAGTTGCGCATGCGCAGAAGCGGCGCATAGCTAGCGTGCAGGGGCCGCCGCCGCTGCCGCGAGCTCTCCATCACCTCTCTCTCTCTCTCCCCGTTGCTTTCGCAATCCTCCAGGTTTACCAGAGCTAAACCACTCCCAATTTTTTTCTGGAATTTCTAGAATGACGATCATCAAGAAATATGTGAACCCCTTACCTCTGGCGTACTCCACTAAATATGTTTTTTTTTTCTTTTGCGATTTGCAGCCATTGGAATACTTTGCACGCAGTTTTTACAGGGATAAAAATTACTTTGTGCTTCGAGCTGCAAATCCGGCTGTTACTTGAGGCTCCAGTTTGTAGACCTCAACATCATGCTCGGAGAAGGGTGTGTACGCTGGTGCTACCGCTCAAGAGCCAAGAACGATTTTATCCGTTTGCTTCCGCAGAACCAAAAACTGTTAAGAGGGCTATTGCGGCCCCTTCTCTAGAATCAGCACTCGTCATGCGATGAACTCACATCATGCAAGGGTGCTTTCGGGGCGAGGTAGCCAGACTGCGCAATGCAGGGTTCCCTGGCCACGTGTTGACAGCTGTGACCGAGGCACTGCTACAGAAATTCCAGGGAAGGGAAAAGAAGACACGGAAACCAGGAAGACTCGCGAACGCCAAAAACGTTCTTATTCCATACATCCACAAGGTTTCCCACAGCCTAAAACGGGTCGGCAACAAGTACGGCGTCCCGATGGTTTTCTCGGCGCTGTGTAACTTCACCCAGATGTGCCCTAAGGTCCGCAGTAGTGGCCCTGCAACATCTGGCTCTGGGGAAGAAGCACGCCAAGCCCTTTTTTGTTCAGTTTGCCACGGGTGTGGTCTATGAGATGCCCCTTTCTTGTGGCAAAGTGTATGTTGGCCAGACTGAGCCTTCTGTTAATGAACGTGACAGGAAACATGAAAGAACGTTTGGAAACCTATTAGACTCAAGCACGAATCGACCCGCCCATTGCCGTTCTTGAGAGAATCAAAACGATTGGAACTATGAGCCACGGCTTGACAAGGTCAAAATTCTGAAGGGGAGCAAAGATAGATTAGCTCGGGAAATATAGGAAGCCTTTTTTTATCAAGGCGAGAGGCTATGTGTGTCAGCACCACCTCTATCTCCTTGCATACCAGCGAATTCCCATAGGTTAGAAATGGGGGAAGAAGAGCAGTCTGCACTCCTTAATCTACTTTGACTTATTTGCTGTCATCTTGACTAGAAAAGACAAAGAAAGAAAGTGCGACCTCACTTTCCTCTCCCCCCCCCCCCTGTCCCGTTTCCATGACCTTTCGTTCTGTGGCCAGTCATAGATGCGCATGCGCTCGCTGTTGTCTTTTTTTTTTACGTTCAACAAAAATAGTTGTCATAGTTGGAGCAGCGCCTCTGCTGTCATTTCTTTCTGCGTATTCGTGTAAAATGCATCATCAACCGGCCCGAACGTATTTTATTAATATACTTCAGTCGTGCATAATATTGTTTTGCTGAAAATATTTCCTTTTTTCGTAGCCTTTATCCCTGAATAATTAATGCACTGGGGTGTATGCAGCCATATATCAACGATGGGTACAGATCTCCGGTTCTAGCTGAATAATGCAGTGCTGTATTTTCTATACGGCTACCTACTCATTCGACCGCCAATGGCGCAACATTAGCGATGGCTGCTACTAGACCGTGCGTCTTTTTCCCGTGCTTCACGTCATCCAGCATCTGTTTGTATGCCACGTCATCGGCTTCGTGCGGTTTCCTGACACCAATGAAAGTCTCTCGATCCGCGCGAAACATTATCGCGGCTGTGTAAAAAAGCGCGCGCTCTCATGCTCAAACGTAACCTAACGCAACGGCGACCCCTACTGGTCCTCTTGGTAACGATCATACCGGAGCAATAAATTACAATGGACCCTAACGTCTAGCAAACAGGCTTCACAAAACAACTTCGTTCAGAGCTGTTTTCGACGTCATTTTGCGCTGTCCCGTCGTCTGGCGCTTAATGATGATCGACATTTCATTGCACCAAGAGCAGCTGGGTTATTGAGCGTCATGTTAGCCTTGCGTCTAGTCTAAGCGAGGCGGCGTCAGAGGCCCGCATTTCTAAGCAGTTCGCGCGGGCACAGCGCCAGGGTATAGTCCGAAGGCAGGGCAAAGCTTGCTCACGCCAAAAAACTGGTGAGCATTCAGGACTACCTGAAGTTAAACCCCGCGGATCTCCTATACGATGAATTTGCTTAACCCGCCGTGCTGCCCCTGCGGTCGGCAATGGCTTCGCCGGAGACGCTTTTACCCATGCTCCACAAGACGGAGACACAAAGAAGTTCTGAATCTTAGTCTGCCCTCACAAGCTTTCAACTGAAGCGTTTTCATTGCCGCTGCATAAACTTTACCGTGTCCTCTGAGACTTGCCGTTAAGTGGTGAGCGCGCTTGTTAAGCAAGCCAAATTTCTTTCATTTTTACAGTTGTAGCTGCTGAACGAAAGCGCGCCAGTCGTTGCAATGGGTCACGACTGACCAATAAGCCTTTTCGTTGTTTTTACTCTAACCCGTAAATCGGTACCATTCCCAGTAATAGTGATCACATGCATCTACCCATGCCAACGTGTGCCTTGTGTAATGGGTCCTTTGTGTTGAGGCCAAGCGCCGTCTACACGACAGGCATGAAGCGCATGGGCGTTCTAGTGCACTCTGAATTTTGCAAGGTTTGGTAGCCATTACTGACACATGGCGCCAGGCTGAACAGGTCTCAGTTTGTCAATATACGCTGGAACGACGTAAAAGCACAAGTGTCATTTGATTTATTCAGAGGCCGAGTATGGCGAAATATGTCAGTAGGTCGTCCAAAGGATTGTACAATGCGCGCTGCGCGCCTCTGGTTAATGAGATGCTCTTGCGAGAACAGTGCATGCTTGCGGAGTAAACATAATGGCAGCTACCTAAGGACCCTGTATCGAACAGCGCCAATACAATCAGGCACAAGAGACGAGGAAACATGCGAACAGGCGGCTGTATTCCTCGTCACGTGTGCTTGTTGGCGTTCCCGCTGATCGATACAGAATGCTTAACCAACTGCCCCCCAAAATGTTCTTACTCAAGGATTTTTTTGATAAACTATACTTTTGCCAAAAAACCTTTCTTGTAGCACAAAACAAATGAGAGAACATCTTAAAATATACCCTGGCTGTCCTGACACTGCATACTCACAGCAACAAAATATTAATTTCTATTGACGCCGCTATTCTCTCGCACTTTAGCTGCAGGGGCAGCTATCTATACATCAGTAACTGAGAACACACGCGGAGTGGCCGTGTTTGCGCTTGTAACTACTTCATTGCAGGTGCTCCGCACTTAACGCTCTGCCAAACTAGCTCCGCTCAGTGGAACAGGTGGAATTGGAAGTTCTTAACATTTTAATAAGGGAGTAATTACTCATTGACGTCCACCCGAGCGCAGCCATACGGCCACAAAGGAAAGCTATACAGCTTTCACAGAAACTTCGTAGTTAAAGAAAAATTCGTCCTGGTCCGGGGTTCGAACCCTACCATAAGCTTGCCGTCCCGGTTAGCTCAATTGGTAGAGCGACTGCTCCGGTGTGGCGGTGGTCCCGGGTTCGAACCCCGGACCAGGACGAATTTTTCTTTAACTACGAAGTTTCTGTGAAAGCTGTATAGCTTTCCTTTGTGGCCGTATGGCTGCGCTCAACACTGTTTCCACTTCGAGTTATAGATCAATTCGCTCTCGCCCTACCATAAGCTTGCCGTCCCGGTTAGCTCAATTGGTAGAGCGACTGCTCCGGTGTGGCGGTGGTCCCGGGTTCGAACCCCGGACCAGGACGAATTTTTCTTTAACTACGAAGTTTCTGTGAAAGCTGTATAGCTTTCCTTTGTGGCCGTATGGCTGCGCTCGGGTGGACGTCAATGAGTAATTACTCCCTTATTAAAAAACTACTCCACCTTGGGGGTTTCCCCTAAAAATATTTGGTCAACACTGTTTCCACTTCGAGTTATAGATCAATTCGCTCTCGCCCTACCATAAGCTTGCCGTCCCGGTTAGCTCAATTGGTAGAGCGACTGCTCCGGTGTGGCGGTGGTCCCGGGTTCGAACCCCGGACCAGGACGAATTTTTCTTTAACTACGAAGTTTCTGTGAAAGCTGTATAGCTTTCCTTTGTGGCCGTATGGCTGCGCTCGGGTGGACGTCAATGAGTAATTACTCCCTTATTAAAAAACTACTCCACCTTGGGGGTTCCCCTAAAAATATTTGGTTCTTAACATTTTTCTCTAACTTTTTTCTCTATTGTTCTCTTTTGCTCTACAGAATTTTAATATTAATGTAGTTACCCCCCCCCCCTACAATAATGCCTCTTAAGGCGCTGTAGGTACCTTGAATAAAAAAATAAACAGGTTATGGCAAGCACGGAAAAGAAAAAGCAGCGACAAGCATGTAACCTCAAAAAAAGGTCACAGGCGTGGGCTGTACTGTACTTTATTTCCGGCATCCCATGTTTCGCGCTTGTTCCGTGTCTCAGTGAAGGAGTGTAGAGTACAGTATTATGTACTATTCTCCAGGCTATTATGCACTGTCATTGAAGCAGCGATGGGCGCTGTTGATAGCGATTCTGAAAGGGATAAACTAAACCACCCCCTAACTTTTTTTTTCAGAGCTGTGTAACAGATATCTGTCCGTTTTTACAAGGAAGCACAAACGATATGTGGCTGGCTTATACAGTTCCGCATCCTTGTGGTCTTTGCAGGCTCGGGCTGGGCCATACTCTGCCGCCGAGACGTTATGTCTTCTGGACCAGGGGCTCCCGACAAGGAACGTGGGCTTTCCAAGCCAGACGGAGAGATGTCTAAGGTGTCCACTCGTAAGAGACGCATGCCCAGCGCGACAGTCGCCGCAGAGCATAAGAATGAATCTCACTCTCCACAAGGTACCGATTAGGCAGTCAAAACGGGATCTTCAATTAAGAGGCCTCGCAGGCTGTCAAATAGTACTGCTGACAACCGCAGTCGACGCGTGTTAACTGGCAGCTCCACCAGCCGCCTTAAGGCTGCAACCATCAAAGTGGAAACAGCAGGGCCAACCTCAGACGATCCTGCTTCGAAGCTTGCAAAGCCAAGTGATGCTGAGAGCTGTAAAGTGCCACATCCTGAACGCGTCGCAGAGAATCAGCCATCGCAGCAACCTCGGAACAAAGCTTCATATCTAAAGCACTCACGAAAAAAAAAACAGCCAAGTGGCCTTCGGCGTGCAAGAGGCTCCCTCGGGTGGTGAAGCGAAGCAGGCGGACGTGATCGTTACGCTGACCGCCACCCAACCTCCTAGCACTCATGCCACGAAGTCTACCAAAAAAGGTGCGGCCGAGACTAGCCCGGCTTGCCCGGAGAGCGCAGATGTCCCACCAGGAGACCCGGCACCCGCCGGCTCAGTGCCGGATATTGCACCTGCCGTGGACCCGGCACCTCGCACCAAGGGTTCCAAGGCGATTCCAAGGAAGAGCGCCGTGCTGAGTCCCAATTGGCTGGACCTGAAGAACCTTGATTTGGCCGACAGGGTAAGTTGCCGATTTGAACACTTCAAACGGCCGTGTTTTCTAATATCGGGGCATGGTAGGAATTGAGCTGCATATGATTTATAAGTTCAGCGCCCTGTTGCAACGGGCGAAAAGTAGGTGGTGTCGCACACTCAGCCAACACTAGCTTCGTTTCACTTCTGAGCAGGGCGCTTTAGTATAAACATTTTGAAGGTGAGCGTTACTTCCAACAGGATACAATTCGCCTATAGCATTCGGCTTAGGGTCGGGAAAAAAAATCAAACGTAATTAGGGAAACTTAGGGGCCTTCTTAGCCAGATTCTTAAAGAAAAAAATATTATATCGTTTACATTGCGTGTGATGGTGTCTATAACGAGTGCCTAATGTTCTTGCAATTCTCGCGCCCTAATTTTGGTTTGAAACTGTTTCATTGGCTCTAAATGGTATGCATGAATTATAACCTTCAAGAATGATTGAGCACTTTCGATTTTATTAACACATGAAGTCTAACTAATTCAACTTGCTAATGGAGCTCATTTCACCAATTAATCCCCTTTTTCAAATATAGGAGTGACCCTACCAGAGGATTCAGGGTCCTTAGCAATATTGGGGGGTAGTCGCATTTCCAACTTTGGCGGTGCTCTATCACAGGTATCATAGGGGCTCTATCAATGGTAGTCACGTGGTGTGGATGGCGTCACGACATTTTCTTTGGCACTCATGATCGCGGGGAGTCCTCGTACGAATCCTGGCGCATGGGCGCAGCGCTTAAGCGCCCCTGCCGAGGATGGTGGCTGCTTCAAACACGGCCACCGGTTGGGCTTGTGCAACCCAGTTTGCTCATCCAGAGCTCCCGTAAGGCTCACGCTCAGCGCCACGACGGGCGCGTTGGAATTGCATAGAGTTTAGCAACGGTGCGTGGTTTGCTCACAATCCGTTTGCTCGCAACACAAGGTCATGTGACCTCTTTCCACCTGTCAAAGATATGCTTTACAAAGAAGTTTGTTTGTTTAATGCGGTTTAACGTCCCAAAGCGACTGAGGCTATGAGAGACGGCGTAGTGGAGGGCTCCGGAAATTTCGACCACCTGGGGTTCTTTAACATGCACTAACATCGCACAGTACACGGGCCTCGAATTTCTCCTCCAAAGAAATTCAACCGCCGCGGCCGGGATCGAACCCGCGTCTTTCGGGCCAGCAGCCGAGCACCATAGCCACTGAGCCACCGCGGCGGCTCTTTACAAAGAAGTAGGCATGTTCTTCTGAGACGGAATGCTAAACTTTTTCGCATTTATATTTATTATCGCTGGTGCAACGCTTTACAATTATATATTTAATCCCTTTCCACATCAAATATGGCCGCCTTCTACTGCAAATTTCACACTTAGAAGTAATACGTTCATATATAACATCGTGAAAGTCAAAATATTACTGATATCTTGGGCCGAAGCTACCTAAATTAAGTTTGGTCCTGCACAAACACTGTCTTTTCCTCGTGTTTCACTATGTACAAGATTTTCTTTACCTTATCAGGACACCAGAATGTGGGAGAGGGCGCATGATCAGACTGTCATATTTAATGACATAATTCTGCAATTTCGGGTCGAGTAATGCAAAGCTCCTCTTCTTCTTCAGATAAGAAGTCCTCGTAAGACCTTCGGCAGCAGCGCAGGAGTGCTCCTGAAGAGGGACATTCTCATCAGCCTCGTTGCTATAGCGGCCATGCTATTTTTCTTAGTCGCCCTCTTCTTCCTAATCCCTACGACGACACCGAAAGTAAAAGACGGCTTCTGCGTGACAGACGACTGCCTTTCACACGCAAGCCTTCTCGAAGAGAGTCGAAGCACGAAGTTTGACCCATGCCACGACTTCAGTGCCCACGTCTGCTCAAATTGGTCACCGCCCAAACTAAGGGAAGAAATTAGAGATTTTGACACGTCCGCTATGGTAGACATGGTCTACTCATGGCTCCTGGACCTGAGCAAGACTCTGCAGGAAGGATCCAAGGCGTTCCCCGTGGCGAGCAAGGCACTGGCTATGCTAGAGTCTTGCATGAGCAACTCCTCCACGTACGGAACAAACATGAAGCTTTTCCGGCAATTTCTTAACGATCTCAGCCTGCCTTGGCCGAATCCACCAAAAGAAGATATCGACGCGCTTGGGGTGCTCGTCAATCTGGCCTACAATTGGCAGGCTGCCTTCTGGTTCGAGGTGAGAGTATCTTTGATGCATAAAGGCCTATACAAAGGCAAGCGCAGCATTATTTTGACGTCGTCTCCTCTGATTACCCTCTACCGCCAGCAGCACCGCGCTGTCATAAGAGACGGAAAGGACGCCTACGTCAAGTACTGGATGGACTTCTACGCAGCCCTTTCCGGCGACATAAAAACAGCCAGCAAAGAACGGGCGCTTCAGACGGCCGAAATGGAGGGTGACATTTTTGAGTCTATCAAAGAGGCTTTACACGCCTCACCAAAAGATTCGGCTGTGTTCCCGATAAGCGAGCTCGAAGTGTTCACGAACGACATAAGCTCCAGCCGATGGTTGCAGCTGCTGAAGAACGCTACCGCCTTGAATCCCGAACTGACTGAGGATGACGTTGTTGTTACGACTAATGTACTTTTCCTGCAGACAGTGGGTAACCTGTTCAAGAGATACACCAACGCTCAGATCTTGGATTTTCTTGGGTGGCAATTTGCCCAGCATTATGCACCTGTGTCAGACAGCGGCCTTCTGGTGGCGCGTTACGGCGACCGCAGGACAGCCAGAAGCTTGAGACCCGCCTTCTGCGGATTCCACATCGAGGTGCCCTACAGGGTGCTCCTCCTATCCTTGCGCTTGGCGTCGCGGCTAACGCACACCGACAGGAAAATAGTCGACGCCGGCTTCGACCGCCTTGTATCGACGGCTGTGTATTTGCTCAACGATTCGATTTGGTTGGACCCAGAGAGCAGATCCTTGGCCACTGAAAAACTTCACGCTGCCAGTTTGCCGCTATGGCCTCCCGCCAAATTCCTCAACGATACAAACCTGGAGGAACTATTTCGAGCGTTTCCGGAAAAAGAAGAGTCGTTTGGCGAATACTTCATCAACTCGCGCCGGAGCATTCGAACAATCAAGAGAACGCCGGAGTTCGACACAGTGCTTGAGATGCCAGAGAACTATGGCCTGCCGTATTTCGAGTACGATTACGTAGAAAACACCGTAGGTGTCGCGATCGGTGCGGTGGCCCGCCCGCTATTTTACAGCAAAGGCACTCTGGCCATGTTCTATGGCGGATTTGGCTTTTCGCTCGCCTTAGAGTTGGTCAAGGCGCTCGACCAGGAGGGACTCCAATGGCACCCCGACGGACGGCTGGTCGACTCCTTCCTCAGCGCAAGCTCGCAGGCTGTTTTCGAAGTCAAAAATAGGTGCTTTAACAACAGCGAGCTGGCCGGCAGCAGGAGCGTGTTTCCAGAAATACCGGCGCTCCAGATAGCCTACTCTGCCTTTCTCGACGCAGCCAGTGAAGCCGGGAACACAACGATGATAAGCGCCGAGCTTAACGAAGAGAAAGTATTTTTTATGACCTTCTGCCACATGACGCCCTATTGAAAAATCCGGTATCGCGGCAAACCGGATTTTACCGGAACATATCGGTTTCATACCGGTCCGGTATCACTCTCATACCGGCGAGACCCGTCCGGTTTGATGGCTATACCGGTTCATACCGGTCCGGTATCGATCCCAAACCGGACAGACCGCTCCGGTACGGAGCTCATACCGGACAGTCCATTCCCGGTTCGAAGCTCAAACCGGACAGACCAGTCCGGTACGGAGCTCAAACCGGACAGACTAGTCCGGTACGGAGCTCAAACCGGACATACCAGCCTGTATTCAGAGCGATATGTGCCGCGGTTTTGGTGCTTGGTCTGCAGATTGACTGTTGTACGCCAGCAGATATTTTTTAGGGGAAAGAGGGGGGGGGGCAGCGCGTGCATAAGTGCGATAATCAACACATACACGGTTTGGTTGAAAGGGCTAGGAAAAGAAAAGGGCTAAGCGTGAGCTTCGCAGTGGCAAAACATGCAGTTTGTGCATGATTTGGTGATTTGAGGTCAACCGCCATATTGGCTTCCCGTGCAGCACCCTGACAAAGTCAGGGCGGCTGTGTGCGGGCACACGGCTAGTATATATCCGCCAGCAGCCTTCGTAAGTCCTGCGCAGATTACTCTGGATTTCACAGTGCAGAACTTCACGACTGGCTGATAAACATGGCGAGCCTCCGGTGACTGCGCCAGAGGCTCCAAAAGGTTTGTTACTGTCGCGTTCATTGCAGCGGCTTTTTTAATGTTCGCTAGCGGCAGTCTGTAGCGACGCATCGATGAAGAAAGAAAATTCTTCGTTTTCGTGCAGGAATTCTTTGCACTTCTTCTTCGTCAAGTGATTGCCCATTGATAACGCAACTTGTCCAAGTGCCATCCCGAGCGGCCGCACCCTTCACTTTATCAGGAAGGCATGCTAATCACAAATCGCCCAGAACATTTCTATCGACGAACAAGAAAAGGTTAATTCAACGGAGCCGGCAGCTTGCGGTGTTCCCTTAAGGGCGACGCTTCGTGCTAGCTAGAAGATACAGCGCTCGAGAGAACAAAATATAAACAAAAACCACCTGTAGAAACCTTACACGAGTAACCCGTCTTTACGCAAATTTTTTAAAGCTTTTTTTTTTCTCTCATCACCGCCTTCTCTGCTTTTCCTGGGTCCGTCACAACAAAAAAAACCTGCGCATTCCTGGTTTTTCTATCGGGCTTTGTTCCTTCCCCTTCGGCTCCTCTGTGTCTGTCAACCCACGACCGAACATTTTAAGCCGCCCTCCCGACCACGCTCCCCGCGACTTCCATGAAGTGGCGAGGAGGTTCCGATTCTGCTTGTTCACTGTCCCCGGCCGCTTCGCGGTGACTTTTTGCAAAAGTGCCCCCCCCCCCCCCCCGCCTTTCCTGCGTTTGTTTGGAACAGGTTTTTACTTCTCTCCTGCGGCTGGGTTGAGTGTCAAGCGATGAAGGTAGCTGGGAAAACACGCTGGCACTCGCTCGTTGGCGTTGAATTTGTGTTATACAATTTTTTGCGCCTCTCTTCGTGTTGCCTTGATCAATCCATGATCAAAGATGACATCGCCTTTCATGCGTACGTCCAGTGCAAATATGGTGGAACCCTGTCGTCCTTGTCTCAGTGATGAATGACTTCGCTCCGAAAGACGTGAGTGGTGAATATTTGACCGGTGGAGGCCGGTGGTGAACATTTGACCGGTGGAAGGCGGATTTTATGACGGCGACGTCGTGCTGCTAGGACGTAAGTACGCATTTTAAATCACTCTGTTCTTTAAGTACTGCCTCCGTCTCTGTTATATGCTCGGCGTCAACAGAAACGTTCTAACTGTTCAGTGTCTTTTTAACTAAAACTTTGTAGACTGCACAGCGTAGAGGGACGAAATAGCGCAAAATTTTCATTCAGTTACATACCGAAATTGCTTGTCCTTCATGATAGCACGACTAAAATTAGTTTTATAGTTTGTATTATTTCTTTACAGAGGCACATGGTGTATACGTGCGAGAGCAATCATTGATAAGCGTCCTGAGGGGGAGCGGCTCAAGACCTTGAACAAACATCACGCATCGCATCGATGCTGCGGTATGTGCCGTAAATAATGGAGGATGACCACGCAAGCATCGCAATCGTCTGAGCAACCTGTTTACACACCAACAATGTTACGACGCAGATTTTCAATACATTATTGATTCAAATATGGAAGGCGGGAGGTGCATTCACGATACTGAGCATTGCCAATGCTCAGGGCCTGGCGTCTTGAGACGCCTGGCTTGTCTGTGGCTTGTCTGGGCCCACGGGGGCCCGCAATTCAGAGCCCCGTTTGTGCTACTGGGGTATGCATTTGTTATTGCATACAGGTCCACCTCGGGAATGGAATTTTTATTCCTTCGGCAACGTGCGCAGCAGTTATGGTGGCACTCAAAGATTCGCGTTTCTGTAAAGACGCAGCCTTTGGACGACTCCACAACTCCTGGAAAGGGGCGTTACAGGGCAAGCTTGCCATTGGAACCTGAAGTCAGAAGCCTCCACAGTGGGCAGAAAGCCAATGACCCCTGAAAAGCTACAAGCCATTGGCCGTAAGTTGCATGTCACAGTGCTCAATGCATTATGTTGTGTGTCAGTGCGCAATTAAATGATAAGCTGGGGGCATTATGTACTACCAATCATATTTTCTTTTCTGCAGGTGCTTTTGACTACTTCATTGGCCAGCACCCTGTAGAGACCCCAGCGCCGGTAGATCGTCGCAAAGGGTTAAATTATTACCCTAGTGAGCTGGTTCAAGACATGCGGAAAAAATAAACATCTTTTGGAGTTTTTGATGCATTATAATATTCACCAAGCTACCAATACTTTGGTAAAAGGTGGGAGCAAATAACACAATGGCACATCGACTGCAATGCGAGTTGCTGATAATCGCAGATTACCAGTTTCTGAGGCTCTGTATATTTCAGCATTTGGCATGTACACTTATGGCCCCAGTTTTTGGGCAGATTTAGTCCAAGTGGGATATATTTGAAGCATTTTATTCTGCCTTTGTCCTGTGATACAGGGCCCTCCTGTATAATACGGGCCTAGCCTGTTTAATACAGGACTTGGTTGGTTGGTTTATTGGGTTTAACGTCCCAAAGCGACTAAGGCTATGAGAGACGCCGTAGTGGAGGGCTCCGGAAATTTCGACCACCTGGGGTTCTTTAACGTGCACTGACATCGCACAGTACACGGGCCTCGAATTTCTCCTCCAAAGAAATTCAACCGCCGCGGCCGGGATCGAACCCGCGTCTTTCGGGACAGCAGCCGAGCACCATAGCCACTGAGCCACCGCGGCGGCTTAATACAGGACTGTCCTGTATTCCGGTATGAATTTTAAACCGGAACCGCATACCGGGTTATTGTACAGGATTTGCGATACCGGAGTATCCTGTACAAAACAGGAGAGTCCTGTATTATACAGGACTTTCCTGTTTTATACAGGATATTCCAGTAATCCGGTATCGCAAATCCTGTACAATAACCCGGTATGCGGTTCCGGTTTAAAATTCATACCGGATTTTTCAGTAGGGCGTGCACCCGACAGGACGTCAAGAACCCCTTCTCGGTTGACTGCAACAAACTTGTGCGCCACTCTGCTCCTTTCGCAAAGGCATTTCGCTGCCCGGAAGGATCTCGGATGAACCCGAGAAATAAGTGCAGCTTTTTTGTCTGATACCAAATTTTTGTGATGTGAGAATTTTTTAAGCTTTATGAAGGTTCTGTGAGTTTCTGTGGATACAGAACATTGACTTCCATGTGTAATCTTGTGTAATTCATAAGCAATGTCTTGTGTAATGTATATGGAAGTGGTGAGAACTTTGGAAAACTGCGGTGGTTTCCATATTTTTTGTTTTTATTTGGTGTCATCTGATGTGATGTTGTCTCATAGGCGTTGTCACATTTTTGCGATAGCCTTGCTCCCGGGTATCAAGCGGCGTTAGAAATGATTTTCGAACAGTCCTAATCAAAGCTGAACTCTCTATATTGAAATATCCCTCTTAAGCAAGGAAACCTAGGCGGCTAATAAGCTTTTGTACCTAGGCTATATCTGGTCGTGCAACTTTGGCTTCTTCTAGAAACGTTCTTTTGTGTGTTATTAATGCAGTTATAGAAGCCAAGGCCAAAAGGGACTTACACTTGCTAAGAATTGTACTTTCGGTTTGGAAAAGATCGAACTGCTACGCTGAGATTTCACTGCAGCTACGAAGTGGTGGCCCCTTTTGTTATCGGGGACGCAGACGTTCAAAGTTATATCTTATTTCCTTTGCGACTCGCAGTTTGCACACTATCACACTTCGTCGATGGTAGACCCGTTAGCTTAACCTGGCGACTTTTGTGCGTTTTCTTGTCTACTGAAGTGGACATGCGGTGCTTAATTTTTAAATTACGTTATTTGCTTAACCACTGTGAAGTCATCCATTTGCATTACCGGTATATCCAAGTGTTGAATCTATTGATGCCTCTGTAGTTATTTTGCCTCGCTATGTTATTTTGGCCTCAAAATTTTCCTTTCGCCTCGGAGAACATAAAAAAATTAAGTCAGAACAGATGGCGTAGTGGTCTAAATATAAAAGCTTTTGCTATTAGCGCTTGGTTTTATCTTCGCTGAGCTCTTAGTTGGCGGACGCTAATAGTTTTTCTCACTGCAGAAAAGGAAACTGAGAAGAAGTGAAACGCATCCAGCATAATAAACTTGACGTTTTGAACTTTATCTTCGAACCAATGTCGCCTGAATACTGGAGCCCTCGGGGGCCTCTTTGTAGCCAACGTTTCTGCTCCAGAGTACGACCTCTCTGTTCATGCAGTAGGTGATTTTTCATTAAGCGGGAGCAGGAGGACGAGACCTCACGGATATGTTGTGCGACTGAGATGCTCTGTCTTTCGTAGGTTTTGATCTTCGAAGCTACAGCCACGATCCTAATTTTTGCGAACGCCCCCTTTATGCTTGGCAACCGCGCTTATTAGTTCGCAGGCGGTAGTGTTCAGAATTGTGTGCTCTTTGAGGCGTAGTCCAGTGTACTCTATTGGAAGTACACCCCCTCCGCTCCACTGTATTATTTGTGCGGAATATTTTGAGAAGCCGAACTTAAATATACTGAACAGTAGCATGGGGGGTCTTTTTTGTCCGTCTTGCGTGCGCTCATCCGTAATAATACTACGTCCACTAATGCCTTTAAGGGAGGCATATAGGCTAAATTGAAGTTTGCCAGCTTTTTTTTGCTATTGTTCTTACCGCAAAGCGTATAGTTTCAATGAGAACTGAGCGTTTATAAGCTTAACAATGTTAAAGCTGTCGCAGCCGCGTGTCGTTTTTTTTTCCGAGCAGTTAAATGAATCATTTCGTGTTCGAGGACGAGATGCATTGAGAGACGTGAACGGGCGGCTTTCTCTCGTTCTATGGCCCTTGTTTTTGCGCGTTTCACGCCGTGCTGCACGGTGACCAACTCGCTCACCTGAGAGACAGAGAGAGACTTTAATGAATAAAGGAGAGGTCTGCCTGGCTATGGGCCTGGCATACTGCGGCAGATGAGGGTGAAAGGAGGGGGTAAGAAGAGAGAAAAAGGAAATAGAAAGGTGACATCAAGCATACTAAACACTCACGCACTCACAAACACACACGATTATCAAAGGATGTCCACTAAATCCGTGTCCATAAGAAACACTGAGAATGTTTTGTCTCTCGCCTAGCCGAAGTCGCATCGCTAAGTGGTCCAACGACATGCTCCAGGTGCACGGGGCCGTCCTGACGGAGTCCTGAAGGACTTCACAGTGCCTTGCGATGGCGATTAATGATTTGGCAGCGGCAGATCAAGTGCTGAAGGTCCTCACGCGCACCACATGTCGAGCACAGAGGGCTACTTGAGACACCAATTTTATAAAGGTAGAATTTAATGAAGGCAACATCCAGACGAATTCTGTGCAGGCAATTACGATCGCGTCTATTTAAATTGCATGGCACACCAAATTCGCAAGTGGGGTCGATGTGAAGAAGGGGTCTGTGTTGAGGCTGTGGGTCACACCACAAAGAGCGTTGCATCTGCCAAGTTTTAACAGCCAGAAATCTCGCGCCATCACTATGAGAAAAGGGTATGGCTAGCAGCAAGCAGGTGTCGCCATGCGCCGACCTCGCTGCACTGTCAGCATCATCGTTGCCTGCGAGGCCGCAGTGAGCGGGTAACCACTGAAGCACAACACGGTGACGTAGCTCACAGGTCTCGGTGTGTACTGTGTTTAAATCATCAACTATCTGCTCCTGAAGGCTTCCTGATGAGTTTATCGATTGTAGTGCAGCGCGAAAGTCGCTGATGATTACCCACGCTGTTTGCGGCTGCTGTAGAATGTAATTAAATGCTGCTCGCTAAGCAGCCAGCTCGGTAGCAGTAGTCGAGGTGCGGTGACTGAGTGTCGCCGAAATAGTGGTGCGCAATGACGGAATCCAGACGCCAATCGTTGATGAGCTTGATGTGAGAGAGCCATCAGTGTAGATGCGGCGGTACGCACTGTAGCAACCATAAATGTGCTCATGAGCGAAGTATTTAACAGCAGGATCGGGGGTGTTTGTTTTTCGTCTAATGCCAGAGACAGTGGTCTTGATTTTCCATGCAGCGTACCTCCAAGGTGCGGAAGAGGTTCTTACAGGGCGCTAGTACTGTAATGGAAGAATGTCAGAAATGTCCTCTGCACAGTATTCTGCGAGTGGATGGTTAGGTACACGAGCCACAAACCGCACCTGGGCACGAAGGAGTTCCTGCGTTAACAGAACTGATGCAGATGTCTGCTTTCTGCTCGAGTACACACTGTGGAGGTGTTTTTAGGATGGCCAAGGCAGATTCTCAAGGTTTGCATAGCTTCAAGGCTTTTAATATTGGTTTGAGAAATACACTGAAGAGCTGGGAGACTGTAGCGCAAACGACCTTCACAGAGCGCTCCATGCAGTCGTAGTAATGAAGCTGTAAAACAGCCTTTTCTGATGGTGGAGAGCACACAAAATATAGAGGCGTAAGAGGAGAGCTTGATATTCAGTTGTTGCACATTTGGGGACCAGGATATTGACCTGTCAAACGTCACCTCTAGGAATTTATGGCTTATGACGTAAGGTATTTGGGTGCCAGCAGGTTTCAGCACGTAGCGCAAAAGATCGCTCCTCGAGAGTATAATTGCTGAGCTTTTATCTGGTGACATGGCGAGACCGCGCTTACTTAAGAATGGTTCAGTGCAGCTTATTGCCCTCTGTAGACGGACATGCACAATACGCCTATTGCATCCGGAACATCATACACAGATGTCATCTTCATAAAGGGAGATTTCAACTGTCGGTGGGAAGCATTTTTCCAAGCCGAGGTCAGTCGGATTTCTTGAAGTCAGCATGCCCTTTTGTACTCTGCACTGCAGACATTCTTTGTCGCAATCGTTCCTTCGGCGGGAAATGGTTCATGTTTGAAACGGGCTGATTCCTTAATTCTCGGCTTCTTGAGCACAAAAAGGAATGTTGATACGCTGTGGGAGGGATGCACAGCGCCTACACACGCGCAAGCGTTTGAACGAAGATTATAATCCCGCCCTGTTTAATAATTTGTCATTTTAGGTACTTCTAATACAGTCAAGAAACAATGCAAGTGTGAGAATAACAAATATGTTAGATCATCAGTAATCTTCTCCAGTTTTGCGGCATTTGAATGTCTTCTTTACTTGTGACTTATATCAACTTGTCTCTGATTTCTGGTCTCCGTTTTGCTTGAGCTGGTATAGTCGTGTCCACGAGAGAAATATTTATAATGAGCAGGTGATTGCGGCCGATGTTGAGACGTTATAAGTCATTCAGATGTAATTCTTACTTTCCAGGTACCGCAGTGTGATATGTGGGACAGCAATGTCTTGGCGGCTGTTGCTTTTTAGTTTCTTTTCTCTTCTGTCCACCCTTTTTGGATGTGTTTTAAGTGAACATGATGCGTGAATGTGTTGTGACTGACTGTTGCTTCGAATAGATTAGATTCCGAGTGGTTTATGGCTTACGACATCCCCCAAAGCCTCACCCACGTGCGCTGACATCAGACAGTACACGGGCCGCCAGCATTCTGCCCCCATCGAAATGCGACAGCCACGGCCAGGATCGAACGTGTGTATTTCTTGTCACCAGCCAAGTGCCATCATCAGTGAGCCATCGCGGCGATTTAAGATAACGAATCTATTTGGCAACAAAGCTGAAGAGAGAAAGCTGCCCTACAGGCCAAAAACACAAAAGTTCAGCGCCATTTCACTCCAGGCAGGCAAAAACTGGCGGGGCGACGCAAGCTGTGGTGCTATAATCTCCTGTCAGTAGCTTCGAAGCGGCGGTGTGAAAGGACGGTACGTTACCAAATGAATGTGCGTTCTCGCTTTTGCACTGTCTTAGACGCAGTGGTGTTTGCTGCTGAGGAGCGTGAACACCAGCCGTTTACGTAGTTTGATATTTTGAGTTAATGAAAAAATTAGTGACGAGATTAAACCAAGTACATGTTGGTTGGGAAAGAAACGTTGATAGGCCAGCAGGTAAGACAGGACTGGTACAAAAAGTACGAACAGATTAAAAGCATTTCGGCGAATATTGGGATGCGTGTGAATGAGGAGGAAAATCTCGACGCAAAAAGTAAGACAGGTGTTAACAAGAGGGAATTCATTATGCAGAAGCTACAGGTGTGTTAGGACCAGTAAGAAGCAAGCGAAGTCAAAAAGCTGACGACGTCTCAAGCGCACAGCGTTTGCAGGGGCGCCATTTTCAGCGAAATACGTCCGGCTGTTAACGCGAGAATGGACGTCATTTCCCTAAGGCGCTTTTCTCTTGCGTTGCTCTCACATAATGTTTTCTCGACATTAAGTGCGAATGCTGACCCGGAAATGACAGCTTACGCATTCGCGTTTTCGTAATGGCGTGTTTTGCCCAGCCCTTGGTTCATTTCTTTTTAATTTAACGCATCCTGAATGCTCTCTATTTTCTGGATCTTTGCGGCTGGTTCCCTGGCACTTGAAGAGAAAGACTACTTCACCGCTGCTTAGCAGTCTTCTGGATGCCTTGACCTGTCGGGGAAGTGGCATGCTTACCTAAAAGCTATACAAGACATCACGCTTGCTGTTTTATTACTTCCACTGGCCTCGAGAAGTACATGACCCACCAGTTACATGTTTGGCAGCGAACTCGCAGAAAGCATCTTCTCGATCACAGGAACTTTTCGCCACCTCTTCTCAACAGTATGAAACATGAAAAAAAAAAAATTCAGTTGAGAGCTTTTGTCGAAAATAATTATTTAAAGATCCAGATACTTTTTCTCCCTGTGACTGACAATCTCCAGCTCTCTCCAGTGACTGCTTTCCCTGACCATGAACACGAAAGGGTGGTAAATGGTTTGATACTTTTTCTAAGGAAGCTAACAGCGTTAGTTAAATATAAATAGATGGCAAAATTGAATTGCTCTGACTCTGCTTAGGATTTCTCAAATGGTAGCGAACGCTGAGAAAGGACAGGTGCGGCACAGCAAGGCAGGTCTGCATCACCATGATGGGATTATTTGCCTCCTGCCTACATTCATGTACGGCGGAGCAAACAAACCCATCGTAGAACTTTGGCGGAAACCCATCGTCGTGGGCATTGCTTCTTTCCAGAAACAAAAGAATGTTTGGCAAATACTGTGCACCAATTGAACGATGGCTAAATTATTTCAAACAGTTCTGTTGTTTTTTAAGGCGGAAGCCTTTAATGTCTCATCGTTGTAAGCAGCAGTTGTCGACAGAAAATGTCACGCTTTTCAATTGGTGGAAACGGTCGTGACGTCACAGTGCGCGAATTTCAAACGGGGCCAATTGTACTTTGGCTAGTGACCATGCAACCAATTAGCTTTACTAGTCAGGCCATATAAATAAAGAAAACCGATTAAGAAATTGGTCGAGCTCAGGAATCGAACCCCGGTCTTCGGCGTGCGCGACGAGCATGCTATCCACTCCGCCATGCCAGGTTTGAAGGTTTATTAAAACGAAATACAAATGAGTTGTGAGTTTCATAAAAAAGTTAGTACAGTAGGAGGTCCCAAAGTGAAAACTGTCTGGGGGACCTCCCATCAGGAATACATAAGGAAAGTGCATAAGTTTGGCAGAGGAGCTATAAAAGTATACAATCAAGTTAAAATCTATTAGTGTAATTAAAGTTAGTACAGTAGGAGGTCCCAAAGTGAAAACTGTCTGGGGGACCTCCCATCAGGAATACATAAGGAAAGTGCATAAGTTTGGCAGAGGAGCTATAAAAGTATACAATCAAGTTAAAATCTATTAGTGTAATTTGCGGCAATGAATAAGTTATACAATAGTTAGCGGGCATAATTTAACAAAAAAGGCATAAAATAGCAAAACATAAGAGCAATAGAAAGAACACAAAAAGACATCAGATAACAATGGGCATTGAATAAATGCAGATATAATACACAGGCGGAGAAAGAAAAAAAAAAAAAGAGGTTCCAGAAGATTAACAATATGACCGTTTGCTGTCAGAGTGGGGAACATAAAATAAGATGAAGGCAACCTTAAGCATGGCATGAAGCTGAATGGGTTGATAGGAGATGTTTTTTTAGTAAAGTGTAGAAAGCGGGCTGCGAACGTGCGGATTTGATTGCTAGTGGTAATGAATTCCAGGTTTTGATGGCGGAGAAAAAAGCAGTTTGTTTTCCATAATTTGTGTTCGATGGTTTGGAATGAACAAAGGCGCGTCTAGTGAATACGGTGTCTTCACTCACTCTCATCCTCCTCCATTCCCTTCCCGCGAGGTTTAGGTGTCCACCGACAAATGAGGCAGATACATTTCTTTTCCTCAACCAATTTACTGACGAGCGAGGCGTAGAACCGAATGGGCGACGGCGTTCTATGGACTCCTTGGCAGCATTGCAAGACGCTGTCGCGTTCCACTCTTAGGGGTATCAGTGACCACACTTTAGGTCAAAAAAGTGCCCCCCCGAATTTTGTGAGACAGTTACTGCGTAATTTCCTTTCCTCAAATACAGTTTTCATTTTCTTCATTACGGCTCCTCTTTATCTATCTTCTTTCACTCCCACTTCCTCCCTTCCTCTACGGTGCGGTTCAGGTGTCCACCGAGATGACAGAGAATTACTGCGCCATTTCCTTTCCTCAAAAAGCGTTGCGTTTAAAGGGCAAGGCATCGCGCTGAACGGGTGGTGTTCCGTGGACTCCCTGGCAGCGCTACAACGCGCTGTCGCGTTCCACTCCTAAAGGCGAAGCTTAAGCGTCATTAATTAGCAGTTAATTAGTATTCAGGCATTAATCCGTAATTAACCATTAATTAGTGATTTGGCATCACTTAGTAATTAGTGGTCAATTATATGTGACGCCACCGGTGCCACAGAAACAGCGAAGGTGGTGCGGAAAACGCTTCCGCCTCTACCCACTTTAGACAGTCAAAGTGCCCCCTGAATTTTTTACTGTGAACATTTGCGAACATGTTGTGTGAAAAAGATTACATAAGTAGCTCCTCAGTCCACCGAGAAACATTTCATCCTTGAAAGGGTTAAAGGAAAGAAGAACGACGAAACTGCTTCAGAATAGGTTGGCGTTGCGTTGCACTAAGAATGAACACCCCCATATCTGGTAGTACTCAAAGAAGAAAAAAATAGTAAATATTCTTACTTCCAACTGCACTGTTGGAAGCCCAGCATAAAGTGTTATGGGGTAGCCGCATAGTTTCTGCATATTGCTTGGTATCTGCCAATAGAGGGGGGTGAAGTCGCTTGAGCCAAGAACAAGCAGCTAAGCTTTAAATATTAAAATCGTAGAAGAAAACACTGCAGAGGGTACTTAAGCTTAGTCTTAGCAGTATTTATTAAACGATAGTTTTAATGGGTTTTTGCCCGTATATACAGAATTGGTCATTCTCTGCTTAACATTCAGACATCCCTAGGAGTCTTCATACCTTTTGGCGCAGTGGTGCAGTGGTTCAGTGATGCGCCTTGCCCTGCGATGGCAGGTGCTGCAATTGCTGGGACTTATGTGACCCACGTTGCTGTTCCCGAGCTCTCCCGAGACCAACTATTGATGTAACTGCCATCTTCTGTCACGGTACGCTATTCACTTTCAATAAGATGGGCAGGTGGTGATGACGCCTCAAGGTTACGTGACCTAGGTGACCCACGTGTCTTCTAGGTGACTTCTGTGAGAATTTTTCGTAGATTTCTCGCTCACAGTCAGTGAAGCCGATGATGGTTTTCTGGGACACGAGGTCCTTAAGGCCATCGAATTAGAGCGCACGCTTCTGTTGTAGCGCATCTCCTGCCTCTATCGCCACCTTGTATAATCCTAAAAAACCTTATTTACTGAAGAGCTGTAGAGCCTCTGATTTGTAGGGGGCGCGGAGGTTCGCAGTTCCGGGGCAGGTCCAGATGAGGTGTCGCAAATCTATGTTGGAGTCACCAGCGCAATTGAGGCAGTCGATCCTGGTTCGGAGCCATACACTCGGGGTGCCCGATTTGCACGCTTGACGACCCCCAGTGACGAGGCCAAGCGCAAGCTAAGTGCGCCTTTAGCCCTCGTTTCGGAGTACACGTTATAACCTTCACCTGAAGCTCACAATTCGCCCTCAAGCCTCATGAAGTCCTAGTCAGTAAAGTATGAATGAATGAATGAATAAATGAACGAATGAATGAATGAATGAATGAATGAATGAATCATCAATGAATGAATGAATGAATGAATGAATGAATGCTAGTGTAGACAGCTGCTCAGCGTCACCAGTCCCTGTGTACACACTCGCGGCAGCTACGGAGCTTTTATCAATAAACGCCGGTCGCGTGCAGGCAATGGCTGGCCGTCACAGCAGAGTCACTTCTAATTTCTTATGCTACTCTTCTCTCTTTATAAGCAGTATTTGCATAAAGGCGCACTTCGGCATTTCCTCCACGGCTATTTACTAAAGGTATCGTGGAGGCTACTACCAGGCATGAACCTGAGTAGTCTCCGCCCCTTGTAGCTTTCCGTTGGTCACATGGAGAGGTATTCCTCCCTTGGCTCTACAATCCAACTTGATGGAATATTTTTGCTTGAAGCCCCTGTTCCTAGCTGCACACGCCCACAGCATGTTGCAGACGTCCACCCAAGAAGTCGGCACGCGATATTTAGGGCATGTGCTGGGCCCTTCGTCTTTTTTTAGAGTGTTATCTGGTACGTCACAGGTGTGCTATTCCTACCTTTATCCTTCTGAAGGACACCTCCCCTGTATTGTTAAGTTGTGGTCACATGGTAGATTGAGAGCTCATATATTTAGGAAGTTGATAGGATTGAATGAGGAAAAAGGGGATCAAAAAACAAAGGCTGGGGAGCGTTACTATCCCGTACATGGTCTGTGAGGACGTGTGCTGTCCTCTAGTGAACATTATGAGCGTCTTATGTCTTATGCCTTATATCTCTGTTACGCTACTTTTTATTCTTATTTAGGGCATGTATCTCCTCAGTTTTACATAGTTTCTGCCAGTCTTTTGAGCTTTCTTATGATAGGTAAGAAATCTGTGTAACTACGAGCTGTTCTCATAGATACGTTGTTGTATATATCCCTTACTACATCGCCTTCACTATATGCATTCACTATCCACGACTTGCGATTAACGTTTTTAGGTCAAAATTTGTTGGCGCAGTGTGGCGGCAATCACAGCGAAGCTTGATGAATTATCCTCTTCTACGGAAGGAGTGTGTACGAAGTAGCGACAGAAAACATTTCATATTTACTGCGTTGATTTTTTCGGCACCAAAAGGCAAACACACCGCTACGGAGGAATGCATTCTCTCAAGCAGACAGTTAGTGAAATGAAATCAAAAATAAAACAATAGAGAAGAAGCTAAAGAAAAAATTTGCTCAGCTTTGGGTGAGAGTGCGACGTGCAACAGTTCAACCATTGCTGAAAAATGAAGACTGACTTGCAGCCGTTCCGAGGCCACTCTTTTCCCGTAAGTTATCGTGTCACTATATTAATATTCGCGAGTTCTTACCAACAAGATAGAGAAGGTTTCAAGCCGAACGCAACAAGAAATAAATAATAAAAGACCGCCTCAAAAATTTGTCGAAAGGCGTTTCTGTAAAGGGCAAAACGGAGTTCTTGCTTCACAACAAAAACCAAGAGTTTCACATTACTTACGAAAAGCAGGTGACGAGGATAGAGGAAACAAAAAAGCAACATCAGCAAACGACCCATAGGAGGAGAGGTGTATAGTGAAAATGTCCTTTGAACAAGCCCAGAGAGAAAATCCTCCCTTACAGAGCAGGACAAGCCAAAGATGCCTAAATCCCTTGAGCTGTGCTCACGGAAGCATTGAAGCCGCATTAGTGTCGACATTCTCCTTTTCCACTCATTACCTTGCTTCATTAGGCGCCTCAGTAGAACGCACTAAGTGGTTGTTTCTTCATTCCGTGATTTCATTTTACTTTTACCTCAAAGAGGACATGACAGTAGGGAGGTACGTACTCTCGATGAATCAGCACAGGGAGCTGTTCTCAGCTCCCGTGTGTTTGAACTCTTAACGAAGCCATTGGGAAAACTCGCTGCTCGGTGCCAAAAACAAAATCTGCTCATTGGACTTGCCCTACAGATCGTCTTTAGCAACACGAGGTAAGAGTTTTTTTCAGGGTGGTTTGCTCTCACGTCTACTGTGGAATGCACGCCAATCAGTCGGAATTAAAACTAAAACATATCTTGTATGCGTTCACTGAGTGGGATTAATTTTTTTCCTGCTGCATGCGTGGAGGTAAGGAGACTTAGCTGCTATTACAACATGATTTTCAAACGTTTCATTGATAGTTTTGTTCATACGCGCTTATATTTGGAGCCCTTTCAAGCTCCGACGTTTACAAAAGGAACATTACAAAGTGGCGCTGCATTGAAACGTGGTATTATTGTATCGTCATCTGGCCTTAAGTAAAACTAGCCCTTCTTTTCTTTTGCTTGGAGAGTCTGTAACCAAATAATCATGGTATTGTGGAACATAGAGATGGGAAAAAAACCTTTTCTTTTCCGAAAAACAATGTGGTTTTAGAGACTCATTTGTAGAGATTCCAGCTGGAATTGAAAAGCCCGTCGTTGTGACTGTCGGATCACTAGAGTGCTTCTTTAAGACTGCAGAAGGGAAAACGCAGTAACTCTCGCGTGAAGTCCAGCCAGTTTTTATGCTCGGTAGCTCAAGGCACAAGGGTAGCAAACGGCACAAGGTGCGGAGTAAAGGGGCTTGAACTGCCACACGAAGCGCAAGCTCCGCATTCGGTCCTCAGATTCGGTTGCGCTATGGAGTGCGAGGAGAAGGCGCTGATAAGGAGAGGAAATGCACTCGAATGTCTACAATAACCTCCTCTAGGATTCGTGGAGTTCAGGTGGAGTAATGAACTTTGTTAAGTCTTTCCTTGTCGTAGTTAGGCCAGTTCGCCCCAGGGGCCTCCTTGGGGGGGGGGGGGGGGGTGAGGGAGGGGAGGGGCGACCTCGAGAATCCAGTCTGCGGTACTCACTTGTATTTGTTTGTTGTCATTTCTCATGATCTTTTCTCAGCTGCCAGCTGAGGATATGGCCGCAGCTTTCTGGGGGGAAAACTTCCCTATCATCCTCATAAAATAGGGTCATCCTCTGCGATGAAGGTTTACTCATGAACTTGGCACAAAGAATTAACCTCACCTATTGCACTTATAGCCAATCTGTAAGGGCACATGACAGCGGAAGAACGGAACAGGATACGCTGAACCACGAGCGCGCAGATAAATCAAGATGATTGAAATGACAGCTGCTGCTTGTGTAGAGACTCTGGCGCACAGGACACAGCAGTAGAACCTTGTTCCTGCATCAGAAGAATAACTCTACTGAAATCGCAAACATGTCCAGGCAAAATATTCCTACAGTCTCAAGAGTATTTTCTGAAGGACGGTGACTTGCATCGGCTTTAAACCGACTTTTGATGAACAATATATTAGAACACGTTAGTTCGGGTGTCATTAATACATTGAGTCTCAGTTATATCATGAGATCCTTAAGGTGTATTTGTTCCTTTTGTTTCTAAGTTGGTAAGGTCGCAGGCCTCGAGTTACGTGGCTCTTTCTGCTGCGTCTGTCAGGAACAGGTCTTGAGGCGCGCGTGGTCACGCTTTGCCGTGGTGACCAAGCACCTCGCAGCATTTTAAGGCAAAAGCATTTCTTGACTCATGAGTGACGTGGACGGAAGGCTGTCCACAAAAGCGTTCGCACGAACTGTCGATCATAAGTTGTAGTCCTGCAAAGGACGAGGGTTCGAGTCGCCTGAGGGTCGTTGGTTGAAGTTCCGTGAAGATCCTGCCTTCTAACGCAAAAAAAAAGGAACGAGAAAGAGAGGAAAGGGAAAGGCTTTCGAATTTCCGCTCTTAAGCAGATTGAGTGCAATCCTGTATTTTTTTTCACGCCGTTCAACACTGGCTTCAGCATTTATGCATAAAGGCTGGACACTGCAGTAAGGTGGAAAGCTTAGCTAGTTGGTAAGTAACTGGATGCACTGCAGCAGTGAAAAACAGAGCGGCAAAATAGAGGTCGTCCTAGGTTTTACGTGTCTGGTCTTTGTGCTTTTTTCTCTGCTGCAGCAAAGCTAAGCAGCAAGCACACCAAATTTTGAATGCATAAAACTCTTGCCGAAGGCTTTCTGCTTTTGCAAGGATAGTTGCGTGAAAAAGCAGAGAAGGGGGATGCAAAGCATAGAGTATGTTCTCTTTTCGTTATAAGGTGCGCAGATCCAGCTTGACTTCAAGAACCGTTAATACGCAGGATTAGGATGGCCCATCACGGTTGATTCGGTAACATACCTGTACTGCGCAAGTGTGAACGGCATGACAGAAAAAAAACAATGGATTTCTGACCGAATGGTATCGAATGTGTAGGGAAAAATGCATCATCACTACGTTTTGTTTTGTTTCATTGTCCTTCGCGAAATATGCCTCAGTACATCAAGATCCATCATGTATGTACAATGTTAACTCACGCTCGCCGCGTGGAATTCCGGCCAATTTTTCAATTGACATTTAAAATCCTTGGACCCAGATCTGATGCTCCGGCTTACATTCGGCGTACCATGGCGTGAAGAAACTTAGCTGTGTCGCCTATCACTTGGTGTAGCTTTCATGAACCATTACTCTTTCTTAATCGGTATGGCTGATAACCCTGCATGTGCCATTTGCGGTATGACGAGACTGTATCCCACATTCTTTGAGACTGCCCTGCCTACAGCTCCGAAAGGCAGTCTCTCAGCCATGCGCTGGAGCGCCTAGATCCACGCCCACTGACAGAAGTGAAGATTCTCGGCCACTGGCCGCGGCGATCGTCGGCGGTGAAGGCTTGCAAGGCACTCTCCGCTTCTTGCGAACTTCTGGCCCGCATGACAAGCAGTGACTTCAACGAACACTGACTTTTTAGAGTGACTTCAATTTTCTGCTACTCTCCTCTGTGTTTCTTTTTTATTCCCTCACTCCTTTCCACCCATGTAGGGTAGCAAACCAATTATTCTTCCGGTTAACCTCCCTGCCTTTCCTCTTCTACCTCCTCCTCTTTCTCCCCCTGCAGCTGCAGAAGTACGGAAATCGAATATAAAAGAGATATTGCTCAGCCGCATGGCAAAGGGCAAATGATCAGGTTAGTAAGACACGTCCACAAGATTACTGTGGAAGTTCCCAAAAATGCCTCATAGCCCAAGAAGATGTCTGCCGGATATGCCTGGTACGTACCCATTCTTCTTCATTTGTTCGGGAGGCTTCAATTTTCGAAATGGACACCGACACCTGCTGAGGTTATGCTGAAAATTTCTGCTTTGCCGTCCATCCTGAAAAAAAAGCAGGTACTCGTAAAACTGCTTCGAAAGAAGATTAATGTTTTCTGGCGTTGAAAAATTTGAAAATTCCTCTATGGACAAATGGTCCACCTCTCATACTGCTTCAGATTACAGGATTGTAGGATTTCAGGAATGAAGAGTGATATGTGCTCGTCGACGGTACTGCGGGAGTACTGCACCATTCTTGTTCGCCCAGTTCTTTCACTCCCGTATTCCATGTCACCTATCACTACCTGCCCCAAGTAGATCTATTCCATGACAATTCATAGTGCTTCTCAGCCTTTCGTTAACAGTTGTTTTCTTCGAAACCCCAGAACATCATTTTAGTTTTCTTCACACTAGTTCTAAACACGCCGTTCTGCTCTGGCTAAGTTACAAATTATGATCTACAACAGGTCCCCTGAGAGACCCAGCCAGGCAGCGTCATTAGCAAAGCGCAGTTTGGACATTCGTCTTCCTTTGCCTTTTATCGACAACATGCTTAGAACGAACAAAGTTAGTTCGAACACACGTCTTCCCTCGCACCTTCCCATATATCACGCATTTACTCTTGTCTTTGCACTGGGCTCAGATACAGCAATGTCTCCGTCAAAGCTTCCCTCACGGCGGCGCTCTTAAGTAACTTGCGATACGCCGACTTGATAACTTAGTTTATAACATAATTTTGACTTCATTTTTTTTAAAATAGAGAGTCAAGGTGCCAACCTGCTTGAACGCAATGCTGTAATGGCGGCTAGTTGGTTTGTCAACTTCAGGTTGGCGCGCAATAATTGGGCAAAATAAGCAATCCAGTCAGTGTCGCCAAGCATGTAGCTCGCTTCAAAGAATGCATCCCAAGATTCGAGTAGACCACTATAATCGGGCATTTCACAGACCAGAATGAAATAGTAATCTTTGAGGAATACGAAATGGCACGGGCCGGTTGCACGGAATGCGTAAGCGATCCGTCGATACTGCTGACGCACAGCGAGATTCAATTATTAACAAACAGCGAGATGGAAAACGGTGATACATAGGTTAGTGTTTCGTGAATAGCGCTTAACATCTTGTTTTTCATACGTGTTTGTGCATTTGTTCTTTGCATGCGAATATATAAGGAGTGCAGTATATGTACTAAACCTATCTGCGCTGACTGATATTCTATATTTCCTTTATAAAAATGTCATCTCTGTCTCTCTCTCTCTCTCGCACAGGGAAAAAGCCCCTCACCTCTTCGCTCATTAAAAAAGAGCAAAAGGTCGTCTACGAAACAAATACAAAAATGAAAACGTCACTTGCTAACTCATTGCATGAAAAATTATCTTCGACGTGAGTGAATCCCTGTAGCACGATCATTATTTTCGCCTATACTTAGTGCTTTCATGCTCTTTCCGGTTCGTCCTGCGTATAAATGTAAGGTTTCCACAATTCATAAACGCTCGGTTACAAGTGAGAGCTCCGTTTGTGTCTCTTCCAGCTTCGTCCTGTCCCTCCGCTCTTTCCTTATTACATGTTTGCCTTGCACCGACGGCCACCAATTTGCACCGACGGCCACCAATACTTTAATGAGCTTGCTCCATACCCAGCAAGTGTTGTACAAATAACTGCTCATGCCGGCCAGAATGAGTGCGCCTCTCAGGTTCAGTATACTTTTTGATCATTTCCGGACTTTAATACTCCCTCACTTTCTTTACTGTTATGGGGTGGACGTCATTGGGAACACTTAGTCGACACTTCATGGCATCGGCAGTGATTTGTCCTCAACCAAGGAAGACTCCTATTTTCTTCGGGTCTTGTGTCAGATCGCCGGCAATGAAGTGTTTTCCTTTTGTACTTTAGGACTGCTCTAGAGAGAATATAAGCAAGGGTATAGTTTTACAGACGACAATACAACCTTTATCTTTACTTTGGGACGTGTTGAATACGGAATTGTAGCGTTTTGACCGTAAGTGCAGCCTGTTACTAAAATATTTCTATCTAAAAAAAAGCAAAGCGAAAAAAATTGTTATAATTTACGTAAAAGAAGGATTAGTTTTCAAAAATCAAACCTTACGTCAATCCACGACACTAGAGGACATGAGCGGCACAATACTGGAAAATTCTGCTTGCAGAAGTTGACACCTGTTTGATCGCTTTGGCGTTCACGAAGCCCTAATTTGCTTTTTTTAGTCTGCTTAGAACAAACATATCTCAGCATTCAAAAGTATTTAAGTTTCATTACAAATTTTAATAATACCTCTGCCTGTGACAAGGAACTCCTACAGGTGTAACCACCCGAAAAGTTTAACTCATCGAAGCCAGTGTGGGCGCCCTGTTAGAGAAACACGGATGGTGCCCCGAAACGCTGGAAGCGACAGAAATGAGGCAACAGTATTGCGAATAGAGGCTCCAGGCTTAACTGAAAACTTACATATTTGAGGCAGTGAGGCCCAGTGAATGTAATCCCGTTATTGCGATCAGCTTATGAGATGGCAAATCCTGGAAAAAACGAGCTTTCAGCCGATAAGGTTTTGTGAAATAGCGTTAATCACGTATGAGCTCACCACATGTACCCATAATGTGGAAACTCTTTTTGCGGATAGCTCTGGAAGAACGCTCAAGTAAGGGCACCACTTGCCTCTGTCGCAACAGTGCACCTCTTGCGCGTGTTCATTTTTGATGCTACCTGGACAACTTGACCCACCATTGATGACACACACTTGATGTGTACAGATTTTCTGCCTCAACCCATCTTGTGCGCCTCTTTTTTCGAGCATCGTTGCACCATAAGTAGCAGAGGCAACCGCTGCGCTTCGTCCTCAAAGGTATTAATTATATTCGCAGAGAGGACCTCACATATTTTTAAAGAGGGATTGGAAGAGGAGACTGTCATTGTTATACACTCAAGGAAACACCTAATTGAGTCAGCCAAATGGCTCATTTACAAAAGGCTTTTGGCCGCTGCTCTGGGGCTAACGAGAGATTAATAGCTATAAGAGGATGAGCGCAGAAAGGGGCGAAGGTAAGAGTTGGCAGCCGGAAGTCAAATTGTGGACACATGCGGAAGAGACTTCTTTGTGCAGAGGCAGCGCCGCGCATGTCTACACCGTCAGCGCTAAAAGGTTGATGACGGTGTAGTCGGGACGCTTCCTGAGACACGGCAACGAGCGCCGAGGACGGTAGGGCTGTTTTGCACAGCGTCGCCGGTTGCCTGCCGGCGCTTTCTCCCTGTTGAATCGAGATCACTGCAGCGCAGTGAATGCCGCGCGCAGCCACGCTGCAGGTACCTGGAGCTTCGGCCGGCGTACGAGAGCACCCAGGAGCGCCTGCGGCACCTGGAGCGGGAGCTGTCGGAGGCACGTGCCGAGATTGAGAAGCAGGAGCGCTGGCACAGCGAGATGTACCTCAAGATGTACAGGTGAGCCTGCTCACTCACCCATTGTGAAGCTTCGCATTCAAGATCAGTCTGTGCACTTTTCACCTTGTGAGGGCTTGAGATTGAGGTTTTGTGCTGGTTTCTAGACAGGCTAGCCAACACCACCTAGACTTGCTGGTCCTCCGTCTTGACATCATGCAAGTGACTGTGCATGCAGGAGGCCTCTGTCTGCGTGTGTGCCTAAGGCAGGCTACATCACTCCATTTGACTGTAAAATATTTTACTGTATTGCCATGTGCACCTGGGAGAGAAAGAAGGTTGGGCAGAACCTTCTCCCACTTCTAGGTGCTGTTGGCTTACCATGGTAATGAGACTGCCACCAATAGCTCCTCAGTAGTGACACTCTATGTAAGTGCTAGTAAAGTCACCATCTCTGGTTGAGTTTCCTGTTTACGTCCATTAACTGTTCGTACAAGCAGTGAGCAATGGTTGCAGCTGCCATTGTCATCATTCAAGGTCAAGTTCAAGGTCATGAAAGATTACAAGCAGATGCCAAGAAGTCTGCCTCCACAGCAACCATTTCCCTCACTGGAAGGCGATGTATACTGCATGTGCTCATGTGGCACATGCAGTACCTGCACATGCTGTCCTGTTCAAGACTGTAGGCTGAGGTATTGCTTCATAGTGCATGAATCAGTGTGCCATCCATCTGCCAGTGGCGCAGCAAAATATGCAGTCTGGCAGCAGTGTTGGGTACCGGCTGACAAGTTTGTGTTACGTCTCAAAGATGTCATGTCTCTCCCCTTTCACTATCTCGTCTTGTGGCAACCTGGGTAGCAAGAACTTTTCTTGCATTATAAGGAACCGTTTATTTTGAGCTGCCAACAGCAGAATCTTTTTTAATGAGGTAAAATTAAATTTCAGTAATGCTGCAGTTTTGTCTATTTTGTTGGCCATTTCTTAATGAATTACAGCAGTCCAGAAAACATGGGGGCACAAGACAGATAGATGCGGACAAATACTTTCTACAGCCATCTGTCTCGTGTCCCTGTGTTTTTCAGAGCTCTGTTCATCGTAAAAAAATTCAGGGGGCAGTTTGGCTCTCTGAAGTGCTGCAAGGCCTTTCCTGGTGCACTGTTTGGCATTGACTGCGAGACTCTTTGTGCTGTACTAGGTAGTGCTTTATTTGACTACGCACTTTGACCACATATTACAACTGCACACTTTGACTGCTTCTTTAGCACGACTCTCTCTCTGCTTCAGTGAGTTCGGTTGTATCCATGGCTCTGTTCGCAGTAATGAGGTATGTAATGGGGTCACCCACGGACACCTTACGCCCCCTGTCGGAGCGGACGACAACTATTTTTTATTAGTTGTCGTGTGCTCCAAAAGGGGGCGGCAAGCATCTGGGGGTGACCTCATTACTTCGAATCTGCGCACTCTGTCGTCATAACCATTTCCACCAACTGAAAAGCATAGCACCTCTGCTGACAACCTTCTGTCGACAACGATGAGGCATTAAAGGCTTTCACCTTAAAATTTCTAGTGAGATCTCATATGGCCATTCTCAAGCATTCTCTGCCAAGGGGGGACGGCAGCTCACGTCGGCCTTTGTTCACAGGAAGGGCCAGGAAGCAGCAAAGTTTGAGCGCAACGAGGAACTGCAGCACCGCGCGGAGGCCGCCAGCTCCGCGCTGCCGGCCGGGGGGGCGTTCCGCGGCAGCCCCGGCACTGAGCGGCAGGCGGAGTACACGCTGCGCTTCCTCAAGGACGCCGTGTTCTACTTCCTGACGGACCGGTCCGACTGCCGAGGACACCTGAGCGCCATCCAGTCCATCCTGGGCTTCTCGGAAGCTGAGCGCGCTGCCGTCGCAAAGGCCTGGCGACACCGGGGCCGCCTTTGAATGAAGCGCCACTTTGTTCACGGTCTTTTTCTCTTTTATTTTGTCGAGCCACGGATATAGTCCAGATTTTTTTTTTTCGGCGACTGGGGAGAGAATGACTTAAGGTTAGGCTGTGTTGGACAGCTCTGAGGGTTGGCCTCATGCTGTCAGGGGTTGTTCGGAATGGGCTAATTATCTTACTGTAGACTCTAAAGAAGGTTCTGGCTGGGAAGTATGGCCGCACAAAGTGGCCATCCTTGCCTCCCTGGCAATCTCGAAGTATCGAGGGTTCCTTTAAAAGGGCATATCAGAGAGTTGCTCCGTCGATATGCCATTGCTTCCAGCACTGTGATCACTGCTTCCTTCTTCTGCTGTGGTGAAGGACGTCAACCTGTGGCTCAAACCTGTGATCCCCACGAGAGAACAGCCACACTCGTCTTGCGGAGGCTGCCAGAAAGAGTTGAGCACTGGTTACGCCTGTTATTTACTCACTCGCAAGATTTATATTGATGGCACTCATATTTCACTGAGAGGCAGCTCGTTTTCACCAGCATTGGGAGTGGTGCATAATGCGTGCTAAAATGGTTCTTGAGGCTGCGTGCCCTATAGAATAAATGCAAGCCATTGACAGATGCCACATGCAGCACATGCAAAAACATTTTTTTTTTTCATAATCATGCAGGCCTAGTTGTCTGAACTTTCTGCAGATATGTGGGGACATGTGTGGCACATCCTCTGGTGTATTAATACCAGTCTATTGGGTCATGAAGCAGTGCTGCTGGGAAAAAATTTTGTTTCCGTGAACCTCCATCCTGTAAACTTTTGGTGGTGACTGTACATAAATTGTCTCAATGCCTTGCATGGGTCACCTCGAACTTCTATGTACTGTGCACACTACACGTGCAGCTGGAAGCACTTGACTGCTGTTCTTGCTTTCATGTGGAGACTTTGCACAATTGTTACTGCTGCATGCTTTATTGTTTATAATGTTGCTATCTAAGTGCTCTGTGTACTTCTCAAAAACTTCAAGCTTTGCACCAATTGTGAAATGTGGAGGTTCGTCTCTGGCAATATTTGCTGCAGCTTATATGCAACTGCCTTCATCTGTCAGCTGTGCCTATGTAACTGTCTGCTTCAGAAGCACAAGTTACAGAGGTTGTTCAGACCCTCGCATAATTGGATGCCTGGCGTGGCCGATTCTTGTGGCTCGCATTTTGTTCAGGGCAGTCAGAGAGACTACCTTGTATTTTTCTTCCGCTCTGCGGTGCTTGGTGGAGGATGTGAGTGGGGGAATGACTTGGAGGTGCTGATGTCTCAGAAAGGCCTTCCAACACTAATTGTGGCTGAATTGGACTCCGAATGTCATGTGGCCATCGAGATAAAAGTCGCCGGGAAGGCAAAAAGTGTGCTGATGGTGGCACAGAGACCTAATTCTTTGTCACTTGAAAGAACTCCCAGCACAAGCAACTGTGTTGCTCCCAGTTTGACTTAAGGAGGTTTTCCTTCCCACTGCTTCTCATAGCCTCAGTTCCTTTGGGACGTTAAACCCCAACAAACCAAGCTTCTTTCACTCTCCCAGTGCTGCAACTTTGCAAAGGCAATGACAGTTGTGTGCCTATGCCTGTACAGCGTTGTGTATTTTTATAGTGCAGACTTTTAAGACTTTTCCCGCCTCAACCATTAGCTCGTTGGCGGTCAAACTTCACTCAGAGTTTGTATATGGCAATAACCTCTGTCAGTACTTGCAAGGTTCAGCTGCGCATGGTGCAAAACCGTGATCATCAGCGCCTAGATTGATGAACTGAAAGCCTCCAGCGCTGGGTTCGGTGGCGATAGCTCCATCAAGGGTCCCAGGCACCTTGCAATGTTTGCCTCGGTGCCTTTTATATCGTGATGGTTCCCTCTGCAGACTACAGGTGGCGCCACCACCACTCTGTTTCAAGGGGGCACTCCTATATTCCATCCATCCATGAAAAACAACATTGGTGGCTTTCGGTTCCTCAGTCTCAGCGCAGATGATTACGGGTTTGCATCATGCGCGGCTGGACTAGGTAAACTGCCGTTGTCAAACTTACTACGAGACAAACGTTGCGATATTCAAGCTCGTATTCAAGCTCGATGCGATATTCAAGCTCGTATTCAAGCTCGATGCGCAGTTTCTCCAGCAGACGAGCCAGCGGTTGAGATGGAAAAATTTTTTAAGGTCTTCATGATAAAGATAGACAATACTTTATTAACAGATTGTATTCCTTCCATAGCTTCTTGCGTGCTGTTTCTCCTTTGTGCACAAGTAGAAAGGCAGCCAGCATCCATGCTGGCATCTCTTTGTGTTACTTGTTTACACAGTGCTTGCCTAAGGTGCACATGGGAATTCAGTAGAGCTGAGTAGAGTAAAGAATAATATAAGTATTAACAAATGCCCATTAATATATACTTTTTAATATTCCCAGTACACTAAGAATTTAGCCCATCGTAAGGTGCGCGAGAAAAATATCTCACATGAGACGTCCACTGCTGGAAACTCCTCCAAAGCGCTTAATTTCTACTGCCGGGATCTTGGTTTCTAAAACAAATTAAGGTACTAAATACCTGGACGTTTAAAAGCAGTGCTAAAATTGTTGTTATATCCTGTTTTGTGTAATCTCCAAACAAAGCAAACGTGCTGATTTTGCATGGGGGAGGCTAGAGGGGTACCCTCTTTTGTTACCCACTAGAACCCAAATGCAGTGGGCAGCTGATTTCGGGCAGGCTCCTCACAGTGACGGTGTTGCGATGCAAGACCTTGCCTCTCCAAATGCTAGCTAATTAGGTCATCAGCAGTGCTCTTTGTAGATGTCATATTTCACTGTCGTTAGCACGGGAATAGAGGTCCTATGTTGAATGCCGTATAGTTAAACTTCATTGCGGAGAGGTGGTACTGTTTTTTCCCTCCACGCGCGAAGGCATAGCCAACGCTGCATTGGTCTCCGGTGTGCCTGGACAGATGTCCCTTTTGTCGGGCAGCAGAGGGCAGCACTGCTTGGTTGGAGGAGCTAGTTTGCTTGCATTTCCTCTGTTTCTGTTGACTATTGAGAACAGATCTGTATTTTGTCCTGGCAGAACAGGTTTATGAAGCTTGGCTTTCAGCCTTGCTGTCTGGTTGAATGTCCCTGAGCGAGGCATGGTTGAAACGGGTAATTTTTGTCGCATAGCATTCCTCTCGGCTTCGTAGGCAGCAGCGTGAGACTGTCCATGCGGTGCTATGCAGTCTGCCTAGAGTTCTTCCGTGTGCTTGATGTGCGAGAGTTGGGTTTCGACACGCTCACTGTGATAGCGCTGGCCACAGGGTGCTCTTTCTTTACAGCTGTGCTTTTTATTCCCTCGAACCCAAATGAATGGTGAAGAGACACGCCCTTCCATTAGAGAAATCAAGGGACGCTATCTATTGGGCAATTCGTGACCTCTCTCTTTGCCTCTGTCTTCCGATTGTGTTTGGTGGTACGTATGTGCAAGTTGTGGGGATGTAAATGCGTGTGGTCTGTTTATCATTGTGCTCTACGTCCATGACCACCTGGCGAGGTCCTTTTAGGTGAGCTTTTGGATGACCACCCCCCAATTACGACGTTAGCAAATTGAGTGACTATTGCTAGAATTCTATCGTTGCTACCGCAGCCGCATTTATGTTTTATGGTCGTGGCACTTTCTAGTGAAAGTGATGTCCAGGAGAGGTGCCACATTCAAGGCCACCTTTTCTTTTCTTTTTTTTTTTGTTGGAGATCACCGTCAGTTGGACACATCATATGTCTTTTCATTGTGCATGTAGGTGTGTTTGTAGAGGGTTGCTGGAATGGAAATAAGGCTGATAAAGCCAGTTGATTGATTTACCACTGCAAAGCAGCAAGAAGATGTTAATCATGGTCAGCAGTTCGGATTGCGATTCTACTCACCTTCAATGTTTATATATATGTATATATATATATGTATATATATATATATATGTATATATATATATATATATATATATATATATATATATATACACACACTCCTGAAGAAGATCGGTCTTCCGATCGAAACGTCGAGTTTAATAAATATGTTTCCTTTAACGAAGCGTATACTTCGCTATATATATATATATATATATATATATAGTAGCAGGTGTTATCGTTCAATGGGCCAGGAAGATTTGTAGAATGAAGGGTTCACAACAGTTCACAACAGTCCAATTATCTTTGTTTATTACCAACAGTTTCGGACGGAGGACTGTCCCTCATCGGGGTATACAGACGAATACCACACAATGCGTATACAGGGTATACAGACGTCTGTATACCCTGATGAAGGACAGTCCTCCGTCCGAAACTGTTGGTAATAAACTAAGATAATCGGACTGTTGTAAACCCTTAATTCTATATATATATATATATGCCTTGATGCCTCTGGGAGCGTGGTGACAGTGTGTTGTCTGCTGCTGTGTAGTGCAGTTATGAGAGCAGCCACCCACAAAAGCCGAGTTTTCCTTTTTCATACAACACTCAAACTCTTTCTCTGTTGATTTTTGCTTGGGAAGTGCAAACCTAGAAACATAGCGAAGTTAAACTGAGAGGCCAGCTGTACGTTACATCGACACGCTTCCATGGGGTCTGCTCTTGAAACTTTTTTACTATAAGCTGCACCACGAGGAAGTTGACGCTCTAGTTTCTACACGTCGGCTCCTTTCATGCTCAGATGCAGCTGCTTTGAGGCCTGTTTGGACCTCCCTACTGACATATCAGACAGCCACAGTGGTGGAGCTTCTGTTTTGCATGCTCACTGCTGTAAGGCTGCTAGTGGCCGGAACTTGCAAGGGTTGTGGGGCAAAGGGTCGGCGGTTCATAGCTAGCAAAAGGTGTTGAGTAGACCTTTGGATATTGAAACAGTGCAAATGAAAGAAATGGTATGCGTCATTCTGGTGTGCAGTACCGTTAAATATGTTTCTTTTGTACAGCTTGAAAGTGTGGACCAGTACAGACTACCTCTGGTAATGCTGGAACTCGTGCTAGGCTCAGCATCGGTGCTGTGCTGAGCACCTGTGCATCATGTTTGTTTTCAGCGTAAGGCAGTAAAATTTTGCATGCTTTTCTTTTCCAACAAGCCTGCAGCTGTGACGGGTGAAATGCAACATATGCTGTGTACCGGTACGCTGCGTGCACATTTTGTCAAGCTGATTGTCACATGATGTGTTCACTACTATAGACTCCTTTTTGGTGCTTTTATGCTCATGGCCTCCTGTGCCCGACCTTGTGGTGCTTTCGGTGTGCACCACAACTGGTTTATGGAACAATTTCCAGTTGGTTCCAGTTGGAACCAAGTGGAACCAGTTGGTTCCAGTTAGAACCAACTGGTTCCACTTGGTTCCAACTGGAACCAACTGGAAATTGTTCCATAAGCCAGTTGAGCTGGGAAAGATTTTCACCAGGCCTGTCAATGGGCCTCTGTGCTTTCGATACTATGAAAGGCACATCCAGATGCCTCGAGGCTGTGGAGAACCTCTTGGGAATGGTGTGTTGAACTGGGCGGCATTTAACATGACCTGCTCATCATATGTTAGCATTGTTCCTGCTTAGCATGTTTGCTCCATTCTCTATGTGAGTCAGCCAAGACAGCAGGGTTTGTTTATGCTTTAGGCTGCTCATGAGCAGCGTTGTCAGTGGCTGCAAAAGGTGCAGCAGGGGGACTAAAAAAAACCAACGAATGCAGTGCAAGGTTCCTCTGCACCGTTTATCTTTCACTCTTTAGCTTCCGATGTAGATGTGGCCCATAAACCGCCTGAAATGGATGCTCCCACACCATGCAGTCGCCTTCCCACTTCATAGAAAAGCTACACGAGACAGCACGCCGTGGGTGTGAATTGGTGTTGCTGTGTCTGCGGGTCAATGCTGCTGTGGCAGTTTGCAACCAGTCTTGTGAGCAACTGACGTTTTTCTTTCAAATTTTCGTTTTTCGTTTGTTGCTTCCCTGGCTGACCGTGTGGTCTGTGCTCCAGGCTAGTATTTTCTATATGGGTGCAACCATTATGTGTGCCTTGTGTTTTGCTCTTGCAGCGAGAGTTGTTCAGCAGCGAGTGTCTTGCAAGCGCAGCTTTGCACTGCCCTTGGCATCTTGGCGATTGATTACGATCATCCTGTGGACATTCACACTACCTGACGTCACTTGGGAGTGACACGCTTTCCTTGTGGTGCAGATGAATGGCCTGGCCGCGTCTAAGCTACTGTGACATTTTCTTGTGTCTGCTATCTTCGCAGAAGACTTGTGTGGTGGCAAAACACTTCTTCCTCGAGCAGGCCACAATGTGTGCTGTCTGATCTGAGCTCCTCCTTGAGTGACATGTCAGTGCCTGCAAGGTGCTAGGATATTGTAGTGGATATTGTAGATGTGGGCGTAAAGTTCGCACCTTTACGCATTGTATGGCTGTAGCTTCTTGTGATTCTGGGCCGTTTATCTGTGATGTAAAAATGGTCGATTTCTGTATGTATGCTGTGGAGGCGTGTGGCACACAGCACGGCTGCTAGTACTAGCTGGCAGTTTTATCAAAGTCTTTTTATTTAGTTATTACATTTTAAATGCCTCTGCTTGGGTTGCCTTCCATTGTTGATTCAGTTCAGCTTCTTTGGGGGTCGGGCAGCACATTTTGAACAATCCATGCTTCCTTTTATCTAGTTAAACTGGTACAGAAGTAGTATGTATACTTATAAATGCACACACACACACACACACATATATATATATATATATATATATATATATATAGACAGCATTTGTAGTTTAGCGTTTCTTCTTAAGAGTGGGCTACATTCAGCTTGGTCAAAGACTGCATTGCAGTGGCCTGCCTTCATTATACACTACTTTTTTTCAAGACGAAATAGGTGTTGCAATGTGAACTATGGAATGAACTCTGCAAGAGAGAGACGTTCAGCACTCAAGGCACTAACTACTAACCGCATAACATCTCTTATAACGCTTCCGCACCTGTATCATGTGACCTCACATGCATTCATCCAACAGACCTTCATCCTTCATGCAACCTTCATGCATTCATCCAACAGACGACATAAAAAAACTCTCCCAACTATCAGGGTCCAAAAAGGTGTGCGTCCCAGGGAAGACTCGGAAAGGTTACTTCGTAATATCTTGGTTGTAGTTCGACGCACCGCGTTCTTTTGTAGCGAGAGCTACACTACGCCAGCTCTTCGAGCCTTCAGCGTGGCACCCCTTGAGCTCCGTGGCGGCGCCGTGGCCTTGAGTCGATTGGTCACGTGGTGCGGAGCCGCTGCTGCTGCTGCCGGGGGCGCGCCGGCGAAAGCGAAACCGAGCTGCAACAGCTGTGCGCATGCGCCGTGTCGAGTGAGGAGGGGGAGTGGAGAGGGGATAGTTGTCGCAGCTTACAAGTAGGCGGCTGGGCGGAGCTCTCGCGTCACTCCAGGTTTAACCAGAGCTAAACCACAGCCAATTTTTTTCTAGTATGTCGTCATCGTACCGGTCACGTTACGATATTTCATATGCTCCGCGCGAAACTGCACCGCTAGTTTTCTAGCTTCTGTAATTAGGTGCTGTTCATATTCGTCCAATATGCCACGAGCTCCGCCGGCGCGAACGTCGCCTGGAACAGCGACATCGCCGGAAAGCTATGTGCCGCCGCTGCATCATTTCCGATGGAAATAGTGCGAGCACGCCGATGTGCGCGGAAAAGCTGCCATGAATACTACCATGTCCACGACAGCCAGTGATGAGAGCAAGAGCCGCCGCGCGCTGGTACTTGGGCGCGAACGGCCGGGGGGCTACGCATCGGGGCGCAGAAGATGGCCTCCCTCTATATAGTGAGGAAGCCGGGCGATCAACGGGAGGCCATTACTGCACCTAGCTGTGCTAGACAGCGGCGTACCGAGGAATGCAGGGAGGCGAAGATGCCTGCACTGACCTCCGCGCCATGTTGAATCGGGTGGCAGCAAGGGAACCGCTAGAAGACGGGCTCTATATAGTATTACGGAGCACTAACGGGTACGTACGCTAGGCGTTGACGCTGGTGGACGCCGTTTCCGGCGGCGCTACGAAAAGGCAGACCGTCGTCGCTTGCCTGCGGCAGGGAGGCAACGGCCCATGTGCCAGACTCGCCGTGCGCCGAGAGAGATGCTGGGTCAACCACCCCCTTCGGCTGTTCGAGTGAAACTTTTGTTTGATCTTTCAGAACGCCATGTGCGAGAGCAAAACCTTCTAGGGTGAAGCTGTGACACGAGGGAGAGATAGGAGAGAGCAAGCAGTTGTTTTTATTTCCTGTTGAAAATCGTTGGTCCCGGGAAGTTACCGAGTTACCTTTCAGGAAAGAAAATGCGCTGTTTCATTTTTGTGCTTCTTAGTTCAAGCATACCCTTCCGGAAAAAAAAAGCTAGTTCCTTAATGGGGCCACTATCTTTTCCCATGTGTTTCTATGTCCTGCGTCTACGATCAGGAAATGTTTGATGAACGTTTTACGGAGACATTCCATCACTTTTAGGCGAACCTGGGGAGATATGTTGGAGAGGAGGAATAACCGCAAACTTGACAGGACTGAAGAGCGAGAAGAGGACAGGACAGGATACTGGGATGCAATCGCAAGACCAGCCGTCGGAGGCAAGCAGAGATCAAAAGCAATAACTGCGCTCCATCCTGCTTACATAGCTGCGTGCGGAAGGCATAGGTCCTATAGTTTCGGATTCCTGCGCGACACCCGCTTGACAGGTTACAGCTACAGGAAGTTTTCTCTCGCGCTGTGTACAACTCGTAATGACAAGCGACCGGTTATATGAGCGAGTCAGGTAAACGCCGCGCAATTTGAATTTTACATGTGGAGCCGATATGCACGTGAATTAAATGATTTCCGTTTTGACACATGAGCCGCATTCATCCGGCCGGTAACAGGCACCGGCATGCACTACCCGCTGCGCGGTCCAAACTACCTTACACTCTGCATATAGGTCGACATAGCAAACGTTGGTGAGGTACCTTGTCGAAAGCATTTGCAAAATCTAAGAATATTGAATCAGTTTGTGATCAATGTTAGAGTGTAGGTCAAAAGTAAGTATTGCTAGTTAAGTGTCTCCCACGAGAGGCCCTTTCGGAAGCCATGTTGCGCAGGATGAAAGAAGTCGTTTGAATCAAGGATGTTTATGATATGGGTGTAGATGACATGTTCCATGATTTTGCATGGCACGCTGGTTAGGGAGATGGGGCGGTAGTTTAATGGGGATTCTTTGGTACCTGATCTGTGGACCGGAATAACCTTCCCCATCATGCAGTCGCCCCGTAGCATTCCTGTTGAAAGAGGCTGTGATAATAATGGGGACAGATGTACGGAGCATATGTCCTTTGTTTTTTTTTTAAGATTTTAGAGTTTATGCCATCAACCCCAGCAGACGATGAAAGCTTAATTTTGTCAATGAGGATTGAGATGCCATGCGCATTGATGAGGGGACATTTCTGGAAACATTGTCGGAGATAGGCTGGGCATTGATTGGTCAGTTTCTGTCGTGAAAACCGTAGCAAAAGAACAATTGAAATGGTCGGCACATGATCTCTTCATCCGCGGGAAAAATAAGGATGATGGCACTTGTCGCTTGTGGGTTTAGTATTTTCCAAAACTTTCCAGGTTTCTGTATTAAGATTTTAGGGAGGTTAGTTTTGAAGAAAGTTTGTTTGGCGCTTCGGACTGCTGTGTGGTGTGCGTCCTCGGCTGCATAATATTAATGCCGTGCTTCTGTATTTGACTCCATTTTTGCTGACCTATAAAGACGTTTTTTTCTTTCTTTCCAATCTTTTGAGAGTTCTCGTGAACCAAGGCTTCTGGCGATTGGCACGAACTCTAATAGAAGGAATGAACTTGCATGTTAGTTCGTTTATCTTGTTTTTGAAAGTTGACCAATTGTCGGCAATAGGTTGGTGATGAAGAATAGATTGTAAATACGGCAGAAACGCATGTAGTTCGTTATTAAAAGCATCTTAGTCTACTTTGTCGTAAACGCAGATAGTTTTGCTGAAGGTTTGGCGGTGTGTGGGGGAGAACTTGAAAGTGGCGTGAATAACTTAAATTTGTGATCACTAACTTCGCGCAGGTAGGTGAGTGATGTTAGATTCTCAGGGTAGTTTGTTAGGATTAAGTCTAGGAGGTCTAGAATGTTTGATGTTCTATCAGTAACACGAGTGGGTTCAAGGACCATTTGACCGAGATTAAAATTTAGAGACATCAATAATTTCTTGCTTCTGAGTTTCCAGTCGTCAGTGGTCCTACATTTTGCCAGTCAATACACGGAAAGTTAAAGTCGCCAAAAAGGAGAAGTTTTGCGCTTAGATATTTGGTTGTAACCTGGACAAGCGTGTCGTTTAGTTTTTCGGCGAAGCGTGGTTTACTGTTTGGGGCTCTATAGCTGCCGCCAAGAAGGACAGTTTCGTGTGAAGCGCTGCATTTTAGCCATACTATTTCCAGATTAGAAATGATAGTAATAGTTGAACATGATATTTGTTTGTTAACGGCCTCCGCCCCGTGCACCTGTACGGTCATTTCGAAAGAGGTTAAATTCTGCCATGTCGTCTGGAACCTCACTATCTGCAACGTCATTTGTGAGCCACGTTTCGGTTACGATTAGTATGTTGGGGCCAGAGGACGAGAGAAGATTTGACATGGTTTCGCGCTTAGAAAGAAAACTGCGGGCATTTGCGTAGATTATCGAGAAAGAAAGGTTGTTTTGTGGGTTTGTTCCTAGCTGATTGCGCGGTTTCGGATGGTGAGATGAATTCTATAAGATTTCTTTGATAGTTTGAATTGTTCATCAAAAATTTAACGCTTTGGTCCCATGTGCAGGGTTTTGTACCGTAGGGAAAAAGGTCCGGTTATGTTTTTCGCGAACGCAATAAGTTTCTTGCGTGCATTACGAATAGGACGCGAGAAGTCCTCGCTAATACTAAATTAAGTGTTTTTGAGCTTTGGACCTTTTGATAGATTGATCCCCTTAGTCTTTAAAGAGGCCAGTTTCATTATTGGCCTTTGGCGGTTTGTGCTATGTCGGTCAAGGCGATGAGCGCGCTCAATATATGCGTTCTAATTCCAAGCTCAGATTTTGAAGACAGTAATCTATAATATCTTCTCGGATTGTTCTTAGGTTTCTGACGTATTTGGATTGGGGAGGCCGTAAAATATAAGGTTGCTCCTTGTCGACTGCTTCTCGAGCTCATCTAGGCGCGAGTCAAGGACGGAAAGCTGGCGGGTGTGTGACTGAAGGCTTTCAAGTTCTGTTTGTATGTTGCCTAGGCATTGGCAATGGATTTCCAAATCTGCAGTTCGGTTACTTAGGGCGGACAGCGTTTTATCAGTTGATGCTAGTTGGTTTTTTGATATCTTGTACTTGAGTGATGAGTCGTGATTTACCCGCTGATCTTCTGTAGTTCAACCAAAATAGTGTCAGTATTAGATGGTCCTGGGTTCACTTCCACATCGCCAGGTAGCAGTAACAATGCGCGGATGATATTTGCACATTCAATAGCAAGACCAAAGTAACACTGCGGGCTCGGCAGCTGTACCAGGCAAATATTGCCTGTTTTTGTGGAAAAAAGGGGGTACTTGTTACTAACCTGCATTGCTAAGGTAAGCGTGTTAGCGACGTGTGCAGTAGCACAGCCGCAGAGCCCACAGTGTGCGGGGGATGGATGTCGCTGATTTATAAGTGACGTATCCGCTTCTTTCTGTGGTGTCTTTTAGGCATCCTCGCTTGGGTGCACCTTGCATTCTTCAGCACACTGGCTGTGCCAACTTTTCTTCTGCCCCAATCGTTTCCTGTTCCCCGATGGGTTCCGCACAGCTCTAATAACGCAGTCAGGCGTGAATGAAACGACCAAGTTCTCCCTCGAACTGTTTGGCATGTGCAACAGTGTGGCCTATGACATCAACGCTTCGTACTGTCAGCAGTGCCCTTTTACTAAGAAAACAATGGTGCTCATTGAAGCCCCTCTCGGATGGATAGCAATGCTTTGATAACTTCGCAAAAGAGAGTATATTTTGCCGGCTTATCGGCCTCATACCTCCCAAATCTGGCAGTGCTCAACAAGCCTTGACAATGAGCACTCAGTGGGCTCCAGCTGCGAAACAGCATACTCAACAATCAGAGATACATATCACAAGGCAGAATCACTTGTGGCAGCAGAGCGGCAAGCCTTTTCAGTTCACTGGATGAACCATAGAGTTGGATGAACACTCTACTTTCCTGTATTCTGGGCGCAGGCAGTGAAGACTGCAAAAATCGCACCGTCTAAAAGCAGCCGCGGTACTGTGTGCACTTGGTGCAAGTACTCCCTGCAGTCTGCTTTAAGGATTGTTTTCTAGCTGTTTCCCAAGACGGACATTCCAACCTCAGTGCCCTCCCAAATCTCAATTTTAGCCTTCCGTTTGACAGGAGGCTCCAAACCTAACTGTTTTAGAGGGGTAGGATTAAGACTTGTCACGAAGCACTCACATTGTTTTTCAATCAAAGCAACCATATCTCATCACTGAAGAGGCACACCAAGGGTTCACTCCTTTTAAACAGTAACAAAAATTCAGCAAGAAATTTAAAAAAAGCAGTGTAGCATAAAACCTTTTGTCCTAGAATGCCTTTTTTTCAGGTGCTTATACGCACTTTCCCTCCTGAACAACAGGTGGAGTTCGATATGTTCACAGCTGAGAATTTCTTGATCAGATGAGTAACAGCTAGCAGGTACCCATTGTGCGCTATCTAGAGCTAAAATTATTTTAGAGAACATTCTCTGGCAGTCCAAGCATTTTCTGTTCCATCTTGTGGGGACGCACTAGTCCCCTGTGGTTCGCTTTCCCGCAATGCACCCTCAATTATGGTTAGCTCCCCCGCAACGCACTCTCCTTAGTTGTGTTACTTTAACTAACAGGGGAGGGCGCTCGCGTCACAGCGACGCCAGCGCCACGGATGGCGCGTTTGCTGCTCGCGCGCGGGGGAGAGACGGGTCCCTTCTGCTCCCCCTCCCTTCCCCTCCCCCTACACCCCTCTACCCCTTCCCCTGGTCCCCAAGAGTGATGCCACTAACTGGCCAACATACGTCGGGACCAGTATCCCCTCCCCAAAATACCACATAGTAGTTCCATCCCATCCATCTTCTGCTCGGCATCGGGGAAAGCGCGCGGACGTGTCGCGCGCCGCTCCGCTCTTCGACGGCTGGCGAGAACCCTCGTGGGGAGGAACGTTCACCCCGCATCTCGTCCTGCCCGGCCTCGGAGTTTTCCCTTGCACTAGCGTGGGCGAAAATTCGCTCGTAACCGTGCTGGTGAGTCGGACGTCCTCGATTCCTCAGCGTATTTTGTTGCTAGCTGGCGTTATTGTTGTTATAGCAATAAATGCCTTGTTAATGTCAGCCAGAGTGTCGTTCCTTTGTTCCCTCAGAGCAGGCCCGCCGTGGTCGGCGTGCGCTCGGTAGCGCTCGCGACCACGGGGTGGGGTCCGCGCGGTTTTGAACTGGGTCAGCCGCGGTTGAACGGGGAGAACGTATTTATCTCCCCAATTTAAAACCCCCTACAATCTTCACTAAAGAGCATTGTACAGCAAATGTTTTTACAAAGTAGAAGGCATCCACTACAGCTACTTACACGATTTGTCCTGTCCACCTTTCTTGTGATTGTCTCGTGCTTTGCGCTAACTTTTGTACGTAGTGCTTACACATATCTGATCCAAAGGCACTCATTATCATCATAAGACCACTGAAGGACAAAGACGTCTCCCATAGCTCTCCTGTTAACCGTATCAGGGCCAGCCGCGGTCACCTTATTTCCGCAAACTTCGTTATCTCATCCGCCCACCTAACTTTCTGCTGCCCCCTGCTACGCTTGCCTTCTCTTATGGTGTCTTCGACTGGTCGTTTCAGATCGCTCTAGAGCGCTCTGAGATGCAGCCGCACGTTCGGCTGGTCGAAATCAAGCGCTCTGACTACATTCGGCTGGTTCTTTCAGAGCGCCCGCCTCCAGCTCAGAGCGCTCTGAGGCGCTCCGAGAAAAAAGTCGGAGCGGCCCCGAGATGTGTTCACGTGACAGAGCCACTTCCGCCGTTTCGCGGAGACGGATGCGAAGCCAGGGTAGCCAGGGCACATCACGACCGGTCTGGCGAGGCATTCTTACGCATCCGTAGAAGCAAGTTTTGGCGCTTTAGGTATTAGACGCAGTTAAAACGTCCCTGCTGAGTGGCTCTGTGAGGGGAAATGTCGAAAAGCAGACGAATCATTAAGCTGGGTACGCCGTCTGTGTTGCTGTCACATCTGGGGGCTGCCGCGGCATATCCAGAGTGGTACAACGGGACACTAATTTTTTTTTTTTTCGACGCGAGCCGGAGACGAAGAACTGCTGGTGCAGCGATACAGGTTCAGCGGCGACGGCGGCGTGGGCAGTGCAGACTGTGTGATTGCTGTCGTTGACACCAGCCGCAGCGGCAGCGCCACTTCGGTGTGGCGATTCCGGAAGTTAGGTCCTTTCCCTCCTTCTTGCGCTTTCGCTCTGAAAACTTGCTGACCATTCGGCTTGACCGGTCTCGCTGTGCGCTCGGAGCTAGAGCGGCTCTCACGTTGCCAAATCCGAACCGGATCGTGGGAGCGACCAGTCGAAGACACCATTAGAGTCCAGTACGTTGCCCTTGAAGGGGTCATGACACCATTTTTCAGATCCAAGCTGTTTATCGCACGTTTAAAAGAACGTCTTGCTGGGCAAGTTGGTAAATGTTCATCTATGGTTCACCATCATCAGCCTGACTACGCCTACTGCAGGCCAACGGCCTCTCCCATGTCTCTATGGTTACAGGCGCGAAAAAAGACACAACACAAGGCAGAAAGACGATACGAAGCGCCTGTTGTTCGCTATACATATTGGAACACATGTACAAAATACAACTATGAGCCCATTTGGTGCAGCGAGTAATTTGTAATTGAATTGTTAAAAGTTCTACTGAACTGTGTGGCACTCAGACAACACTGGAGCGCTCGCTGTTCGTGATGGCATAGACAGTCACGTGCTTGCTCGCCACTGAACGACTGGACTGGAGTGTACTGGTACACTCTAACTGAACTGCGCGTAGTGAACATTGGGGAGTAAGTTGTTCGCTGTTCAGGCTTGGGTTGCGGTGTGGGGAAGGGGGAAGTTTGAGGGGGACAAAGGCGACAAAAGCCTGTGTCCTTCTTTGCTCTGTCTGACTTCTGCCCGGTATCGGCGACTTCATCACAGTGTGCCACAGCCGCGCTCGGTTAGGCGCGCACTCTGCTGCTCACCGACCATGCGTGCGGCAGTTTTGCAACAGACGACGACGCTGTCGGTTTATGACGTCAGAAGAATGGCCTGAGGGGCGAGTTGGTGCATGATGAAATGAACGGCAGCGCAACAGGGACACCAACAAGAACGGGGACACCACATGTGCACACTACCAACTGTTTATTGCATGGAAAGGTGGCATATTTAAACATACAGCTCAGGCATGACACTCATCGCATTATCGCTCCGAATCCAACACATGGAAAAAAGCAGCAACATCAGGATAACAGACAAGAAACCTTTAACCCCTGCAGAAAAAACTAAGATTCTGATAACAGAAATGAGAGGAGGCCATCTCTTAGCAAAATCAGTGTCAAAAAATCGTAGCAAAAGCAGGGTCAAACATGAGAAGCAAAAGCAGTCAGAAACCAAACACCGAAAATAAAAATAAAAAGTAAAAACGGTAAAATACAAATGACAATCGTAGCAAAGTCAGAGTCAAAGGCATTAAGCCAAAGCACTCAGAACCCGAAAAAAACAACAAAAAGGAAAAGACAAAAAACAGTAACAAAATTAACAACCAGCCTAAAACAAACAACAGACGGCCGCTAGAAATGCAGGGCTGAAAAGATGCACAGCACATGACGTCACAAAAAACTCTCAAGAAAGGACACTTCATTTCTACGGAGGTATACTGAAGAGTCGCTAACACAAGTGCTTGCCTTCTTATTGATCATAAAAGCCTCGAATTTCACGCGCCACCTGATCGCGACTCCTGCCCAGAATCCTTATTCCGTTAAGCACTGGCTCACACTTGTACCTTTACAATGTAGGGGAAAATTCGACCCGCCTCCGTTCTCTAACGATTTTTCATGCTCCCGTGCCCTGTCGTTAACGCAGCGACCCGACTGGTCCGCAGCGACCCCCCCCCCCCCCCCCCCCCCCGCACGTCCAAAAGTATCTATAAACGTTGCGCACGTCAGCGGGATTTCGTACACCACTCCGACGGCAAAGGAAACGAAATGCTTGTCGTGCCTCTTTTCGCACGTGGCTTTCTTCTTTTGGCCGATCCGCGAGCATAACACGCTCAGCTTTTTTGGCGCAGAGAAAACGACAGGAACGTCGTACCGGCCAGCAACCTTCTTCAAGCTGTGCGCCACTCGGTGTATATAAGGGACCACTTGTGCAAAAGCAGCTTTTAAGATTCCGATTGAACACTCCTATTGGTTCGTGACATGCCAAGTGATGTCCGAGTAGAAAAAAAAAACAATAATGGGTGCTGATCTTAGGCCAACTTTCCAGTTAGAAAATTCGCACGTCTATCTTCAAGCGATTGCAAGCTCCAATGACTTAATGAACGGCCTGGTACATATTGGTTTGGTTTATTGGGGTTTAACGTCCCGAAGCAACTCAGGCTATGAGGGACGCCGTAGTGAAGGGCTCCGGAAATTTCGACCACCTGGTGTTCTTTAACGTGCACTGACATCGCACAGTACGCGGGCCTCTAGAATTTCGCCTCCATTGAAATTCGGCCACCGCGGCCGGGATCGAACCCGCGTCTTTCGGGCCAGCGGCCGAACGCCGTAACCACTCAGCCACCGCGGCGGGTCTGGTACATATTGTTACAGATTCTATTTACAGGAGAGAGTCAGCCTGAGCCTGGCGCGTTAGCGCGAAGATGTCGAGCTTCGTCTTCCACGTCCTCAACTTCTTTGCTGTTTCTTCAGCGCCGAGTGACACTTCCTTCTTCGCAGACGAAGCCCCCTGGGTTAGTCGGTCAAGGTCCTCATAGGGCAGAACTTCATTCGCGCCACACGCAGAACGTGTGTTTTCCGAGAGCGGCGACCTTGTGAAGAATGGCGAGACACCACGTAGTTTAGCTCATTGAGCCCAGCGAGCACAATAAACGCGCCTCTGTGCCAGGCACGTAGTCAGGATTTTTTTCGGGGGGGAGGGGGGGGGGGCAACTAAAGGAAATTTTTCCTAATTGGGTAAGGGGCGGGTGCGTTATATGTTAGGTTTTATATTAAATTACTATTAAATGCTCCACATAAAAAGCAACTGCTCACGTTTGAAAGACATCGCCTAAAATGGGATTCTTCATAGGTACAAGGTCGGTTAAGCCTTGCAGAAAGGTCTGTTTGGAGATGCTGCGTCTTCCAGCTGTACCATGTAATTCATTCGCTTTAATTCATTCGATGCCGCAAGTGCAAGCATTGCATTCATTAACATCGTCAGTAGTGAGTCCACAAAGCTTTGGCCATGACAATACACTGAGTGTAAACATTTCCATTCATCTGTGACCTCCGGTGACCAGAGATGTAGCGGATACTGCGCCCCATAGGAATGCATGAGAACATTTCAAGGTCCATAACTTTCAAATTTTGGGTTCTGTCGGGTATGCCACTACTTGAGCAGTGGGTCATACTTCCGTCGTTTGAGTCCCTGATGTTTGTTGTTGTGCTGACTGTGCTGGTTGTTGTCGCTTGGCTTCTAGGCGCTGAAGGCATCGATTGAGCTCATTGACTTGTTCTCTAAAGTGTGTTGTCTTTTTCTAGTTGGGAATATTTAGAGCAGTTGTTTGAGGGGTGCGAGACGCTCAAAGCTGGCCAGCTCACCTGATCATTTGTGTTTGGTGTCTTTATCGTGGGTTTCTTATGGTTCTTCTTCCCGGTAGACGTTGACGGGATGGAGGATCGGCTATATGTCGTAGTTCCGCCCTGGAGCTCGAGTGGGAACATGATCTCGATCGGGAGCGCTTTGAGGTTTCTTGATCCGAGCTGAACCACGTGACTTGTATAGGTTTGGTGGATTATCGGCTGTGCTAAGATGTGGAGATGACTTGGTCTGCCCGGGTGGATCCTTGCAAGTTCCCCCTTTTATTGGGGAGGAAGGGATTCTTTTGGCAGCGCCGAGTGTCGGGCTTAAGGCGTTTTTAGCACTCCCGGGACCACATGCTCTGGGCCTCTCCGCAGGCTGCGCAGCGTGGGGAGCAGGTATGGAGTTCCCTCATACCTGATAACGGGATCCCTCGTGCCGCAGTTGCTGCAGATCTTGATGTCTGGTGCTGGACACGTGCCTGACCGGTGCCCGATGCTTTGGGATGTCTGGCAGACTTGTCTGGTGAGTTTGTAGGGGTAGCACATCGTTTCTCCCTCTATATTGTGGACGGTAACGGGTGCTTTGTGTTTGCATTCTCAGTGTTTTAATGAGAAAGCATTACTAGTCGCATTACGAGGAAAGCCGGCGGCCTGTGCTAGTGTGCGTATACTCACAGATGGCACAGACAATCCCTGCGATGGCAAGAAAAATAGGGTGACGTCATTAAGCGGCCGTATGACGCACACAGCAAGTCTGCAGCACCGTCATTATCGGATATTATATACATGTCTTTTGTAGTCCCCACTGGTCGACCTCGATGTGGCGCCAGTTTCCGCGGCAACATTCGCAGCAAAATTGTGACGCAACCGATTGCCGTCCAGCGTTCAGGGTGGCTTCATACGATGGCTTGTTGCATATAGCATACATGTACTAGTCAAGTTGGAGGCTTAGCTTACAATTCGAATCGACGACGTAAATAAAATTAATATAAATTGATTTTTGAGGAAAGGAAATGGCGCAGTATCTGTCTCACACATCTCGGCGCACACCTGAACCGCACCCCAAGGGCAGAGAGGAAGGTGGGAGCGAAAGAAGAAAGAGAGAAAGAGGTGCCGTAGTGGAGGTCTCCTGAATAAATTTCGACCGCCTGGGGATCTTTAACGTGCACCTTCAATTTTATGCCTCCTCAGACTTTAAGACACCGCTGTTGTGTCCACCGAGACGTGACACAGTGACTGCGCCATTTCCTTTCCTGAAACACCAGTGTCGCATCAAAATTGTGATGCAGCCGTTCCTCGTACAGCGTTCCGGGTTGTGTCGTACGCGCCTGTGTGTGTGGGTGGTGCCATACATAGCGCCAGGAAACTCCGCAGCTGCTGCACGCCATTGCGTCGCTGGATTTCATTGCGGCCAGTTGTGTGTGTGTGCTCGTGCAATGAGCAGTGATCAAATTTTTTTCTCTATGAGTGCACCACCAACCTCTGCAGATGTGACATCGGAGCTACCCGAAGTGAAACGTGTTCGCCCGCGCAAATACGCAAACGCCGAAGAAGCACGGCAGCGTTTGCAATGCTTTCGCATTCCCACACGTAAGCAGTCTTAAGCGTCTCTGCCGAATTTTTAGTCTAATGTGTATTTTTTCTGCATCTCTTTCTTTTTGTTGGAAAGCATGGAGCCAATGCTTCTTTCCGAAATGGTAGTAATACCCTCTCATTAAAGGGCAACTCTGGCGATTTTTCAGCCATTTTAAGTTAATGGCTGTTTTGTGTTCCTAAGAATCCCCTGTAATGTGTACGATGCAATGTTTCCAAAGGCAACCCTAAAATAATTTTTAAACAGCAAAAAACACAAAACTTGAAACCGAAACCGCAAAACCGAAATCGGGGAGGTGCCTTCGTGTGGTATTGACTGTGGCGTCACTGGCGTGTTCGCCGCGCGCTGTGAAGTCCCCGAATATATCGCTACTATACACTGAGCCGCGCTGTCGACATGACCGAAAGCGCAGAGAACAGCTTTTCCGAGACCAGCGAGTCTTTAGATGACGACTCATTCGACGATTTTGGACTGGACGAGTCGCCTTTCAGGTATGATCCACTGCCGCGCGAGCCAGCCGAGCCACAGGTCGCGTCACCTGCAGCATGGAGACGGTCTGAACTCGGAGAAGTAAGTACTTGAGTCATTTCTCGTGCATGCATTTGTGACACAGTTGCCAGAACAAAAGTTAACGTGATGCTCCCGCTGACAGGCGTTCGTGTGGCGAGTGCCGGCCGACCCAGCCTGATGAAAGAATCTGTTGCCGGAACGTTGCCGCGGTGCACAACGTCCTTACAGTGGCATGCATCACCAACAGCCCTCTCTTTGCGAACTGAAGCTCACTGCAGTGAAAACAAAACAAAATGAAAGGCAAAGCAGCGCGCCCGCACCCATCATCATGATGATAAGCGATAGAATAAAGAAAGAACGAACAGAAACAATCCCCTACGTTTTCCTTCATTTTGCTGACTGTTGGATTCCTTCATATGTACATCACAACGAACCCCTCATGTTCCTTCCATTGTAGCTCAATAGCTTAACGATGGCCTCGGTTCTGGCAGCCCTGACGCCATAGGAAGCATAAGAGGCTTCTCGCACAGCTTCCACCCTCACCGTTCGATCGCGTCCCATGTGGCACTCGCGGTAACTCGGGACGTGCTACGTTCGCTGCTTTGGACGAAGGTGGCGGTGGTGAACGCTCTGAAGGTTAGGTTACAAGCAACATTCATACCCCCGAAAGCAGAAGATCGAACAGCCGTCGCCGTAGCTCAGTTGTTAGAGCACCATACGTAAAATTCGGAGGTTTTATATTTTTGATAATCTTCCAGCCATAAAACAATAATTATACTGTTAATGTTTCGTTCATTACGCCATAAATTAAATAAAAAAGAACAAAAGATAAAAACCATCCCCTGTGCTTTCCTTGGTTTCGCTGACTGTTGGCTCCCTTCATTTAGTTATAAGGGGTTATTTGCGGTGCGCATATTTAACGCTCGTGAGAAATCGTTTGCCTTTAGAATGGCGCCATTAACATTAGAAGACGCTTAAATAGACTCCTAGCGTCAGCATACAGAGTAAACTTCTGACGAGATGATAAATATATCAGTTATATAGAGGGCGAAGAGCAAAAGTCACAAAATACTACCTTTGTGGTACAGCGGAATGATGTCATTTTTGCTCGATACGAAATTATTAACAGGAGCGAACTAATACCTGCTTGAGTGATAGCTGTCTACTAAGGTCAGCGGGAGCCCAGAGATTAAAGATGCAAAACTATCGATAGTACTGTCGATACTATCGATAGTTGAATCACTATCAAACTATCGATGGCAAAAAAGGCTATCGGTAGTACTATCGATAGCGCGCTATCGATATTACTGTCGATAGTTAGTACTTTCGATAGTAGTATCGATAGCACTATCGATAGTAGTTTCGATAGTTCTGTGGATAGTACTATCGATAGCCGTATCGATAGTATACTGGTTACTTATAGTACTATCAATACTACAAAATCAACCACGCGTACCCACTGCATCCTAAACTTGATTTTCCAAGTGTGTGGTATGGAGGTGATGGTATGAGTAACTGACAGGACTGGCCCGTTTTCGCGGCCTACACGTCACCGAGCTCTGCAGACGTTCCCTACGTAAAGTTGCTGGATAAAATGGTAGCGTGCGAATGTCCTAGTTGCGAAGCATGTGTGCAAAAAGCATTTCTGCAGCGGTCACGTCAGCAAGCCAGCACAACTTGTGCTGTTTGTTCTTTCATCGGATGCAGTTCCAGGTATTTTTCCGAACTGTTCCAGTACACGTTAACGAACCACAGCTGGTCGGAATTTACCCGGAGACCACCACTACGGCATCTCTTATAGCTTGAGTCTCTTTGGGACGTTAAGCCCATGAGACCGTGAAACCAATCAGGTATCGCAAGTGTTTTGGTTATATCGCTGGCCAACAAATGCATAATATCAATATTGTTACTATCAATACTCTTACCATCGACAGTTTCACTATGGATAGTCTTGTTATCGATAGCGGTACTATGGATAGTAATACTATCGATTCTACTACGATAGTGCTAATATCGATAGTAGAATCGATAGTAGACTATCGATATCGATGGTCTATCGATATTAGAACTATCGATAGTTTTTTTACACTATCGTTAGATTAAAAAACACTATCGATACTATTCATAGTCAATTTTCCCAAAGTTTTGCATCACTACCAGAGATGCCATAGTAATCTAATTTTTCGATGGATACATTCGAATTCCTGATTAAAGTCTGCAGATGACCCACCGCGGTGGCTTAGTGGTTAAAGCGCTCGTCTCGTATGACGCGACTGAGAACGTTGTACGACTTACGACTGCTCACAATATTTGTTCGAGTGTAGTCGGGAAAACTGGCGCCACATTGAAGTCAGCCAGTGATTGATTGCAAGAACTTTTATTTCCTTCAGAAAAAGGGCATCTCCCTACCCGCACCTGGTACGCAAGCCAGGGAAGGAAAGGTCTTGCGCCTGCGAATTAGAGGCTTGCAAGCAGCCCTTCGCTTGTTGCGGCCTCTTCCGCGAGATGGATGGTACGTTGCTGGATGGTAGGGTCCGCGCTTCTCTACTTACTATATTTTGTCCCACCCCTGGGGTTTGTGGGAACGCCCAAATTGTGTGGTCGAGGGTCCCTCTCGCCCCACAGCGTTTGCACAGATCGTTGTCCCTGTGCTCCGGTAGCACGGGAAACGCCCAGACCAGGTTCATGAAGGTATTAGGACTCTGGTATTAGTTTGGAGCCGCCTCCACGTGGCGGCTTTTTGGCCAACACCGGGGGGGGGGGGGCGGTACCAGTCTACGTCCCAATTTATAATGCTTGATGATTTCTCCGTAATTTTGCAGACGCTTGTCATACGCCCGTTTGCGGGGGTTCGATGGCCATTCGGAAGTAGAGAGCTCGGGCTAGCTAGTGAGCCGCCTTGTTACCAGGGACGGCAGCGTGTGCAGGCTTCCAAATTAACTGAATTTTCCAATTAAGTCTTCTTTGGGAGAGGATTTTGGCCGCTTCTAGTGATATCCTCCCCTTTCCAAAATTTTGGATGGCAGTTTCGCTGCCGCCAAATATGAACTTGGTTTCTGTTCCTACGCAAGCGAGCGCTATCGCAACTTCCTCCGCAGTCTCTATGTTGCGGCCTCTGATGGCTGACGCGGATACCGGCGCCCCTCGGCCATCGACTACCGAGGCTACCGCCGCACCCGTTCTGCCACTCGCCGCATCGACATAGGCGACTTCCTTCGCTTGCATATTTTCGAACCTTCGCTGTAGAGCGTCGGCTCGTTTGGCCCTTCTTTCTACGTTAAATTCTGGGTGCATGCTTCTAGGGAAGGGGGGGACTGCCACGGCGTTCCTGCTTTCCCTATTAATTTCGACTTCGGTTCGGATCCCTCTGTCTGGCTTGAGTCCCACTTTTGCAAAGGTCACCCTGCCAGTCTCAGTCGTGCTTAATCTCTCTAACTGGGAGACTCGCACTGCCTCCGCCAATTCTGTCCACGTGTTGTGCACCCTGAGTTCGAGCAGTCGCTCGGTCTAGGTGCCCATGGGCAGTCCTAACACCTTGTTCTCGCATCTCCGGATTAGGGAGTCTAGTTTCTCTTTCTTCCCGGCCTTGACGTCGAGGTAGGGCGTCGCGTAACTGATTCTATTTGTTGCGTATGCCTCGATAAGTTTTAGTAAGCTTCTCTTCTTGAGGATTCTTCCTTTAGTCGCGATCCTAGCTCCTCAAGAGCCCGAGGGTTTGCATCGCGTAATGTCTTCAGGATTATCCCCAGGATCCTGATCTCTTCTACTTTTGGCACCGGTTTGCTTTCTACCTGAATATGAAAGTCCCCGCTGTTTTTGCAGCGCAGGTATTTTGGGTTGTATACGAACAACTCCGATTTTTGCGGTGAGCACGGAAGTCCCCTTTCGGCCGCGTATTCAACATTGATGTCGGTCGTGGCCTGCAGGTGTTCCTCTGTACTCGCATCGCTCCCCTGGTTACTCCAAAGGTTTATGTCGTCCGCATACATGCTGAAATTTATCCCCTCGATTTGGGGTGGAGGCTGGCTGGACGTGTCGTGGATCGGACGCTCGTGCGAACGCTCCTCGCTTCACCCATTCCCACCGCTGAATTCAGCGACGGTCAACACCGCTCTCGCCTGGATTTCGTGTTTGAAGCTCGGATAACGCCGTCGAACGCATCGGCAAGTCCCTTTTTGCCTGTTTGTGCGGACTTTTTTGCGATTCGGCTCTCGCCTGTACGCACGGCCCGCTAGGCCTACGCCAGGCCTAGCGACCCCGCTCTGACCGGGCTGTGCCGCATTTTCTGAGTGGGATCTTCGCCCAACATTGGATATGGAAGTCACCGTGGAGGGGACTGGTATAGCCCCCGAAGAAGTTTCGCACCAATATGGTTGGTTCACCGTCGGTGAATCTCAACGATCCGGTCATGAACGCCGAAGGACTGACCCCGCGGCACACAATGGAACCGATAGCGCCCAGGGACAGGGCAGCATGCGGCAATCTGCCGACTCCTCTGCGAAAAAGATTGGCCGACGACTTGCTCGAGAATCGGTGGCGTCGAACCTACCTCGCCTACCCAAGGGCGTAACCAAAGTGATACTCCGGCCATCGGGCGGCCTCCGTATACTCGAGAGCTGTGGCCAACTCGGAATCTTTCAACTCATTCGTGACGCCGCGGGTGTAACCTTGGCGGAATCTTCTGAAGACTGCATGCTCCTCAACTTCAAGCAACACACCATACTGGTGGCCACCCATTTCGCGGCACGAGTGGAACACTACTTAAGCATCCAGGAGCTCACCTACGGCGAGAACAAGATCGCCATCACCTCGTATGTCGCCACGCCGGACGGCAGTGGTAAAGGAGTGATCCAAGGCGTTCCAAAACATCTATCGGACGCTGTCATCCTAGCGAACCTTCAGCATCCCAGAAATCCTCCAATATGTGGTGTCCGGCGCATGGGTGCGCAGTCGCAGACGGTCCTCATTCTCTTCAACGGTGAGAGAGTTCCCCGTTGGATCAGCTTCGGCGGTGGCATGATTCGTTGCTGCCTCTACAAAAAAAAAATACGAAGTGTGTTCTTTGTGCGGACAACTCGGACATCGCAGAGACGTTTGCCCGGACCCGAAAAACGCTCGCTGCCGCGGATGCGGCATGGCCAACCCTCCTGAAACGCATACCTCTGAGCCTAAGTGTGCCTTGTGCGGTAAGGGCCATGAGCTGGGCAGCAACAAATGCCGCGAGATCTACCGCACTCCATACATTGTGACCAAACGCCGCTGGGAACAAGAACGCCAACATCAGACCCAGAATAGCCAAGAGACGCCGCAGTCTAAAGAGCGACGCAGCCGCTCCAAAAGCAGGGGGCGGACGGACTTTAGACATCGATCCAGCTCTTTTCCACGACTGCAACAGAGAGGCCGGTCCGCCTCCAAATCCAGGACTCCTTCACACCAGGCACGGAACCCCGGTTTGAACCAGGACGCCGTCGGCACGCAAAAGGTAGGCTGGGCAGATAAAGCCTCCCAGAAATCTAACTCCAACCCCTCTGAGCTAGCAGACCTGAAAGTGCTGGTAGGGAAATTACTTCGCGAGGTGGAGGAACTAAAGAAAGAAAATGCCGCTCTAAAACAGCAACAAATGCAGACTGGGTCACCGCCTATGACCGGTGGCGCCAATAACCCTACCCCCTCTACCTCCGCCGGAGCGGACATGCATGTTGAATCACCGCGGGCACCCCCGCCTAAGCGAAAAGCGGGCGGTTCCCTCTCCGAAGACCAAAAACTAGCCGACAGCATTCACAAAATTGAAGAAGCCCAAACGCAGACTACTAACACCCTCATTCAAATGCAGCTTACAATGACTTCCATCATGGAAGAATTATGCACACACCGGCAGGAATTACTTAACTTAGGCACCTGGCAGCAGGAAGCAGAGAGTAGGCTTTTTCCCGTCAAATTTCGCAAATCCGCTTCTTCTGAAGCGGTATCAGACTAGCACAATATGGCGCCACAACCAAACTACACCATCTGGCAGTGGAACTGCCGAGGATTTAGCCGCAAACGAGCTGTACTCCAACAATTCCTCCACAATAGGGACGGACCGGACTTAATCGCACTACAAGAGACACAAACCAATAGCAAGCTAGCTGGATATCAATCCTTTTCATCGGGGGGTGAAACGCTTGGAGTCACGTCTCTCGTGAAACGAAATATTACGGTTGTCCAGCACGATACCCCAGTCACAAATGTCACACACGTGCTAGTCGAATTAATTCCGCCTAGGAAACCTGACCACAGTCTGTTTGTGCTGAAAGTCTATAGCAGCCCAAAGTTACGGAAAGCAAGATTTGGCCCGCTCTTTCAGGCGACCCTGAAAATTGCAGGCAATCACCCCGTCATTTTCACGGGAGACTTTAATGCCCAACACCCGGCTTGGGGGTACCCACAGGAGGACATTAAAGGTAGAAAATTGTGGCTCACCGCACAACAGTGTGGGTTGACTCTTCTTACAGACCCAGTAGTCCCCACCCGCTGCGGCAACAGTGTTTCCAGGGATACGACTCCCCATCTGACTTTTGCTAAAAATTCGGGCACTCCAACATGGATAAACACTCAACAAAATTTCGGCAGCGATCACTACATATTGGAAATAGTGGCTTCAACTGCCCCCAAGCGTCGTAGCGCTCGAGCTCCCACCCTTGTCGATTGGGACATGTTCCGCGCTAAAAGGGCCGCCCGAGAAGCTGATACCCCCGATATACTAGACATAGATATCTGGGCACAGGATCTTTGTCAAGATACCAAGGCAGCCACCCGTACGTTAGAGCAGGCTGACCACCTGGAGATTGCGGACAACCGGCTTCTCCACCTATGGGAGGCAAAGAGAGGACTCGAGAACCGACTCAAACGACAGCGGTGGAACCGCAATCTGCGCAGAAGAATAGCTAGGCTAAACAAGGAGATCGAGGATCATGCGGTCAAACTTAATCAGCAAAACTGGGAGGACATATGCAACCGCATGGATCGCAATATGGGAGTCTCTAAGACTTGGAACTTGCTCCGTCATCTACTTGACCCTGCAGGTAGCAAAACCACCCAGAGGCAGAACCTGCAAAAGCTTGTGCATGCATACGCAGGCACACCAGAGGACCTTTTCCTTGAACTTAAAGACAGATATATTGGCAATGCTCCTATCCAAGCCTTCCCAGATTATGCTGGTCCGGAAAACACGCAGCTCGACTCCCCGATTACTGTGGATGAGGTTAGGGCAGAGATTGCCAGGCTAAACTGTAAATCCGCCTCTGGCCCAGATGCAGTATCCAACAAGATCCTCCGCAACCTAGATGAACAGTCGCTACAATCACTAACTGAGTATATGCAGAAATGCTGGTCGGAGGGCTCAATCCCACAAATATGGAAAACGGCAGAGATCATTCTCATTCCAAAACCTGGGAAGGCACTCAGCCTTGAGAACATCAGGCCAATTTCGCTCACGTCTTGTGTGGGTAAGCTCATGGAGCACGTAGTTCATACCCGCCTCAACCGGTTTATGGAGGAGAACGAGCTTTACCCCCAAACCATGATTGGCTTTCGACCAAAACTTTCTACGCAGGATGTAATGCTTCAGCTCAAACATCAGATTATTGAGGCAAAAACGCGGGACACCAGAATAATTCTTGGACTCGACCTGGAAAAGGCCTTTGACAATGTCAGACATGATGCGATCTTGGAGAACCTTCATGAACTCGGGGTGGGAGCCCGCACCTTCAACTACATCCGCGACTTTCTCTCAGGTAGAAAGGCGCATTTTCAAGTAGGAGGTCTCCACTCGCGTGACTTCCCCCTCGGCAACAAGGGTACCCCGCAGGGATCGGTCCTGTCACCCTTTCTCTTCAACGTTGCAATGTTGAAACTTCCACACCAATTAGCGCAGATCCCGCAACTCCACCACAGCCTCTATGCTGACGATATCACCTTGTGGACCGCCGAGGGCAGTGATGCCGAAATCGAAGAGAGACTCCAGCGTGCCATCGATATCGTGGGGAGCTATGTAGACCCCAGGGGGCTGCGGTGCTCTCCAGCCAAATCTGAATTTCTCATATACCGCAAAATCAGATCCCTTGCGCAACCCCCACCGGCCATCGAACTCAGTATTCGTGGAGTCCCCATTCCTCGAGTACCCAAAATTAAAATCTTGGGCCTCATTCTACAAGAACACGGCTTCAATGGTGACGTAATTCAGAAGCTTCAGGGAACCTCGCAGTAAATTATGCGACTCATTCGCCGCATTAGTAACCGCCACTCGGGCTTGAAGGAAAGCAATACTCTCCGTTTAGTACAAGCCTTTGTGATCAGCCGCATCGCTTACGTATGCCCTTACTTACATCTCAAGTCAGCTGAAAAAGAGAAAGTGGAAGCCATAATCAGAAAATGCGTAAAACAGGCAGTTGGGCTACCCATGCACACAGCGACTGAGAAAGTCTTAGGTCTCGGTCTTCATAACACCCTAAGTGAGATTATTGAAGCGGTAACCGTCTCGCAGTACGAACGACTAACGGCCACCCCAACTGGCAGACACATTCTGTCCACACTCGGCATAACATACGAACGACAAGGCGGACCAACAACTGACCTTCCCAAACATATACGCCAGCTTCTGGTCATTCCTCCACTACCTCGGAACATGCACCCCGATTTCCACGCTGAACGTCGTGCAGAGAGAGCCAAATCATTAGGCAAACGCTTCCTTAATGATACCTCTGTGGTATATGTTGATGCAGCAGATTCTTCGGCTGACAAGATGGTAGCTGTGGTCACCACGGAATGTGGTACACTCATAACGGGGGGCACTATACGCACTCAGCACACACATGTTGGAGAAGAAACAGCCATTGCTCTAGCCATTGCGGGATCCTCGGCAGAAACCATTGTCAGCGACTCAAAATTGGCAATACGTAACTACACGTTTGGAAGAATCTCTCCACAAGCGGCACGGATTCTGCTAAATTATCAGCCCACGCGGCGCATTCGCCTAATCTGGACGCCTGCTCATGCCTCCCTTGCTGGTAATGAGGCGGCTCATAACCTAGCTCGAGAACTATCCCGCCGAGCTGGGTCGTGCAGTACACCCGCCCTATACTCCGGCAAGGACAGGTTGTTTTCTTACAGAGAAATCCTGCAGCACTACAGGCTTGCAAGACTCAGATTTCCCCCAGCAGATAAAACGCTTTCCAAGCAACAGGCGAAAGCCTGGCGTAAACTTCAAACTAAAACCTATCCAAATCCCCAATTGTGTAGCTTCTATTCGGATGGACTGTACTCAGACAAATGCAAAAATTGTGATGCCAAAGCCGATCTAAATCATATGATCTGGAACTGCCCGCAGTCCCTACCCGCGAGTCGCTTCATTACGGACTCTGATCATTGGGAGGCTCTATTGCTCAGCCCTGACCCGGGGACACAGATCAAGCTCCTCCAGCTGGCTGAAGACGCCGCCGCTGCCCAAGGGATAGCGGCCGCCGTTTAAGCGGGGGGCGACTTGGGGTCGCTCCTCTATATCCGCTGGAAATAAAGTTCCACCACCACCACCACCACCACAACGTCGTCAATGCCAAAGTATGCAGCACACATCTGTCACTACCGCCACGAAGCTTAAAGCAAGTTTGAGGTGCCCACTGTTCCAAGAGGGCAGTTATGCGCCTTCCCTCTGGTTCAGCTGTCGGCTGAGATATGTGAGACAGATACTGCGCATTTCTTTTCCTCAAAAACCAAATTACTTATTTTACCCTCTCCTTGGCAGGCCCCCGCTCTATTGGTTTCGCAGCTGTGGGAGACGGATACTGCGCATTTAATTTCCTAAACAAAATACCGAAAACACTTCGGAAATTCTACAGTGTGCTTGGCGAAAGCCTTGTGGTCAACCCACTGCCGCTTCCCCGAACTGCTGGGCGCGGAATCACTGGGCCGCTGTGGTGGTGGTGAAAAACTTTAATCAAAGAGAGCTTGAGGGTTAAAAAAAAAAACCCTGCTGCATGGCCGGTATCCTTAGTCCGGGACACCGCATGACGAGGCCCCGTCTCGCGCCCGCTTGACCAGAGCCCTTTGGGACTCCAGTGTGGAGCAGTTGAGGAGGGCAGTCTCCCATGCCTCTCGGGTGGGGGAGGGGGGAAGGTGAGGATTCTGAGTACATGCCCACACCATGTGAAAGATATCGCAGATCTCTCCACAGTGCGGGCAGCGCCCATCTGTGTTCGGATCGAAGTGTTTTACTATTGCAGGACAGAGAAGGGTTCCTGTCTGCAGGCGCCGCAGAATTCGCTCCTCCGCCTTACTCAACCCCTTGGCAGGTGCCGGGTAGAGACGGTGGCTGTCGCAATAATAAATTAGGATTTCGCGGAACCGCAGAAGCGGTTTATGAGCTTCTGAGCCATGAGAGCTAGGATGAGGAGCCCGGTGTGTGAGCGCTCGGGCGGCCGCATCAGCGGCCTCATTGCCTCGTAGACCCTGGTGGCCAGGAGCCCAGATCACTTTTGTGCGAGTTGGATCGGCGAGAGCGCGTCTTAGAATTTGCGAGGCAAGAGGTGATATTTCGCCTGCAAGATAATGTTCACAGGAACGGCGAGAGTCTGTGATAACCGTTTTCGATTTTGGATCGGCGGCAGCGAGAGCTATTGCGACTTCCTCCGCTCGTGTTGAATTTGGGCCCGAAAAGATAGCCCATCGACATTCATTCCCCGGTGGACTACGGCAGCCGTGAAGAATCCCGCGGGCGACGGCCCTGTGATGTCAACGTAATAGACGCCCTCTTTAAGCCATATTGCCTCTCAAGCGTGCGAACCCGCGCTTGTCGTCTGCCTTCATGTGAAGCCATGTCCATGTTACGCGGGAGCGGAGCGACCAAGAGCATGTGGCGCCACAGCACCGGGATGTTCTCTGTCCCCTCTGGTATGCATGTGTGTTGGATGTGTAAGCGGTTTAGCAGGCGGCGCCCAGGCACCGTCTGCGATAGCCGCGTATATTGGTTCACGAGGTGGGCCTCCCCCAAGTCCTGATAGGAGTTTACCACTCCCAACGCCTTCAGTTTGGCGTTGGAGGTAGCCACCGGGAGGTCCAGTGCTCGCTTTGTTGCCTTCCTGATGATGGCGTCAATGCGCTCGTCTTGTTGTTTGGTGGTGCGTAGGTACGGCACGGCGTAGAGGATCCGGCTGGTCACGAAGGCATAGGCGAGCCGTAGCGCGACCCTGCCCCGCAGACCACCCCGCTTGTTGGAAACACGGCGGATCATGCGCCCTACCTGTTCACCTATGCTCTTGAGTTTCGCTATAGTAGAGTCCGGCCTAAGTTTGTTATTGATGAACAGACCCAGGATCCGGAGCTCCGCCACTTCTCTGATGGGACCGCCCGACAGAGATATGTGTAGAGACGTGTTGTCCTTGTGGTTTGTCCTGACGTGTAGAAGCTCTGATTTGGCGGGAGCGCATTGGAGACCACAGTCGGCAGCATATGCTTCGACTATGGAGGCGGCCTGCTGAAGGCGGTCCTCCATCTCCCCAAGGCTCCCCTCGGTGGTCCAGATTGTAATGTCGTCTGCGTAGAGTGCGTGTTTTATGCCATCCACCTGAGCCAGTCGGCCGGGCAGGTGCATCATGGCGATGTTGAAAAGGAGCGGTGATAACACCGCCCCCTGTGGTGTACCTCGTGTACCCATAGAGTACGGGCCGTATTCCTCGTCCTCGATCCGAAGGAGTGCCTGACGCGCAGAGAGGAAGTCTCTGACATAGGCGAAGACCTTCGCCCCGCAGTTAGTGGTGTTCAAGTTAGAGAGTATGGTGCCATGTTTAACATTGTCAAACGCCCCCTTAAGATCGAGGGCGAGAATGGCCTTGTCGTTTTGTTGCATGGCTGTGGGTCGTATTATGTCCCTGTGTAGTTGGAGTAGGACATCCTGTGCAGACATGTGCGGGCGGAACCCGAACATAGTGTCTGCAAAGAGGCCCTTACCCTCCATGTATGGAGAGAGGCGATCCCGAACCATCGTCTCCATGAGCTTTCCCACACACGAGGTTAATGAGATGGGTCTCAAGTTGTCCGTAGTCACGGCTTTACCTGCTTTGGGGATGAACGTTACAAGCGATGTTTTCCATTCGAGTGGGAGCGGACACCCATCCCAGATCTGATTTATGTATTGTAGCAAATGGAGGTATGCAGAGTCGGAGAGGTTCGCCAACAGTTTCACTGTTATGCGATCCCGACCCGGTGCCCCACCTCGGCGCATTTTAGCCAGGGCCGCCTTAAGGTCATGCAACTCAAAAGGGGCGTCTAAATCCTGATTTGGCTTGCCGGAGACGTGTACTCGGGCCCAACCGGGTCATTTGTGCGGCAGAGATACCTGTCGCACAAAGTGTCCGCAAGTTGCGCCGTCGTACCTTGGTACCCGTGCAGAGCCCGCCGGAGCTGTTTTTGCGTCTCCCCTTTCGTTTGAGAAGGGTCGATGAGGCTGCGCAAGAGACGCCAAGTCCCCTTCGAGCTCATCTGACGCGCTGCCGAGTTGCAGCGTTCTATCCAATTGGTGTCTGTGAGCTGGGCGGCATATGCCGCAGCCTGCTCCGTAAGTTGTGTAATACGAGCTCTAAGCTTACGATTCGTCTTGTGCTTCTTCCATCGTTTTGTTAAGCTCCGGCGCGCCTCCCACAGATGCAGGAGGTGATTGTCCACTGCGGGGATCTCGTCGGTAGTGTGAATTGTTTGCGTGTGTTGTTTCTGTATGTTGGTGGCCTGTGTTGCCCACTCCGCATAGCCGTCGGAGAATAGTACCGGAGGGACATCCAGAGTTCGAAATTGGTGCCAATTGGTTATTTTCGCCTGGCCCCATTTTTTACGGGCTGCCTTCGCCAAAAGCGTGATGCGGAGAAGGCAGTGGTCGCTGCCCAGGGTATCCCCCAGGTTCTCCCATGTGGCGTTTGTAGTGTTCCTAACGAGAGATAAGTCAGGACACGTGTCACGGGTGACCGAGTTGCCCACACGTGTGGGGCAAGACGGATCCGTGAGCAACGTAAGACGAAGGGTGGAGATGAGCTCCGCCAGCTTGCGTCCCCTGGATTTCTCGAAGTGATAGCCCCAGTGTAGACTGGGTGCATTGAAATCCCCAATGATCACCAGGGGTTCATTGTCAGCCGATTTGAGAGCACGATAGAAAATTTCGCTGAAAGTAACACGCGGCTTATGCGGGGGGCAATACACATTAAGCACATGTATTGACGGGTCGCGGCGCTTGAGAGGCAGAACCCTCACCATGGTGTATTCCTGCTCAGTGTCCAGATCAAGATCGACCTGAATCGCGGTGTATGCTTTATGCACCAGGATGCAGGTAGAGGGGCCCCCCTGAAACGAGCTATACCCAGAGAATTTAGCATCATTGCCGGGCTCTTGCAAACCAAGAAGCGCCGGCATGTCACCAAGGGACTGCAGGTAGAGCTGGAGATGTGACCGTTTTTTGCAGGCTCTGAAACCCCTGCAGTTCCATTGAATGATTTCGAATTGGTGTAATTTTTTAGCTTTCTGATAAGGTTTGCCAGCCATATTGATGTTCTTATTTTACGGTGCTGGGTAGCCACTCGGTTCGGGGGCCGGCGCAGCCCCAGGTAGGGGTTGCATCAACGCCGCGGCTATCGGGCCGGAACCGCTTTCTTCCGCTGCCTGTCGAGGAGCTATTTTACGTTTTAGCTGCGGGGAGTCGCAGGAGAGAGAATTTTGTATTTGGGAGCTGACCCAGGGCTGCACCGCCTTAAGGACAGAGTCAGTCACCTGGGCCGCAATGTCGGGAAGCATTGCAGCAAATGCGGCCTTGAACATGTCCTGAAAGGACTCGCGGACCGCAATCATAATTTGGTTCGGGAGCGCTGCCACCCGCTCCTCCAACTGCTCGGCTTTACGCTCCAGGGCCTCAAAGCGGCCGGCGTCCGCGGGGGCCGAATCGACCACCGTGTCCGCGGTTTGCCGCGAGACGCTAGTTAGGCAAGATGACACTGAGGATCCGTCATCACTATCCTCGGGCTCAGCGTTCTGCATGGGCTCAGACTGCCCGGCCTGCTTAGCTTCTAATTCTTGAATTTTTCGGGCGAGAATTTGATTTTGGCGCCTGAGCTCCTCTACCTGCCGCTGTAGGGCGGATTCGGTGGGGGAGGGAGGGGGGGTGGGCCCAGAGACTAACCCACTCCAACTGCTCACCTGATTTTGGCGCGGTACCAGAGGTGGGAAATCCTCGGCTTTCAGGACCGGTGGCCTCGTCGGGTTCCCGGACTTCACAAATTTTGGCGGCCCGGGCTGGGCCTTCTTGGGTTCGGGCTTGGGCCCCGGAGCCTGCTTGGGTCCGGCCGTGGGCGTCTGTGCCTTTTTGGGTCCCGGCGTCTGCTTCTGCTTTGGGGTGGGTGGGCGTCCCGGCTTGACGACCTTGCGGTGCTTGCCCGCGCAGCCAGGCGCTCCGGTGGGATGGCTGCCTCCGCAGATGAGGCAGCACGGGGAGCATTGATGTTCAGCTGGGCCACCGTCAGGAGCAGCAGCAACCTGAGCCCCGCAGCGTTCACAGCGTCCAGGCTGCGGCCGCGGGCAGGCGTCGGCCCGATGCCCCACCGTGCCACAGCGAGGGCAGGCAGGGATCGTTTTCTTATAGAAGCGGACGGGGAGACGCTCGCAACTATAAAGCACGGTCCGCGGCACCCTTGTCCCCACAAAGGTGACCACAGCAACCTGCGTTTTGCCCAGTTTGCGCACGGATAGTACGTTGGGGTCCTCACTGAGTTTTTTCTTGACAGTCTCAGATGTCTCGTCCGGGGAGACGGTGATGACGCCCTTGCAGAATTCGCCGGAGAGCTTAGGGTGGCCCCAGAATAGCAGCGTGCGGCCTCCGACCGGCAGCATGACGTCCCGGAGCAGCTTCTCCGCAGCTTCCACTGATTTCAGTGTGCACACGAGCACATTTTGCTCCCACACGGGCCACGCTGCAAGCCCCACACTTGCGGCGTCCCCGAGGATGCTGCGAACGGCAGCGCCGGCTTGTCCAGGTCCTAAGGTGGCCTTCAGGTCGATGGTTTCTCGTGGCTTAAGCACCACAATGATTTCGTCTTTCCCGATGCGGGGCGTGTGCTGCGGCCGTCACCGGGGCTGTTTTGCTTGTTGCACAGCTGCATGTTCCGCGTTCTCGCCCTGCACATGTGCAGAGCGTCCCGCCACCCGTTGCTGGCCGGCGTCCGTGTTGGCGTCCCTGGAGGCCTTAGTCTTCCTGCGTCCGCGCCATACGCGGACCATGTACATACACATACACATACACATATTCTTTATTTCTCTAAAAGAGAAAAAGGCCCCTGGGCAAAAAGCTACTTCAGAGTAGCTTGACTAGGCCCGGGGCCCATTACAAGGCAGCAGGGCATGTAGAATTCGGACGTAATAAAGCACAGCATCAATTTGACTAAGCACTGCAATTTCGAAAGCAAAGAAAGACGAAACTTATAAGGCGTTGTTTTTTTTACCAGTTAAATCAAATTGAACATGACACAATATAACAGGCAAGAAGAACAATAAATGAAATCAAAATCAGACATCTAGAACACAACGCTACAAAATGTTTCTAAGCGACAGACATAAGTACAAAATATGATGTTCACTATGAGATAATAGAAATAGGGAAGTAGAGTTTTCTGTTTGTGAAGAGACACAGTGAGGATGTACAAGCATGTACACAAAACAATAGTTAAGAGAAAAAACTGTCATCATCCATACGACTAAGAAAATTTTTGATTAAAACAGTTCTTTTACAGCCGGTATTCCCACACCACCATTCATTTGAATTAAGTGTGTTAGGAACTAGGAAGCGCATCATTTGCCTCCCATAGTTTGTGCGAGTCTGAGGTACCGACCATTGGTTTCTTTGACGTGTATATCTGGGTGGGTCTATTTTTTGTAAGGATGCAAGTTTGAGGAAGAATTTACTGCGGTGGGAGGTCGTGGATTTCATAAGAAGCAGGACGTTGTACTCTAACATTTTGTTTACTGGTAGAATATTGTATAGGATAAATAACGGTGGCGTATGTGTCATGTAATCAGCGGAGGAAATAATACGGATGGCCTTTTTCTGCAAGATGAGAATGTGGTTAATATGTGTACGGGCTGCGGACCCCCAGACTAAGTGGCAGTAGTTAATTTGAGAGTTAAATAATGCATGGTATATCAGTTTCTTAATTGCTACGGGTAGAATATCGCGACACCGACAGATGACACCTACAGTTTTTGCTAAGTTACTTGTCTTGGAGGTATTCCTCCTCGTTGGGAAGAGGCTCTTCATGCTGAACGGTTTCCATGTTAACGATCCCTATGGAGGTGGGATCGTATCCGGTGACTCGGCCTTGGACCGCCATTGCCGAGGAATCCTAGAGGAAACCCCGAACGCTGCCGGCGCAGGCCTTGCCACCGTCAGGCTTAGCGCCGCCGAGATGGGGCGAGGTCTTCAAACACTGAAAATGGAACAAAATTCAGCGCACCTTGGCAAATTTGGTGTCCACGGATGCCGCTTAGGTTGCCGGAGACGATGGTGCCAAGCTTTCTACGGGAAAGAGTTGAGGACCGCAAATAACAGCGATCATTGGTAGAGCCGACGTGGCGTGCGACCGCTCGCAATTTTAGGACAGGAACTTCTGGGCCGCTGCGGAGCCATGCGCCTCACTCACTCAACTGCAACGAGACGTCTGACGAAGGAGAAGCGGGGCAGCTGCCACCGCCGACGCGCGCGCGCTCGTTCAACCGCTACTGTGTGGCGTCACGTTTGCTATGCACAGCAGCGCCCCCCCCCCCCCCCCCCACTGGCGCGAGGTTGCGCTTTTACCCTGTCCTTTCCAAGCTCCCGATCCACTGCTGTCGCAGCTTAAAGGGTGCACACTGCTGGTTACAACGGACAACGGCGACGAAAGAGCTGCGCTCTAAAATCTGGCGAATCAGGCCTTCGGTTCTATTCGACGCATTGCTCCTAAAACGGGTTGTGCCCGCTCAGATGTTGCATGGTACTTGGTATGGTCAGTTGTGCAACCACGTTTCGTTTACGAAACCCAATTCCAACATTTGAAAATAAATTGAGGGGGCACTTTGGCTCTCTGAAGTGCTGCAAGGCGAAAGCCTTTCGTAGCTCACTGTGGATGGATGGATGGATGGATGGATGGATGGATGGATGGATGGATGGACGGACGGACGGACGGACGGACGGACGGACGGACGGACGGACGGACGGACGGACGGACGGACGGACGGACGGACGGACGGATGGACGGATAGCAGCGCCCCCTTTGAAGCGGGGCGGTAGCAACTGCCACCATGATCAGCTTTTTTTCGCTTATTTTTGTTCAACCGTGTTCTTAATTCTCATTAAGAATCGCCGTCTTTTTTCACTACGGTTTCCTACACTTCTAACCTGATGCCACCTCTGTGCTTTTCAGCCACCAATCCTCCGATCGCTTTTAAGCATGAAATGCTTTTAGCTCCCGTTGTCGGCAGTGTGGTGACGTCACGTCGAGACCGAAAGCCATCATCCGGGCACTGAATTCCAGTCATCCGGGCTCTGAAACAAAAAAAAACATCCGGGCACCGTACGAGACTTAACGAGATTTAACGAGACTCTCTAAGCCCTCCTACGCGACCGGCATGCAAGCGCCGGTTGGTCTCCAAACGAGTCACAAAAAATAACTGCTGCCAGCGCCTTCTCAATGTTTATCAAGATATCAGTCCAGCTGTGCGTTTGATAATGCACGGATATATAATTTCCGATTTCTAATAACGCGTGCAAAAAGCACATACATGCAACAATATTTAAACATGAAATGCTTTTAGCTCCCGTTGTCGGCAGTGTGGTGATAGTCACGCCAAGACCGAGAGCCAACATCCGGGCACTGAATTCCACTCATCCGGGCACTGAAACGAGAACATCCGGGCACCGTACGAGATTTAACGAGACTCTCTAAGCCCTCCTACAGGACCGGCATACAAGCGCCGGTAGCTTCGCGCCGAACGGGTGGTGGCGTTCCTCCCTTCCTGTATGGTGCGGTTCGGGTGTCCACCGAGATGACAGAGAATTACTGCGCCATTTCCTTTCCTCAAAAAGCGTTTCGTTCAAAGGGCAACGCATCGCGCCGAACGGGTGGTGACGTTCCTCCCTTCCTGCACGGTGCGGTTCGGGTGTCCACCGCGATTACAGAGAATTACTGCTCCATTTCCTGTCTTCAAAAAACGTTGCGTTCAAAGGGCAAGGCATCGCGCCGAATGGGTGGTAGCGTTCCTACCTTCCTGTAAGGTGCGGCTCGGGTGTCCACCGACATGGCAGAGAATTACTGCGTAATTTCCTTTCCTCAAAAAGCGTCGCGTTCAAAGGACGAGGCATCACGCCGAACGTGTGGTGGCGTTCCGCGGACTGCCTGGCAGCGCTACAACACGCTTCGCGTTCCACTCCTAAAGGCGAAGCTTAAGCGTCATTAATCAGCAGTTTATTAGTATTTAGTCATTAATCAGTCATTACACACTAATCAGTAATTTGTCATTACTTCGTCATGAATTATGTGTGATGTAATCCAGTGGTAGCATCACCAGTGTCACTTACGCAAAGTGGTGATGAAAACGCTTTTGCCTCTACGCACTCCGGACAGTTTCGAACGCGCTGCATATACATTCTTGTCAGGCCAGCGTCTCGTCGTGTCCGCGTGCGCTTCGCATTATGCCCGTAAACATTTCATGCTTACGCTGCTCTCGGTTACGGGAGAGGCAGAGTTTTTTTGCTAGCGCCTTGCGCCACCTATCGGGACGGATGGAAACTATTTTTATAAGTTGTCATCTGCTCAAAATGCGGGCGTCAGACATCCATGGGTGAATTTATTACTTCGAATCCGCGCACTCTGACGTCATAACCATTTCGACCAATCCAAAAGCGTGAGCTCTGCTGACAACCTTCTGCTGACAACACGATGGAAGAATAAGCTAGGTGTCGGAACGGCGGCCGCTGTACGTGGAGCGACCGTGTCGTGCCACTCGTGCATGCTTTGGCCGCTCGCCGACAGATGGCGTGAGGGCTATTGGGGCCTTCGGTAGCGCCGCTGGCACTTGTCACAGCACGTTCGGGCGCTTCTCTTCCATGGGTCGTTTGCACGTTTCGTCCTTGACAGGCATGCATAAGTGAGTGCAATGGGAAAAAAGTGCTTCGTTCCACGCTGCATAACGGGTTACAAAAGCTGTACCGAGAAACTGTCTCTCTTTTGTGCTCCGAAAGATGAAGAACGCTTGAACCTGTGGCGTCGAGCTATACCAAGGGTCATTAGAAGAAAGTGCCCTTCATCATCAGCCTGAAAGCAGCCTTATTCTCTGTAAAACCAGTGGCGGCCTAGTAAAGTTTCGCTTACACAAACCAAAAGCGAATAGGTTCTTTTCTTCTTTCCTTTGCACCAGGGGCGCCCCGTCGGAGACGGCTTTTGAATGATGACTTGAAGGCTGAAGGTTTAGCTAGCAGACAATACTTGGCAACAACGGAGAACTTGCAAGGGATATATACTGGAGCTTTATATACAATAGTTTACATATATATACATACAATTTTGAGCAGTGAGCACAACAACAACATGGAACTGGCTAACATTTAGGGGAGGCCCCTACTCGGCATAGCCGAAGATGCGTTACATCCATCTCCGTAGCCCAGAACCCCCTTTTCCGGGCTCCGGGACCCAGTTGTAAAGACACATGGGCCCGACCCACATTCATCAGCATCCAATTGTGTCAACCTCTTAACACGATTGGTTATTAGCCGTGTGGCCCGCCCTCCAACTTCCTTAAGGCCCATAACTCTCTCTCAAATGTACATATTGTAAAAAGGGCATCATTTTCACTTAAAACATAGTACATTCCGAGAATTCACACACATACGGATTGGCCGCCTGGGTTACGCGCCCCGCCCCACACTTCCACGGTATTACACCAACTCTCTCCCCTATGAAATACACAGCAAAACACATAAAAACAACATGTCAAAACATTTCCACGGGTACGTCTGTCTCCCCGGTACCTGTGACCTTGACGCTTCCCGGCACTAGGGCAGTTATCGGCCCCATCCCAGCTGCGACTGTCGCAAACAACACCCGGGAGCGCAGATCCACTTTCCGATAAGAGTCGGATCACAATGGACTGCCGCCCCACCAGCCGTCCTCCGGGGTCCGGGCGGCGACATAAGTCAAGTGGCCGCCACTGTCCCCAATTAAGCAGGTGGCTGTGCTAGTTCTGTCCGTTGGTGTCGTCTGCGCGCTCCCGTTCCTTGAGACCTAGTTGTCGAGCCTCTCGCCTATACCGGACGCCAGCCAGCTGCACCGCCGCCCACAGCTCCCATTCATCCGGACGCGCCTGGCCCCGCTTCGTTCAGCAGTGTTCTCTTTTCAAAAAAAAAACCGGTCGAACCTCCGAACGAAGCGTTCGAACCTTAATTGGGCCGGAAGTGGTGTTTGTCAAGCCGCGGTGAGCTGTCGGCGTGAGATGAAACGGCGGCGTTGAGATTTTAATGCCTCTTGGCTGTTTGTGCATTGGCACAAAGCGGTCCCGGCGAGGAACGCGCGTCCTCCCCCGAAGGGGGACAATGGGAGGCATGGGTGAGCCGGCCGCTCCCTCTCTGGCTGCTGCCCGCCTTGGGCGCTAACTGCCGCTTCCCGCTTTTGTGCCCTCCTCGCAGCCCCCCCGCCGGGGGCTTTCCGGAGTCTGCAGCGGCGACACAGGAGACAGAAAGGTGGGCACTCCTAATGAGACCGCGCGCATCCACAGATCTCCTTGGGGCCCGCTCAACGGCGAAGCTCCCCTCCCTTAGCCGCGAAGAAAGGAGGGAGGAGGGGGGGGAATAAACACACATGGCGCATGCTAGCCCTCTACACGCCCCCCTTGAAATTCATCTAAGGGTTGTAGCGCGCTTAGATGAATAAACACACACAAAAAGAGGGTGGTGGTGGTGAAAAACTTTAACCTGAAAAACTTTAATCTGGAAAACTTTAATCACAAAAAGAGGGCTAGTGGCTTACATGCAATGAACCCAAAAACGAAACTAAGCACACTACTTCAAAAGTAAAAAGGTTTCATGCATGCTGAGCTCGTAGTATGGGTGTACCGGTCCATTGGCTGTGCTTACAGTCAGTGCCCCACACGCGCGTACACGTTTCATACATCCAAACACAGCGCCTTGACCGCAGCCCAAGTTGTCGCGCTGCGACCGGTTACACCTGCACGCACACCCTCGTCCTGCTCGCGAAATGAGCACACATATTCACAGACACTGGCAACTGAAGCACTCGTATGAGGTCCGCAAGTGGCCGCGTGAGCCCCCCTTGGTCGCACCGAGGTGTCCCTGTGTGCATTCGAGCCATCACGGGTTATCAACGTACACGGTTAACGGGTAACGGTCACTCAGCTCATGCGCCTGGTGCCGCCACGGGGGCGAGAATTCAAAAGCTGCTGCCCTCCAGTATCGAAAATGTCCTGGTCCGCGATGGGTCTGAATACCCGCGCACGTGACGTCCCTGAGGGTACGCTTTCTCCGGCGTGCCAGTACAAACCGCGCGCTGCGTAAGGAGCATAGCCCCTGCTCGGCCTAGTAACCATACCACTGCGGCCGGTTTTGCTGCACTTGCTTTGGCGTACTGCCGCATGGAACGTATTTGCTCCACGCGCCGACTTTCGGCGTGAAAGCCACGCACCTGCCTCCAGCTGCTCTGCCTCGCTTGGAGCCATTTGCAACTTTGTTGCACGCGCCAACCTTGAAATTGCCGCCCCCCCTGCTTGATCAGCGCTAGCCGGCTTCGTGGCATCGGTCTGAGGATGCATGAGCTTCCTCGCAGTCAAATGACCCGAATCTGCCTTTTGGAAAATTGCCACGCGTTTCTCCGTCCTCGGATGACCTGTTCGGACACTCATTGGGCGCGTTCGACAAAGCTGCGCGGCACTGTTCGGCCCAGCAGCCCACCTCCGCTCTCTGCCTCAGATGAAAGGCTCTTGCCATTAGTAACGCTACGCGGCACTTCTGCCCTATGCCTGGCACCGTGTGCCGTTGCGGCACACGGTGCCAGGCATAGGGCAGGAAGGGCAGGAATCTCATAGGCATAGGGCAGGCATAGGGCCAGGCATAGGGCCAGACATAGGGCAGCATAGGGCAGGAATCTCAAATTGGGTTTTCGCCTCACATTGGAACAGAAGACGGCCTGGCTGTTTTGGCTGCGGACGTACTAAATCATTCTCCCCGTAGTCACCTTGTTCGTATGGTGATCGCTACTGACATCACGAAGGCATATGACAACGTCCTACACTCTTCTATTCTTGGTACCCTTCAAGATCTCGGTCTCCCGCATCGCTTTCTACTTTCAGTTCACTCATTTCTAACAAACAGAACCTTCAGTGTACGTGTTCATAGGAAGCCTTTTGGTCACCTTACCTCCAACCGCGGTGTACCCCTGGGCTCCGGTCCTCGCCCCCCCCACTATTAAACGTAACTTTTATACCTCTTGTCCGAGCCCCAGAGAAAAGTCCCTTCTGTACGCGTCCTTGCGTATGCCGACGACATAACCTTGTGGTGTTGTCATCCAGATGCGTCTGTGCAACAGTCGGCGCTCCAGCAAGCGCTGGATGGCTTAACATCACGACTACCCACTTTGGGTTTGACCCTCTCGTGTAATAAATCTTGTTTAATTCGCATTGGAAACAGAAGTGGCTTACGGAAAGCAGCGCCTTTTACCTTCACGGTAGATAATTCTCCAATTCCTCAAGCAGAAAGTGTGCGTGTTCTAGGTCTTTTACTTCATACATCTGGGACTGGGACTCCCGCGGCTAAACGCAACCCGTAAATCGGCTCACGCTACTCTCGGTCTGATTCGACGCATAGCTATGCGCTTTGGCGGAGCGCGTTCTGATACTGCCCGTCAGCTCGTGCGCTCCATCCTTCAGCCGCGGATAGTGTACCAGGCTCAATTTCATCGCCTCACCCGCAGACACCGAGGACTCCCTTGAATCAATCAATCGGCAGGCTATGCGTGCCATAACTTATCTTCCTCGTATCACACCCATACCCATTCTGCAAGAGTACGCTCAACTTAATACATTAAGTGAAATTATCGGCCAGCGTGAGGCGAACAGAGCACGCAAGATGTCGCTTCAGCTTCGTTTGCAGACTCTTCCTCCATGCTCATACTGTCAACTCACAGACAATCGCTCCTCTGCTTCGACGCCGATATCAGCCGCCCATCTTTCTCCAGGGTGCATAATATACACCGATGCATCACACACAGCACTGCAGGGAGTTACTGCAGTTTACAGTCCCTCCCATCCTCATCTTAACTCCCGCGCTACATATAGCGCGGATACTTGTTCCCCCTTTGCCTTGGAGCTTCAGGCGATACACAATGACATTGCTTCCCTTCCACTCGTACCCACTGTCGATATTGTTCACATTTACACTGACTCCCTTGCCGCCCTTAAGCAGCTTAAGGCTGTCCGGCGCACACTCCAAGTTACACAATTCATTCACCAACTTTGCACAAAATATCCCTGTCCTGTGCGTATACATTGGGTTCGCGGGCATGCCCAGGATCCGTATAATATTCATGTGGATGCAATGACACACCTTGACACGTCTGATATCCCGCCACCTTCCCCTCTTCCCTCAGATCCATTCCTCACCCATGTTTCCGAGAAACAGGCTTTGCGTCAGCGAACACGCGCTCTAATTCCTCCGTGATCGTACCCTCTTCCCCGGAGTCTCACTCGGGAGGAGGAGGTATCTGTGCGCCGCATTCGGGCAGGAGCAGCTCTAACTCCTGTGCGTCATCGGTGGCGTGACAAACGTTACGAAGTGACTGAAAAGTCTCCGTATTGTGGTGCTGCGCCCGACCAGTGTGACGAAAAACAATTGCTGTGGACTTGTCCGGCTACAGCTTCCGTGAGACGGCGCTTCCTAAGAAAGGTAGGCCTGCGATGGGACGTTGCAGACGACTATCGCAAGTGGACTCATGATAATCGCTTCATCGCGAACTTCTGCCGCTTTATAAGCGAGGCTTGTTTGCACTCCTTTTTATAACTTTCTTTCCCTTTTCATTTTGCCTAATGGCAAAGACCTCGAATAAAAAAAAAGCGACATGCGGCTGCGACAACTTTAACATTGCCAGGCTTATAAACGCTCAGTTCTCGCTGAAACTATACGCTTTGCCGTCAGAACCAAAACAAATCAAAGCTGGCAACCTTCAATTTGCCCTAAATGTCTCCCTTAAAGGGGTTAGTAGACACAGTATTAATACGGATGAGCGCACGTAAGACTGGCAAAAAAAGCCCCTCAGTGCTGTTCTTTAGAATGTTCAAGTTCGACATCTCAAAATATTCCGCACAAATAATACAGTGGAGGGGGGGGGGGGGGGGGGGGGGGGGGGGGGGGGGGGCGGACGGTGTACTCCCAATAGAGTAGACTGGGAAACGCCTCAAGGAGCGCACAATTCTGAATACTTCCGCCTGCGAACTTACAAGCGCGGTTGCCAAGCATAAAGGTGGCGCTCGCAAGAATTAGGATATTGGCTGTGGCTTCGAAGATCAAGAACTGCAATTGCGTGAGAAAGGCATAGCAACTCAGTCGCACAGCGTTCCGGTGATTTCTCGCCCTCCTCCTGCCACTTAATGAACCTACTACATGAACAAAGAGGTCGTACTCTGCAGCAGAAACGTTAGCTGCAAACAGGCCCCCGAGGGCTTCGGCATTCAGGTGACATTATAGTTCCAAGCAAAAGAGAAAAACTTTGTTTATTTCGCTGGATGCGTTTCACTTCTCAGTTTTTTCTCCTGCAGCGAAAAAAAACCTTCCACGCTCAAAAATTAAGAGGCCAGCGAAAATAACACGATGCGCTAAAAGAGAAAGCTTCTATATTTGAACCAGAACCCGACCTATTTTGACGGAATTTTTTTTCATCATGTGCGAGGCAAAAGAAAAATATAGAGACCAAAATAACATGCCGTGACTAATTGACAGAGCCATCAATAGATTCAAGACTTGGGGACACCGACAATGCAGATGGATAAATTCACAGTGGCTAAGCAAATAACGTAATTTAAAATTTAAGCACCGCATGTCCACTTCAACAGACAAGAAAACGAACAAAAGTCGTCAGGTTAAGCTAACAGCTCTACACACCACGAAGTGCCTTTGTGTGCAAACATTTACTCGACAAGGAAATAAGACTTTGAACGCCTACGTCCCCGATAACTCAAGGGGCCGCCATTTTGTAGCTGCAGTGAAATATCAGCGTAAGGGTACGCTCTTTTGAAACCCAAAGTAGAATTTTTAGGAAGAGTACGCCACTTTTTGGTCTCGGCCACTATGACTGCATTAGTAAAATACAACAGAACGTTTCTAGAAGCAACCACAGATCCATGACCAATTATAGATAGGTACAAAGCTTGGCAGCCGCCTCGGTTTCCTTGCTTAAGAAGGATATTCCAATATTATGGCTTCAGCTTTGATTAGGGCAGTTCAAAAATTATCTCTGTCAGCGCTTGATACCCGTGAACAAGGCTAACGTAAAACTGTGAAAACGTCTCTGAGAACATCACATGAGAGGAACCAAAATACACACAAAAAATATAAAAATCACCGCAGTTTTCCAAAGTTCTCACGACTTCCTTATAGAATACAGAAGATATTGCTTATGAATTACACTACATTACACGTAGTAGTAAATGTTCGTTGCTATTCACAGAAACTCACAGCACCGTCGCAAAGCTTAAAAAATTCTCACATCACAAAATTCTCGTATCAATCGAAAAAGTTGCACTTATTTCGCGGGTTCATCCGAGACCCTTCCGGGCACCGTAACGCCTTTGCGAAAGCCGCAGAGTGGCGCACAAGTTTGTTGCAGTCAACCGAGAAGGGGTTTTTGACATCCTGTCGGGTGCACGTCATGTGGCAGATGGTCATAAAAAATACCTTCTGTTCGTTCAGCTCGGTGCTTATCTGCGTTGTGTTCCCGGCTTCGCTGGCTGCGTCTAGGAAGGCAGAGTAGGCTATCTGCAGCGCCGGTATTTCTGGAAACACACTTCTGCTGCCAGCCAGCTCGCTGTTGTTAAAGCACCTATTTTTGGCTTCGAAAACAGCCTGCGAGCTTGCGCTGAGGAACGAGTCGACCAGCAGTCCATCGGGGTGCCATTGGAGTCCCTCCTGGTCGAGCGCCTTGACCAATTCTAAGGCGAGCGAAAAGCCAAATCCGCCATAGAACATGGCTAGAGTTCCTTGGCTGTAAAACAGCGGACGGGCCACCGCACCGATCGCGACACCTACGGTGTTTTCTACGTAATCGTACTCGAAATACGGCAGGCCATAGTTCTCCGGCATCTCAAGCACTGTGTCGAATTCCGGCGTTCTCTTGATTGTTCGAATGCTTCCGCGCGAGTTGATGAAATATTCGCCAAACGACTCTTGTTTGTCCGGAAACGCTCGAAATAGCTCCTCCAGGTTTGTATCGTTCAGAAATTTTGCGGGAGGCCACAGCCGCAAGCTGGCGGCCCGAAGTTTGTCAGTGGCCAAGGTTCTGCTCTCTGAGTCAAACCAATTAGAATTGTTGAGCAAGTACACAGCCGTCGATATGAGGCGGTCGAAGCCAGCGTCGACCAGTTCCTTGTCGGTGAGCGTTAGCCGCGACGCAAAGCCCAGGGATAGGAGGAGCACCCTGTAGGGCACCTCGATGTGGAATCCGCAGAAGGCGGGTCGCAAGCTTCTGGCTGTCCTGTGGTCGCCGTAACGCGCCACCAGAAGGCCGCTGTCTGACACAGGTGCATAGTGCTGGGCAAATTGCCACCCTAGGAAATCCACAATCGCATCGTTGGTGTATCTCTTGAACAGGTTGCCTACTGTCCGCAGGAAAAGTGCATTGGTCGTAAAAACAATATCCTGGTACGTCAGCTCAGGGTTCAAGGCAGTACCGCCCTGAATCTGTTGCAACCATCGGCGGGAACTAATGTGGTTCGTGTACACTTCCAGATCTTCTATAAGGAACACGGCCGAATGTTTTGGTGATGTTTGTAGCGCCTTGTTGATAGTCTCAATAATGTCGCCTTCCATTTCCGCCGTCTGAAGAGCCCGTTTCTTGTTGGCTGATTTGGCGTCACCAAGGAGGGCCACGTAGAAGTCCATCCAGTACTTGACGTAGGCGTCCTTTCCGTCTCTTATGACAGCGCGATGCTGCTGGCGGTAGAGCGTAATCAGAGGAGACGGCGTCAAAATAATGCTGCGCATGCCTTTGTGCATAAAAGACACTCTCACCTTGAACCAGAAGGAAGCCTGCCAATTGTAGGCCAGATTGACGAGCACGCCAAGCGCATCGGTACCTTGTTTTGGTGGATTCGGCCAAGGCAGGCGGAGATCGTCCAGAAATTGCCGGAAAGCCTTCAGGTTAGTTCCATACGTGGAGGAGTTGCTCATGCAAGACTCTAGCATTGCCAGTGCCTTGCTGGCCACGGGGAACGCCTTGGATCCTTCCTGCAAAGTCGTGCTCAGATCCAGGAGCCATGAGTAGACCATGTCTACCATAGCGGACGTGTCAAAATCTCTCATTTCTTCTCTTACTTTGGGCGGTGACCAGTTTGAGCAGACGTGGGCACTGAAGTCATGGCAGGGGTCAAACTTTGTACTTCGACTCTCTTTGAGGAGTCTTGCGTGGGAAAGGCAGTCGTCGGTCACGCAGAAGCAGTCTTTTACTTTCGGTGTGGTCGTGGGGATTAGGAAGAAGAGGGCGACTAGGAAGAATAGCATGGTCGCTATAGCAACGAGGGTGATGAGAATCTCCTTTTTAAGGAGCACTCCTGCGGCCTTGCCGATGGTCTCACGAGGACTTCTCACCTGAAGACAAAGAGATGCTTTGTATTACTCGACCCTCAGAATCATATCATTAAATATGAGAGCCAAAAATGCGTCCCTTCCCGTATTTCTGCGTCCTGATAGGGTAAAGAAAATCTTCTAAATGGTGCAAAACGAGGACAAGACAGTGCTTGCCCAGGACTAACTTAATTTCGGTAGCTTTGGCCTAAGATATCAGTAGTATTTTGACTTTCAGGGTGTTATAAGTGAGGGCATTATTTTAAGACTGAATTTTGTATGAGAAGGCGGCCAGATATCATGTCAAAAGGAATGAAAGATATAATAGTAAAGCGTTGCACCAGTGGTAATAAATAAAAATGCGAAAAAGATTTCAGTATGCCGTCTCAGAAGAACATTCATACTTCTTTGTAAAGAAATTCTCTGATTGCTGGAAAGAGGTCAGTCATCTTGTGTTGTGAGCAAACGGATCGTGAGCAAACCAAGCACCGTTGCTAAACGATGCAATTTCAACGCGGCCATCGTGGCGCTGCGCATGAGCCTTACGGGAGCTCTGGATGAGAGAGATTGGTCGCGGAAGCCCAACCGGTGGCCGTGTTTGAAGTAGCCACCTTGCTCGGCAGTGCCGCTTAATCGCTGCGCCACTACGCAACGAGTCGTACGAGGACTCCCCTCGATCATGAATGCCATTAAAATGTCATGACGCCACAACCACCACGTGACCACCAGTGATAGAGCACCTATGATACCTATGATAGAGCACCGCGAAAGTTGAAAATGTGACGATCCCCAAAATTTGAAAATCGCCACCGCGAAAAATTTCTAATAACACTCAAAACTCTGGTAGCGCCCCTCCCATATTTGAATAAGAAGATTAATGAGTGAAATAAGCTCGATTAGCAAGTTTAATTAGTAAAACTTCATGTGATAATAAAATAGAAGGCACTCGATCATTCTTGAAGGTTATAATTCGTGCAAACCATTTAGAGCCAATGCAGCGGTTTCAAACCAAAGATTGGGCGCGAAAATTGCAAGAACATTACGCACTCGTTATAGGCATCGTAGTAGGCAATCTAAACGATATATATTTTTTTTCTGCCGCCGTGGTGGCTCAGTGGTTATGATGCTCGGTTGCTGACCCAAAAGACGCGGGTTCGATCCCGGCCGCGGCGGCTGGAATTTCTGTGGAGGAGAAATTCTAGAGGCCCGTGTACTGTGCGATGTCAGTGCATGTTAAAGAACCCACGTGGTCGAAATTTCCGGAGCCCTCCACGACGGCGTCTCTCATAGCCTTAGTCGCTTTGGGACGTTGAACCCCATAAACGAAACCAACGAAACCAATGTTTTTTTTCTTTAAAAATGTGGCTAAGAAGACCGCTTAATTTTCCTGCTAACAATTGATTTTTTTTCCTGACCCTAAACCAAACGCCGCTATATGGCGAATTGCCTCCTGTTGGAAGTAACGCTCGCCTTCCAAATGTTTATCCTAAAGCGCCCTACTCAGAAGTCAAATAAAACTAGTTTTGGTGTGAATGTGCGACATCATCCACCTGTCGTCCATTGCATCAGGGCCCTGGCCTTATAATATCGGATGCAGTTCAATTCCTACGATGCCCCTATATCATAAGACACGGCCGCATGAGGTGTTCAAATCAGCAACTTACCATGTCGGCCAAATCGAAGTTTTTCAGGCCCAGCCAATTGGAGCTCAAGACAGGTGCTCTTCCTTGGAATCGCCTTGGAACCCTTGGCGCGAGGTGCCGGGTCCTCGGCAGGTGCATTCTCCGGCACTAAGCTTGCGGGTGCCGGGTCGCCAGGTGGGGCATCTGCGCTCTGCGGGTAAGCCAGGCTAGTTTCGGCCGCGTCTTTTATGGTAGACGTGGTTGGATGAGCGCTAGGAGGTTGGGTGGCGGTCAGCATGACGATCACGTCCCTCCGCTTTGTTTCTCCACCCGAGGGAGCCTCTTGCACGCCGGAGGCCACTTGGCTGGTTTTTTGCCGTGAGTGCTTTAGAAACGAACCTTTGTCCCGAGTTTGCTGCGATGGCTGATTCTCTGCGACGGGTTCAGGATGTGGCGCTTTGCGGCTCTCAGCATCACTTGGATTTGCAGGCTTCGAAGCGGGGTCGTCCGAGGTTGGCCCTGCTGATTCCACTTTGATGGTTGCACCCTTAAGGCGGCTGGTGGAGCTGCCAGCTAATGAGCGAAGACGGCGGTTGTCAGCAGTACCAGTTGACGGCCTGCGAGGCCTCTTATTGGAAGATCCTGCTTTGACTGCATCATCGGTATCATGCGGAGGTTGAGATTCGTACTTCTGCTCTACGCCGACTGTCGCGCTTGGCGGGGGGGAAATCTGACTGTGCAGCCTGCTCGTGGCCCCCCCCGCCACCGAATACGGGCCGGTGTAGTTTCGGCTACTAGGCTTTGTTTCGGTGCAATGCCAGCAGTGGGGATGGGATGGCCGGGACCCATCCTCTGGGGATGCAAACCCCCAATGGGAGTGGCAGCGACTCCCAGACGACTGTGAGGGCCAGTCGTGCACGTCAGGTCCGATGCCTGAGCGGAGGCAGGCCTGGGTTTATACTCAGGTTGGACCCACGAAATCCGGCCCGGAAGGCATGTCAAAACGCCAAAAGGTTTTCGAATACATGCTACCTTCCTTCCTCTGCGCGCGGGGGCGTGCAAGTCTGGCTACCGACGCGTCGGTTTCTGGTTACGGAGAAACCAGGTCCGCGCGGGGGTTCATAGTGGCCAGGCTCTGAGGACCGCCGCCCCGGGGAAGCGGCCTTACGGCCGGCCGCAGGCTTAACCGCCTGCGGGATGCCGGGGGATGAGGGCTTAGTACTGCCTCGTAAGAGTCTGGCGAAAACCGAAGATGTGTGGAGTACCGGTGGAGTAGGCCCGGGTCATCTCATCCTAAGCCACGTTCTTGGTTAGTGGCCCGGTCGCCCAGCCTTGAACACTCACTCCTCAGTAGGAGAAGAGTAAGCTAGGAGAGGAAATAAGTGCATGGATGGTTGGAGGAAGCACAGAAGGTCCCCCCGGAGTCTGACCGGTTCTGAGGCCGCGAGGCCGTTGACGAACTGGGCGTCCACTGGCCGGGACTATCACACATACTTCCGGTGTCCGAAAAACCGCGAAAAACCTTCGACGGCTAGTAGCCGGCAGGTGGGAAAAGCCTTCTAGTGAGCGATGAGGAGCCCCAGGTAGCTACTGACCCCGTGTTAGGTTTTCCTGTCTCCGACGGTCGGAGCCCGTTGCGTATGGTGGGTGGTCGGGCATCCCGTGAGTGGGGCCGCACCATTGGGCAATCTCGATGCTCTCCCTGCCCTGGCCAGGCGGGCCAGTAATGGAGTCGAGACAATTGAAGGATCAGAGCAAAAATCTCGCTGTCCCCATTCCCTTCCCACGTCCCATTTCCCTTTCCGCTACTTCACAGGGGAGGTCAGGGGAGCCTCCCCGGGCCCGCTCTCTCGGCTGTGGGTCGCTAATGTAGCATTATCCCTAATATTTTATTTTTCCACCCACGGGTGGTCAAATTACAACTTGCCTACGGGCATCCTCTTTTATTTTTCAATTGGGTTAAGCCTGTTGTGTGTAAACGGTGCAGGCAGGGGCCTATTATTTTTATTTCCTTTTCGGTTGCCCCAACCTATTCAATGTCGCGCTTGGCTTGCGTCTCTTACGAGTGAACATCTTAGACATCTCTCCCTCTGGCTTTGAAAGGCCAAGTTCCTTGTCGGGAGAACCTGGTCCAGTAGACATAACGTCTCGACGGCAGAGTATGGCCCAGCCCGAGCCTACAAAGAACACAAGGGTGCGGAACTCTATAAGCCTGCCCCCAATCGTTTGTGTGCCCCTAATAAAGGCGGACAGATATCTGTTGTACAGCTCTTGAGAAAAGTTGGGAGGTAGGTTAGTTTATCCCTTTCAGAATCAGCTATCCACTGCGCCCATCATTACTTCAACAGTATGCATATCCTGAATAATACATAATACTGCACTTCATACTACTTCACGGTGACACGTAAAAAGCGCGGAACATGGGATGCCGGAAATAAAGTGCAGTAGAGCTCACGCCTGTGACCTTCTTTTTCTGAGGTTATTTGTTTTGCGCTGCTTTTTCTTTTCCGTGCTTGCCATATCCTGTTCCACTGAGCGGAGCTAGATTGGCAGAGCGTTGAGTGCGGAGCACCTGCAATGAATAATTTACAAACGCAGTCTTGGACACTCCGCGTGTTCTCGCCGTTACTGATGTATAAATGGCTGCTCCTGCAGCTAAGGTGCGAGAGAATAGCTGCGTCGCTAGAAATAATATTTTTTTGTTGTGAGTATGCGGCGTCAGGACAACCAGGATGTATATAAAGATGTTCTCGATGTTCTTTTGTGCTAGAAGAAAGGGTTTTTAGGAGAAGTATGGCTGATCATAAAAAAACACTTGAGCGGGAACGCCAACAGGCACAAGTGACGAGAAATACAGCAGTGTGTTCGACTATTTCCTCGTCTCTTGTGGCTGATTGTATTCGCGCTGTTCGATACAGGGTCCTTGTGTAGCTGCCATTATGTTTACTCCGTAAGCCTGCAGTGTTCTCTCTAGGGCAGCTGATTATGCAGACGCGCGCAGCACGCATTGTAAAATCCTTTGGAGATCCTACTGACATATTTCACCTTACTCGGCATCTGAATAAATCAACTGAAACTTGTGCCTGTACGTCGTTGCAGCGTATATTAACAAACTGAGACCTGTTCAGCTTGGCGCCATGTGTCAGTGATGGCCAACAAATCATGCAAAATGAAGAGTGTAGACAAGGCCCATGCGCTTTGTGCCTGTCGTGTAGACGGCGATTAGCCTCAAAACAAAGTATCCATCATAGAAGGCACACTTTGGCATGGGAAGATGCATCTGATCACCACTACTGGGAATGCTGCATTACCATGTGGTATCGATTTAGGGGTCAGAGTAAGTGCAAGAAAAAGGCTTATTGCTCTGTCAACCCATTGCGAGTACTGGCGCGTTTTTCGTTCAGCAGCTACGACTGCAAAGGTGAAAGAACGTTGGCTTGCTTATGAAGCGCGCAGGCCAGTTGACGGCAAGTCTCACAGTACACGGTAGATTTTATAGCGCGGCTATGAAAAGAGCTTAGTTGAAAGCTTGTGAGGGCACACTGAGATTCATAACTTCTTTGTGTCTGCGTCTTGTGGAACATGGGTAAAAGCGTCTGCGGCGAGACAATTGCCGTCCGGAGGGGTAGCACAGCTCGTTAAGCAAATTCCTCGCATGCGAGATGAGCGGGGTTTAACTTCAGATAGGCCTGGGTGCTCACCAATTTTTTGCCGTGTGCAAGCTTTACGCTGCCCTTGGACTCTACCATGTCGTTATGGCCGAGCGAACTGCTTAGAAATACGCGTCTCTGACGCCGCCTCGCTTTGACTAAACGCAAGACTAACATGACGCGCATTAACCAAGCAGCCCTTTGTGCAACGAAATCACGATCATCATTTAGCGCCAGACGGAGGGATAGCGCAAAATGGCATAGCAAACACCTCTGATGGAAGTTGCGAAGGCTGTTTGCTGGACGTTAGGGTCCATCGTTATTTATTGCTCCTGTATGATCGGTACCAGTAGGACCCGTAGGGGTCGCCGTTACGCTAGGTTACGTTTAAGCATGCGAGCGCGCGCTTTTTTACGCAGCCGCGATAATGTTTCGCGCGGATCGGGAGACTTTCTTTGGTGTCAGGAAACCACACGAAGCGTATGACGTGGCATAGAAACAGCTGCTGGATGACGTGACGCACGGCAAAGAGACACACAGTTGCGTGGCAATGATCGCTACTGTTGCGCCATTTGCGGTCGATTGAGTAAGCAGCCGTACAGACAGTAGAACACTGCGTTAGTCAGCTAGACCAGAGATCTGTACCCATCGTTGATATGGGTTGCGTGCACCTCAGTGCCTTAATTATTTCAGAGATAAAGGCTCCGAAAAAGGAAAAAATTTTCTGCAAAATCATACTATGAAAGCCTCAAGTATATTAATGAAACACGTTGAGGGCCTAGTGGGTGATGCATTATCCCAGAAGTACTTGTATTTGGGCGTGTTGGTTCATAACTTTCCTGGGGGACACTGGGGCGCAACAAAAGACACGGACAAGAAGTAGACAGGGACGAGCGCTCGTCCCTGTCTACGTCTTGTCCGTGTCTTTTATTGCGCCCCTGTGTCCCCCAGGAAAGAGATGCATTATCTTTTCTCGAAATTTAAATAAAGCTACACTTTAGACGAATACACAGAAGGACATGACAGGAGAGGCGCTGACTACAACTATGTTCACTGACACGTATTTTTGTTGAACATGCAAGAAAGAAAACACTTAGCACATGCGTATCTATGACTGGCCACAGAAAAAAAGGTCAAGAAAACGGGAGAACGGGGAGAGGAAAGTGTGGTCGCACTTTTTTTGTTTGTCTTTTCCACTCAAGATGACACCAAATAAGTCAAAGTAGGTTAAGGAGAGCAGACTGCATTTCTTCCCCTATTTTTAAAGGGACACTGAGGAGAGCTCTATTAATATTTTTTTTATAGCAAAATCCGATAGTTCGGCATTTCATGGCTTTGTTGCCACTTGGCCGTCAGCGAAAGATACATTTATTTCTAAGAAATTTGGATTCGAAGTTGAAATAGTTTTTCCCGCCGCTCTGATTCAAACATGGGATTCTGCTATGACGACACAGAACTAAGTGACGTGAAACATGACATTCACATGACGTAACGCAGACTCCGTGATTTCTGGCGACCAGCAGTGTGCCCCAGCAGCAGGTGAAAAGAAAGCTACCGCCGGCCGCACGTTGAAGGCATCTATCGGCTATTGCGGCCGTCGCGTCGTTTATATTTGCACCGGCGTTTTGCCAGCGTTACAATGTATCCCGTTCTCGAAGTCGTCAACGAAGTTCTCGCAAATAGACGCCTTTAGCATACCGTGTACCTTGTTACCGTTAGCGGAATACCGGGAGCCCCCATACCGATGAGAGCAAGCGCTGATTGGTCCCGGCGCTGCAGGAGCGCGCGTAGCTATCGGGTACGTGGCGCCATCTGGCGACGTCAAGGAGATTTGCGCATACATTTGCTGCGCCTCAGTGATTCGTAGCTTCTCGTGTCCTAGTGTTGCTAGAACTATTGGTTCTAGCAACACTGCTTTGTCCTATGACGCCATGAAACTTGTACTTGCGAGTTTGGCCTGGGGCGGCGATACCTGTATTTTGGTTCTTGCTCTTTTCTATGTTACAGGAGCTTTGTTGTCAGTATGAATGGCGTTTTTGTAATCAGGAGCTGGTATTCTCTCGATGCAAGTCAACTTCAATTTCTCCTCAGTGTCCCTTTAAGCGATGTGAATTCGCTGGTATGCAGGGAGACAGAGGTGGTGCTGACACAAATGGTCTCTCGCCTTGATAAAAATGGCTTCGGATATTTCCCGAGTTAATCTATCTTTCCTCCTCGTCAGAATTTTTATCTTGTCAAGCCGTGGCTCATAGTTCTGATCGTTTAGATCCTTGCACGAACCGCAGTGGGCGGGTCGATTCGTGCTGGGGTCGCGTTTTCCAACGTTTATGTTTCGTGGCACGTGCATTAACAGAACGCCCAGTCTCACCAAAGTACACTTTGCCACAAGAAAGGGGGATCTGATAGACCACACCCATGGCACACCGAAAAAAAAAGGGCTTGCCGTGCTTTTTTTTGTTTTTTCCCCGCGGCCAGATGTTGCAGGGGCACTACTGCTGACCTTAGGGCAAATCTTGGCCAATTTGGACGGCGCCGAGAAAAATCCTCCGGACGCCGTACTTGTTCCCTACCCTTTTTAGGTTGTGGGACACCTTGTGATGTATGGAATAACCACTGTTTTGGCGTTCCCGAGTCTTCCTGATCTCCGTGTCTTCTTTTCCCTTACGTTGATTTTCTGTAGCAGTGCCTTGGTCACAGATGTCAACACGTTGCCAGGGAACCCTGCTTTGCGCAATCTGGCTACCTCTCCCCGAAAGCTCTCTTGCATCATTTGAGTGCACCACTTTACGAGTGCGGATTCTAGAGGATTCTAAGGTTTTTGATTGAGCCGAGGAAAAAGGATAAAACCTTTCTTGGCTCCAGGGTGGTAGCACCAGTGTACACACCTTCCTCCGAGCATGATGCTGAGGTCTAATAATTGGAGCCTGAAGTAACAACCGGATTTGCAACTCAAAGCACAAAGTAATTTTTATCCCTGTAAAAAAAAACTGGGTGCAAAATGTCCCAATGGCTACAAATCGCAACACGAAAACACCATAGTAAGACGAGTACGCCAGAACTAAGGGGTTCACATATTTTTGAAGATGGACTTCATTTTAGAAATAGCAGAAAAAATTGGCAATGCTTTAGCTCTGGTTACACTTGGACGATTGCGAAAACAACGAGTAGAGAGAGAGAGGCAATGGCGAGGGCGCGGCAGCCGCGGCGGCTCGAGCACGCTAGCTATGCGCCGCTATTGCGCATGCGTAACTGGCGAGCGCAACGGCGGCACCTCTCACTCACCCGTGCAGCGACGGCGGCGGCGCGCCAACTGTGCGCTGTGTGACGTCACTCCTCCTCGCGCACGCGCAGTATGGCCTTTCGTCAGCTCCGCGAAATGGCTCGGCGACTGGCGTAGTGTTGCTTTCGCAACAAAAATCATTTTAGCGGTGACAAAATGTCTCTAGAGTTCAAAGGCGTGCTACTCAGCTTACTCTTCTGAGAAATATTCACTACGGTCTCTATCTAAATCAAAAAGGCAACCCAGTTGCAATAACATGACTACGGAATTCGCTTTAAACAAAGGAATTGGTGCTAGCTGGAGCACATCACAAGAAGAAGCTGCGCATTTGCTGCACATTAGTGTGCACAACGCTTCAAAAGGATAATCTATAGCCTAGGGCAGTGAATCTTGTGATTGACGACGCTGATATACGCCGCCAACGCCTACAGTTTAGGCGCTTTGAACTCTAATGGTAAACACTCCAGTTATTTTGCTTACTCACTGTCGTTTTACGGCCTGGTGTGATTCGCTGGAAGCTTTCGCTGCGCTTGAGTGACCGGAGGTGCTTCGTTAAAACCCTCAGGAATACAGGAGACGGGGCTGCAGAGAATGGTGAAGACTATTAATAGTGATTGAATTTTTGCGCGATCAGGAAGATTGTGCTAATGCTTTAGTGACCGATCACTGTCATCTTTTTTTATTTCACCTGTGCGCAATAAACAAAAAGCTATTCATAGATAAATGCAGTGTCTTATAAAAATTTATCCCGCTCAAGCACTCAAAATGCTTATTAACCGGCTGCGAATCCGATAAAGCAAACGCGCCAAACACGCCAAACAAACTTTAAAAATTTAACCTCAAACCAAAAACTCGTCTCCGCTTCCTCGAATGAAATCATCAAGTCAAGATCTTGCTATTTCACTGTTAGGTCCTCTGGTATCGGTTGTTCTGTAAACGTTAATATAGTTTCGCAGTCTTTGATACTGAATGGGTCGTAAATAAAATTCGTTAATGAGATCCGGAAAACAAAATAGAACTATCCCACGTATATTGAGATTCACAAAAGAGATGTGGCACGCTAGTTGGTAGTGCATATCTGTGGGAACGGGGAAGGTAACAGGACAGAACGAAGAGGGACACACACACGGTGTGTGTCCCTCTTCGTTTTGTCCTCTTAACTACGCTGTTCCTACAGATATCGTGACGAATAAGGCATGCTCAACTGTGCTCCATTTAGTCCCAGGCGTATTCACATGTCTGCATTTGGGGCCTTCCCTTTTCCACATTGAATGATCTGTACGAAACAGATACTACTCTTTCTTTCCTATCAATGGCGTGCGCGTTGTGCCCCTCGTTTTCCAATCGTTCTCCGCCAGTCTCTGCAGATGCTAAACTTGGGTGTTAAACCTACTCGAAGGTTTGCGCTGCATTAGTCCAGCCTATGTCTCGTCGTAGTTGTTTGCAATTCCGAGTTAACACGAATACCTACTAGCCCAAAGTTTTGCCCTTGTAAAAAGAAATTATCGTCGCGCTTAAAGCGACGTGATAGACGGTACGAAAAGGCGTCTGCTAACAGCTGTTACATCCGTATCATGTTAGCCCTCTGGCCATATCGAGGAGGGATAAGTGCGGCAACACTGAGAGCTAAGGGTGCGCGAAGAATATTGCAGCAACCTTGCATGATTGGCCAATCCGGCACATCCGGGGGATGTTCCCACTAAAGTCCGAATGAGAGCGATGCGGGCGCCCTGGCGCCCGCGAAGAACGTTTTCGATGACCGATTCACGAAACCGAGAGTTGTTAGTTACAACATGCCTGACTGGCGCGCACGCAACTGGAATCTGAGAAACTACCAAGTAATTACTATCCGAGCTGAACAAGGCTGGACGCTACCGGTAGGGTTACGGAGCATATAGATTGCCCTACTGACAAAACGTCTGGGTTGGCGGGACGTTGTTCGCGATACAAACGCCTCGCTAACTGTTCTGATGGCGAAGGCTCACCTTTTAGCACTTATGAATCCGATGCCTGTGGGCAGCTCAGCAGGCCACACCGGTTCGAAGTTCTGAGAGATCGGACAGCGAGGTTGTCCAATATGTCGCCCGGAAGCATGAGTGGTTCTCGCACTGATGATGATTTTTATGAGGAACAGTGCGCGCTCACGAAGTGGTACGCATAGTGCCAAATTGAGATAGATTCTTGAGTTAACGTGCGTGATGAAAAACTCGAATTGAGAGCTCAAGTAAGAAAGCGGAATGATGTAAATATTTTCGATACCCACTCGTTTACCACGCAAATGAGGCAATCAGGAGGCAACGAGGCAAGTGGATGCATGCGATCCACGCTACATGTGTTGACGAAGACGAAGAGAAAGAGGACTGGAATCTGATCGGTTACCTTGCTAACTTTTTTTTACTCATGATGCCAGACTTGCCACTTCTGCGCATGCGCGAAACCGAGCGACGTCGCGCGCAGCGCAGATGGCCGCCGACTTCGTAATAAAAAAAAAGAATGAAAATAAGCATGGCAATAAATAATAAGCTGTTTAAATATTAACTGCTTAAATATTAGCCGTTGCTTATATTCTTAATTTCTCTAACAACCATGCTCTATTTTTGCGCCCAAACGAAGAAAGTAGGCTGTTAGTGCTCGGCTGTTAGGGCGGTGTCTTTTTCGTTAGAATTGTTTGAAGGGAAAGAGAGAGCGTTTGACTGCTGCGTCCACTCCACCATTTGCTGCCTACTTCCTCTTTTTGACGCACTTGACAAGGTCATCCAAATAGTCCTCATAATTTCGAGCCGATAAGGCCAGCTTTCGAATGGCAGTTTACGGTGGACGGACGACATGAAAGGTTAGTGCCCTTAGAAACTAGTTTGAAATTTTAAAGCTGTTCCTGACATACTCCAGTGCATCTCTCCTCTGATGGTGTCGTCACGTGTAACCTCATCAGCGTAACAGCTCGTCTCTGTGTCATAAATTTTTATCCTTGAAGCGAAACCTAGAGCGGCGAGCGGAAATCTGAGGCAGAATTCCAAAAGGAGCAGACACCTACGAGAAAATCGTGACTCGCCGGCCCATTATATCTGCAGTTTTGATGGCCCGCCATTCCATAGCTGAAGTTGTGGTCAATCATGCTCCTTTCGAACACGTGTACAGATCTGAGAGCAAGAGAACGGAAAAGAGGGGCTCGTTATGGGTGATATGACGGACGCCAACAGTCACCGAAACCAAGCAGCATAGGGTATTCTTTTTAATTTGTTGTGTTCATCAATAGGAAAGCAACAAATGATCATTTCTAAACCTAATTGATTATAAAGCATAAGAAAAAACAACCACATGCCACCGGTGGAGCCCGAACCCTTGACCTCCGTATTTCGCGTGCGGTGCTCTACAAAGTGAGCTAACGTGACGATTGACCAATCTTCTTTCGGGGGCCTTTATGTGTAGTGCAACCGGACCTTGAGCGTGTTCACGTGTGCCGTCCTCGTAAATAGCGGCGGATGTAGCACGTTCTGTATTACTGTGAGTGTCACGTAGGAACATGATCGAACGGCGGAGGCGGACACTGTGCGAAAACTCGCACTAGCGGCATGTTCTAGTTTCGGCTTTCTAATCGCTTATGTGTAAAAGTAAGCACTTGGTTAATCTCCGATTTAGGAACAGCACAAATAAAAAACTCCGCTACGGTCCTTCGTTTCGGTGAGTGTTGGCTTCCCTCATGTCATATTTGATTACGCGTTCCATGACATCGTTGACGCCACATGCAGTCCTGCTCTAGTGCCTGGAAATTCTGACACAGCATATGAACAACTGACCTATCTGTTTCTTTGCTATACATTCCCGGTGTTCAAGCTAGAGTGCATAGCCCGCAAATCTACATACGATCGTGCAGTAAAAGCTGATGGCTGCCCGTTGGTTCAGTGAAAGTAAAAAATCTCTGCCTCTCCCTTAAACGAGAGTAGAGTAAGCATGAAATGTTTACGGGCCTAATATCATCTCGGTGGACACCCGAACCTGCACCGTACAGGAAGGGAGGAACGCCACCACCCGTTCAGCGTTCAGCGCGATGCCTTGCCATTTGAAAGCAAGGTTTTTTTGAGGAAAGGAAATGGCGCAGTAATTCTCTGCCATCTCGGTGGGCACCCGAACCGAACCGTAAAGGAAGGGAGGAACGCCACCACCCGTTCAGCGCGATGTCTTGCCCTTTGAACGCAGCGCTTCTCCCCCGGGCCCCTGTGCGCCTGCGCGGCTTTGCTTCGATGCGCGAAGCCCCTAAGAGATCACGTATGAGAACGAAGTGTAACGTGGCATTTATGTGCTTTTTGCACGCGTTATTAGAAATCGGAAATTATAATTCCGTGCATTATCAAACCCACAGCTCCATTGATGTCTTGATAAACATTGAGAAGGCACTGGCAGCAGTTATTTTTTGTCTCGTTTAGAGACCAACCGGCGCTTGCATGCCGGTCGCGTAGGAGGGCTTAGAGTGTCTCGTTAAATCTCGTTAAGTCTCGTACGGTGCCCGGATGTTCTCGTTTCAGAGCCCGGATGACTGGAATTCAGTGCCCGGATGAGTGGATTTCAGTGCCCGGATGAGTGGATTTCAGTGCCCGGATGAGTGGATTTCAGTGCCCGGATGACTGGAATTCAGTGCCCGGATGAGTGGATTTCAGTGCCCGGATGATGGCTCTCGGTCTCGGCGTGACGTCACCACACTGCCGACAACGGGAGCTAAAAGCATTTCATGCTTAAAATCCTTTCGTGACCCAACGTGGAGCGCCATATTGCATCAATATGGACATTGGGCTTTGTGTTCCCTCTATGTGCTGGCGCCGAAGCAGAAGCTACAGGCCTGCATTGCAAAACGCGAGGAATGAATTGCGCAATGTGATCTCGGCATAATTGCAGCATCATATTTATCGATATTACATGAGTAACATTTCTGGAACTCTTTGTCTTTTCTTGTCCGGTATCGGTGAACAGAAAGGCAATACGTGCCAGTGTTTATGGGTATCAGGTCTAGCCTAACCTGGCCGCAAAATCGGCGGCCTCCTTTAGAAGCATGAAAACAGTACCACCCTACTACGGTGAGCACTTTCAAAGCTCCACTGTATGCTTTGCCATTGCTTCATAAGAAATTGAAAATTAAACAACTTAATTAATGACTAGACTTTTATAGTTCGGCTACTTGTGTAATGACTAGGGCCCGGAACTTCAGGCATTTGCCTAAACAAGCCTATAAAGGCCTAAACCGAGGATTTTTGTACTTACCAGCCTTTTTGTTATTTTTTACTAAATACTGCCTATTTAACCGCACTTGTTGCATATCAATGCGGCATTTCGGTACTCGGTGCTGTTTTTCAATTTTGACACAGTCTAAGTGTGGTGAAAGGCGTGCGCGGATGCACGCACAAAACGCGCCGGTCTCCCAAAACGCTTTTCCCGGCGTGTAGCTGGCGCAACCAAAGAGGTTATATAACCAGCTTGAGTGTAACCCTACACCCGAACTGGAGCCGCCCAGCCAAAGACCATCGCCTCAACGCGCTCCGTCCAGCCGGGGACCGCCGGCTCACCGCGCGCAGGACTCACATGCACTCGCGCGCTCCCTGCTCGCTCTTTGCTCGGTCTACTCTCAGCCGCCCACCCCACCGCAGAGAATGCCCACTTTTTGCTTGCCGCTTCCAGAACACGCGACACTCACTTGAGCGGGCTCACAACCTTTGCTTCGTCAGCGCTTCGCATTTCATTTCGCACTGACATGGCGAAAGAAAAGGCATTGAGAGGCGCTCGTTGCAAGCAATAGGTTTCGGAGCATGCAAATGTTTTTTCATTGAATGAAACTGTGTTTTGCTGCAAAATGCGCGAAACGTCAGCATCAAGTGAGAAGCGATGCCATGTAGCGCAACACGTCGCTAGCAACGAGCATATTGCATACCTGAAGCGATTGAAATGGGGGACATCGCAGCTCCTACTGTCAGTGGCTTTCAGCGGTAGTTCGACAGCAAAGGGTTCGTCATTTCTCAAAGAGTTGTGTCAAGCATTTTTGGCGGCAGATATCCCGTTGTAAAAACTAACCAGCATTGATCATCGCAGCTTTCTGGAACAATACACCCAGTAATATTTTCCAGACGATTCAACGCTTCGTAAGAGATGCGCGAAAGAGTGCTTCGAGGATACTCTAGCCAAAGGCACAGATGAAATTGTGACAACTATATTTGGGTGTCAGTCGATGAAACCACGGACGCTAGCGGACGGAGTGTGGCCAACTTCATCGTCGGATCATTGAGCCCAGAGAAAGCTGGACAATTAATCCTGACCAACGCAGAAGTTCTTGAAAAAAGTGAGCTATTCGACGATAGGGCGTTTTTTCACTTCGTCTATGGAACATCTATGACCAGAAAATGGTCAGTATGAGAAGGTACTTCTGTTCGTCACGGATGGGGAATCCTACATGTGCAAGGTAGGAAATGGACTGGTGCCGTTCTACAAAATGGTTCACCTGACCTGCGTTTTTTATGCAATACATCGTGTCGCCGAATGTGTCCGACCCTCTTTTCCCCAAGTGGACGCGTCAGTATCTAAACACAAAATAGGTGTTTCTTAAATCTCCATCCAGAATTGCTGTTTTCCGCGCCACAGCACCTGACGTTCCTCTGCACCAAAGCCTGTTTTGACTCGATGGGGGAGATGGATAAACGCAGCATTATATTGCGCCCAGCACTTTGAAGTGGTCAAGTCTGTCTTTGATGAAATCAAAGATGAAGCAGCGTGTGCGATGAAAGATGCGAGTTTTGAAAGAGACCGGATATACATGACTGCAAACTTCTCAGCATTGAAGGAAAGGATGGCAGAGTTGCGAAAGACTGGATTCTCAATAGATGATTCATTGAAGGCCGTCGCAGAAGTACAAGCAGCACTTCGGTGACTGGAAGGAAAGGGCGCTATTGCTTCTAGGAAGATGCAACAATTGGTAGAAAAAAATAGAGGCCTAGAAAGAATTTCTGAAATCAGAGACCTTCTAGGCGGAGATGATACGGCCACATCACCTGAAGGCTTGAGTCCCTATGAACTCTCATGTTTTAGGTTCACGCCTCTGACTTCATCCAAACCGGAGAGTGTGCTTTACTGTGGCTTGCTTTAATTGAGGACTGCGTACGCTCCATGCTTGACTGACAAATTTTGTTCTAATAAAGGGTATTATTCAAAGCGCCTATTTTTGCTTTATAGCGCCTATTTCAATGTTTTTTAAAGCCTAGATGCCTGCCTATTTCGGGGTTCGTTAGTGCCTTAATTTCGGGGCCCTAGAAGTTACCATCCTGCCTCGGAGAGAAATTGCGAATGCAAGGCAGCCGTAGCACTTAGCCACCTTTAACGTTAAGGAAGGAGGTGCTTTACGCATATAAGTTCACCGGATACATATTGTATACCACCAATGTAATCTCAACCGGCTTTTCTCCAGTTCAAAATTATCGCAAACATTAATGGCGCCACGATCTTCTCAAGGCTGTTTAACCTTGCGAGGAAAATTGAGCGCATGTGCAATGAAATGAAATAGTCGCAGTCTCCGCGCTCTTCATTGTGTACTAAGATGGCACCAACTAGCCCTATTTCTTGTGCCCCATGTAAGACGACATTCTCTGAAAATTAACGCTTCTCGTTAAATGGTAGCCTCTAAAAGTATAGCTGTGCTATACCTGGAAACGCAACGCCCATGGTGCATTTCACTGTAGTTTGTCGTCTTTGTCATGGCTATCCCGTGCTAGCATGGCTGGCTGTGATGCCTGAGGTCTAATTGTATTAGATGCAGCGGTACAAATAATGTTTTTATTATATTACTCCTCTGCGTCACTGAATTTATGTTGGTCTGAGTTTTTCCTGCACCAGCTTGGCAATGTTTTCACTGCATATCCCGCTTTACAGGGCAGTATTGAAGTTTAATAAGACACAATCACATTCGAGTGCTGACTTGGTAGGTTTTTTCCAGGGCACCTTTCATTCGGCATCGCAGATCTCATGGTCATGTGGTTAAATATAAATGCCGCACTTGTAGCAAAACCGGACAAAGCCTCCTGAACAACTCTAAGCAGTAGCCACTGCTTTGAATGTGCATTCTACGTGCATACATGTCCACGCAGGTTATCCTTGTTATGCAGGGGTTATTTTGGAATAAGACAAAGATGAAGGACAGGAGGAAGTTTTACACAAGGCAAAAAAGGATAGCGTGTAAAAATACAGCTGCTTCTGTGAAATCTCACGTCAAAACAAGAACACAAAGAAGTGCGGCTATATTTCACAAATCGCCAAGGCAATAATTCAATTCAATTCAATTCAAGGTTTATTTTCCAGTTTACACTGGAAGGCTTTCAGGGCTAAAAGCTGCTCTGGGCAGCTTGACGTGGCCACTGAAACCTTCATTTGGCTTTTACAAAACGACAAACAGTGGAAACGCAATAAATAGATCACAAAAACAATAGCAGATATAATACAATACAAGATATATCTGAAAAGCAGATTATTTGAATCACTGTTTATAATGAGAAAAAGATTTTTAAGATTGAAGAACCTATTCTTACAACACATAATAGATTGAACGATGTCGTACTCTGATTAACATCACATAAAAAAACAAAAAAAAAACACAGGAAATCATAAGACACAGTAAGAAAGAAAAATGTTACATATTTACAAAATACTGCTGCAACTGTTTCATTCTGAGAAGTTCTGTGTCCTGATGCTTGTTAAGAATGGTAGGAAGAGAGTAGTGCAGTGTTTGTAGCTTGTAGTTAGTGCGAAAATGAGGCACGAACCATGGTTCTGTGATGCGTGTACGCGCATCATTTACACCAGCTGTAAGACAAGCAGTATTTATTAAAAAGCCTTTTAGTCCTGTAGACGTGGAATGAAAAGATGATAGAATGCGATATATGAGTTGGTGTTCAGTCTTTATTAGCCCGTATTTTTGAAATAAAGCATAAGTGGACGCGGAATATGTAATGTTTGCGATTATCCGAACGATTTTCTTTTGCAGAACATTTATTCTATTCATATATTGTTTAGTTGTTGTGAGCCAAACTAGGCTACAATAGGAAGGGTGGCAACACCCTTCCGAGGCCCTTGCGCCCAGCATTTTTTCCACCTCCATATTTTTTTTCTTTTTGCCTCACCCTCATCGGCCGTCAATACATCCTCGAACCTGACCTATCTTTTCCTTTGGCCTCTAACCAATTTAACGGCTAAAACGCTGATTTGATCAGCTTTTTTCCGAATGCTTGAAGCGCTGTGTACCGAATGCAATATGCGGTATCCAATGTAAGAAGTTGATATTGAGGTCGAAATTCAGAGAGGTTTACTTGACAGAGAGGCGGATACGCCAGCCTTATGTATCATTATCTGCGCTGCTACTCTGCACTCGGGAAGAGAAAGAGGGTATGAATGAAAGGTTATGAAGTGTGATGATGTGGATACGAGAGAGAAACGAATATATGCACGCACATATGGACAGCGCTTAATCACAGCCGAGAGTACAAACACGTTTCCCGCAAGAAACGAAGCACCCGGAATTCCTGGAGAGCTTTCCATCTCTCCGACTAAGGTACTAAATAAACTGACCGGCGCTCTTGGACAGACAGTAGGTTTTCGTTTTGACACGCCGGTTCGACTTCGTTTAATTTCCATTCAGCTGCAAGAAACCGGAATCTCATCGAGAGGTGAGAGAAAAGCCCGAGATAGTTCGCCTAGCGCGAAGAGCAAAAAAAAATAGATTAGATATGGCATCCGGTACAATCGAAGAGGCAACACTTAATCGTAACAACATATTAATTTCGACCACATAGAGAATAGCGACAGTAGGGAAGTCTGCGAGCGTATTCACCGATCCTTATGAAGTGAAAATTGTGCTGTTGAAGTTCAAATTAAAGTGGTATGCCTTATTATTGGGATCAGAAATAAAAAGAATTTCCCTACATTCATGAGGTGCCGAACACGAACACCTCTTTGAAGGAGCTAGACACCGCAGCGGACATGGGACAGAGAAAGAAGACGACACGCTCCCGTGTCCCGTGTCCGCTGCGGTGTCTAGCTCCTTCATGTCTCACCAACTGGCCTACACATCTACCCTCCTGAGTTAAAACACCTCTTTCTTTCGTGATTCGCATTGCTTTTAGCAGTATTGTGTTCGCAGACATCCACAGTGTATCTTGGGTTGGCTTCTTTCATTTATTTTGAATAAACGGCTCTATAACAACGATAAAAACATGTTTAGGTTATCAAAAAATGAGTCAATATTTATTTCAGTAAATTCGTCATGGCGTATGACCAAAATTTGTTATAGTTATCGCATGACTGGCCAAAGTAATATTTCATCATTGATCGCTGGGATGTGATTTGGTGGAGTAAAAGTAAAAAAGTAAATGTTGTGACCCGAAAACGCGGCCTTCGTGGACACACCCGAACCGTTAAAAGGTGTCCAGGAAAGAACGCTGCGCGAACAGCGCGAGGCCAAGAGACTGAAGAAAAAAAAACCAGAAATAGCACACAGGTTCTCATTGCATTTGCGCGCGTTTCATTGCCCTTGCACGTAAATGAACCAAGTAGACCAAATGACTGTTTTACAAAATGTAAAAGCTCGGCTGGGCTGTGGTCTAAATGCCGTCTTTGAGCTGCATGACACGAGTGTAGAAACAATATGCACGCATTATGAAGGCATTTCCTTACAAAAAATTCTTGACCATTTAGGGTGTATGATCACAACGTGGGGTAAAATGCTGAGAGCAAAATTTGAAGTAATAAAAACTTCACAAAATGCAGACTGGCGGAAAACCCACTCCATGAGTTACGCCTATCACTCTGAATGAAGGAAATTAACTTCTCAACACAGTTTCCGCACTCGAGAGGATAGCCGACAATTTTTTTTCTTAAATCCGCTCACTTATAACCCGCGAAGCGGCGCATAACACTCTCCTGAGAGCGCATACGAGTGGTTCTAGCCAAACACACACCGTTCAGCGCGAAGCCAAACAGAAACAAGTTCATGCAAACCTTAAAGGAATATCGACGCCAAATGCTCACTCGCGTGTTTTCACCTTTAAAATTATGCGGTAAAAATTAGACTGCCTCAATCAACAACTGGTATTCGTGTATGAGCGCATTATAATTTATGCTTGAATTGCTTCTTGACACCGTCCCGGTTTCGGTTTCTTAATTACCGATGTGACATGGAGTTCATATTTAGGTTACGTGAACCACTAAAAAAAAATCAATATAACTACTGATGTGTCTTTTATTCTTATTCAACATCTTTAAGCAGGCTGGTTGAAGTGTTGTAATGAACTGAAAGTACGTATGAGCGCTCATATTGCCGATTTTTCCTGCTTTACGTGGCGTAATTGTGAACTAGAACATCAAAGCCATCGTTCAGGAGATGAAACCAGAGCAGAAGAAGAGCAAAAACTCATTTAATAATTATTTATCTGTCGTAGACAAATACCGGGCGATGGTCTATGTATTTTAATGTCTAACGCATGACTTTAAACAAAACAAAAAGGGGAAACTAAAACGAGGTGTGTATTGGCTTTTAATAATACATGTGGAACAGAGAAACTCTTAGTGAGGAGTCGTGCTTTCTATTTTTTCTCTGATTCTTTTCGGAACATTTTTTTTGGGCTATTGGTCCTGTGGGATCAAATATACTGCTCCAGACCTCAGGCGAATAGTGATTTTATTACTGCGTAATTTAATCGGCGGCCAAAAAATGTGGCGGCCAGAATTCACCATCGCATTCAGCAATCTGTGAGCCAGATAAAGGATGTATTTTAATTACGCAAGGAGAAAATTTTTATATTTAACTACACTAGAGAGTATGTGAACATTATGAAGGAAATACCATATTAATCTCATTTAACGCGTTTCGCATTGGTGGGTCGAATGGTAACCCGCGGAATGTTATACGGTGCATATCCTCGCGTATGAGGCGGAACCGGCATTCCGAACGGCCACAGGAGTCAAGTCCATATCTCGTAGCCCTTCCTGCTGCCTTCTCTAAGAGAAGACAGGTGCGCATGGCATAGACTTGCGGCACCACTCTTGGGTTACCGCTATCACTGCAGCATTCGTTTCTGTTGCGATGCGCATACCAACCAAATGGTATGTTCTTCAACCCGGAAAGAATCGCGACTTCCAGGGTAAGCAGTTCCCGTACTGTTTAAACATTTCGTGGCGTATAAACTTTCGTACCGAGTAAAGTTGTGAGGTGACAAAACTTGTTTCAACAGCATAGATGCACAAGCCTGGAAAACCAGCTTAACGCAAATCGTAGCAAGTTATGAATTGCGGGAATCCGGCTTGCGCATTTATGATGCTTAAACTCGGTGGGTATTGCAGCTATTTGTCTGTCGCGCAGGGCCGTGTCAATAGTCAGGAACGGTGGGGAAAATTGCACATGGCCTAGAATGTTTGCCGGTAGTTTGTGTGGTACCAAACGTTCGTGCTATAGTCTGAACAAAATATCCCGTTCATCTGTGGACGACGGGCTGTAGGAAGAGAATGAAGTAGCCAGAGTAATACTTTCATTTTAGCATTTAGCGCAGTTTTTATCATCACTATACTAATGTAGCACGTAAATTAGGGACATAACGACTTTCTGCCAGAACTTGTAGGTTGCGAAGCGCTAGCTCCTCTAATTCACCTGCCTTCTTTTCCTTCTCCTATTTTCTTTTTGTGATTTTGTCGATTTTTAAATGCGTTTTATATGGGCATTTGCGTTGTCATTGTTACGAAGGGGGTTGTCTACTTCACACTTGTGTATGGCGCTCCACTAGTGCGCGTGAGGCAAACCTGATGTGAGACAGCCACCTATAATTTTCAGATGACATGCTTACAACCTGCAACTACATGTGATTCTACTTCTTCGAAAGTTTTGCTATATATGTTGAACCAACAGCTGCGGCAAGGCACCGCTTTGTTTATAAAGCTACTATATGCTCGGGCGCTCTACATAAGTGTGAGGAAGGCTCCACATGGCATTCCTAGTGGAGCACAAAAACCAACCAAATAGTGAGGTGACAACGATATAACAAGATTGTATTGAGGATTTCATTTAGTGTTATAAAACCAGCTGGGTGGCCAGAATCCATGCCATCATCATCGTGATATGGCGTGCCTTGTAGCAAGTGCGCAGTTTTGTTCACGTACCGTCAGATGAAACTCCAACTTGACACGCCAAATATGAAAAGCGAAATGAGAACATGCTGGCGCGAAGACTGTCCTTTAGAGAGTTTATTCGACCTCGTTTCTATCGCATCCCCAGGGCTAATAAGTTTGTGTTTTACTGTTGACAGTTCCATTGTATTGTTCGCTTTTTACATTTTCCTTATAGTACGTAAGTACGGTGTGAGTGAAGGCCTCATATCTCTGTGTGTGGCTGATTGCCTCGCAACCAACGTGCGATGGTATTAGGCGCCTGCCACGGCAGATAAATGAAGCTGCTTTAAATTCACTGCCTCAAAGCGGATTTATACAAGCTGAGTTGCGCTCTATATAAGCGACCTGGCTTTTGCAGTTGTTCACTGCTTCGGATTTTGCGAGATCCCCCGTCAATTCCAGTGCGACATTCGGAAAAACCTGGCATTTGGAAGCGAAATGTCTGAACACTGCACGCCCAGTCAACAACTTCATTCCCCACGAGGACGGGGATTTCTGAAACGGGGTATTCAGCAAATCCATGGTGAGCCGAGAAGAACACGGTAAAAGTTTCTGATAGGGTGGCCCAGAAGGCGGGAGACGTTCAGATGTAATCTCCAGACCAGGGACGTACTCCGTAGTACACCGACGCCCACCTGTCTCCGGAACATTTACAACAGCGTTGTTTTCTATTCCTTGTTAGCAAAAGGCAGCATATTTTCAGGGAAAAGTTGGCTGTATGCTCTGCTGTAATATCCGTTTTCCGCACTTATTAAGCCTCGAAATAGAGATGTTGCAACTTGCGGTGAATGAAGTGCGGCGCGAGAGAGGATTAGCTTCCTGGAATCCGGAAAATTTCGCTGAGTTAATATAGCGCGGTATCATTTTGAGAGAGGTTTCAGTGGCTGACGTACTGAGTGGGCGCATTTCCTCATGTGAAGGTTTGAGTGCTCAAGGGCTGTTATTTGAAAAAAACTCTGTACGTTTGTCTGTATTTAATCTTTGCTTGTGCTTCGACACAGCGTGGGTGATACTGCTTTTTTTGCGCCGCCACACAACTACACAGACGCAGAAAAGAATGCACTCCACAAACCCACTGGTTAAAATGGGGACATACAAATAAGGGTACCTTTCTGCAGCCCACAGAGAAATAAGGTTCACAGGGAAAGGGCGCTGCCGCCGGAACTAGTTTTCGACACGAGGCGCTTCAGTCTCGGCCCTAGTGTGCGCTCAGTTAAAGCGCGTCGCCAGTGGGGATGGGCAGAGCTCTTCGTGTCATCTCAAGCCGCTCTTTCAGTCAAGGGTTGGGGAGATGGGTGGTTTTCAGCAACCCTTATCGGAAAGTGCAAGCATTCCTGTCGTCTAAGGCACGCTGAAATTTCCTCGTCATTTCACTCCTCGTTTCTCTGTTTTCCGTTCCTTTCGTATAGCACTTTTTGTCGAGACACACGTAGTTGCCGGTGTTGACAAGAAAAACACAGTGCTCGAGAGAAACAAAGGGCGTAGAGTGTTTAAATAGCCTCCAAAGAAAGGCATATGTCTAGAAGGTAAAATATGCTAACGAAAATGTGCGTGGCTACAGTTGAGGAGAAAAAAAAATGAGATGGGGAAGTAGACGGAGATATTCAGATGGATTGACCATTCTCAACATCTTCGGAGTGATTTTGCGGTTTTGTATTTGATGTTGGGCTTTTATTTAAGCATTGCATGACAGGACTGCGTCTAACTGGTTTTCACCACGGCATTATTTCACTTAGCGTTTTCCTGTTTATTGCGTAGTGATTATGTCTCGTTTATGGCCAGATAAATGTGCGTTTCTGAGAGTGATAACATCTTTACCGCCCTGCCAGCTGAACATAAGGTTGATGCACGTTTCACATCATCCAGTCGGTCGAAAGCAATGGGCTGTTTTGGAGAATGAGCTCCCCTCTAGCGACATCGACGACGAATTGATTGTGCTTCATGACGCCGACGATGAAGTCACAAGTGAGGAGGTTTCAGCATGTGTGATCAAAACCCGCCGATTGGGAGCTTGAAGGGTTTCAAGTTTGCCTCACAGCCGTTTCGAGGTATTCGACGGCAATCTGTCGCGATCGGGAGCTCCGTCCGACGATCACTAAGAAAGCACGAGGAAGGAAGCGTGGGCTGCGTGCACAGAATGGTCACGTGATCACATACGACCGCGGTGCCCACGACGATGAAAGCAGCGCCAGGCGCAATGCATAGGCTCGCGTTCTCCTTGAGAGATTCCTCTCTGTGCCATACCCGTAGTCTCTACCCCGCACTGCCCGCCTCCTCCTCCTGCATTAGTACTCGAACGCGAATACCTGCGCGATTACCACCAACCTTCGAATTATCGGTTTGCGCTGTAAAACGACACCATAAGGAGCACCAATACCTGGACACATAAAAAGGTGTCTGCATTTAAAAAATGCTCCCTGAGCCAGCAATACCATAATCCCACGCGAATTGATATCATTCGCTCTATTTTATAATTTGCACTCACGTGAACTAAATAAAAAAAAGACATTTCATTTCAGCCTAACGATTTTTCTGAACAAAAACGATGAGTGAAAAGAAGGCCGGGAGAAATATGACACGGGTAATCGTCTCTAGCAGAATCCATCATAGTCAAACACAAGAAACAAAAATGAGCGGTTAAAAGCAGTTTGTTATTCACATTTTTTAGAGGCTCTGCGCTTCTAACAGTTTTAAAGGTTGGGTGTTTAATGATGTTTAATGCCTTGCATAAACTTGCATTACCAAAAAACGAATCCGAGTGTGTCAGCTACAATTTTTTTTTGGGGGGTCCACCTAAACTTCATGTGTGCAGCGCCCATGGGCGCTCGTGCAGGTCGGTGGAGTCCTGGACTCTAAGGACTCTAGCATCGCTACAGAGCCCATTGAGCACTCGTTGCAAAGCACATGTATTCTCATTATCGATACCTCGCTTCACTCGGCCGGCGATAATAAAGAACAAGAGGTCGCTAATCCAAGGCCTGCGGGAAAATACGAAGCGAAGAATTCGCAGCGTGAAAATAACAAAATCCATTTTTTGGAAAAAAGACGTAAGTCTATGAAGAATGTGCTGGTGATAAAAACATTGGCGGCATTTCATCATTATCATCATGATCAGCCTGACTGAAAGGCGTCTCACATATCTCTACAATTATCCGGTATTGTGCCAGCTGCGGCCTTCTTATCCCCGCAAAGCTCTCAATCTCATCCACCCACCTAACTTTCTGCCACCCCCGGCTGCGCTTGCCTTCCCGTGGAATCTAGCCTGCTACCATCAAGGACCATTGTTTATCATGGCTTCGCATTACAAGTTCTGCCCAAGCCAATTTCTCCTTATTGGTTTTGACTAAGATATCGTAAATGCGTGTTTGATCTCTTACCGACTCTGCCCTGTTCCTGTCTATAAACTTTACATCTATCATTCTTCTTTCCATAGCTGAAAGCTTTTGGTAAGCTTCTACGCTTCAGCCCCATAGGTAAGTACCGGTAAGGCACAGCTGTCATCTACTTTTCTCTTGAGGGACATTGGTACATTAGCATTCATGAAAAGAGAACATGCCAAATATGATCCACCCCATTCTTGTTCTTCTGGTAATTTCACTACCGCGATCCGGATCTGCGATCACTACCTGTCAGAAGTAGACGTACCAGTATTTCCTTACCACTTGCAGCACCTCGCTTGCAATTGTAAACAGCTGTTTTCTTCTGAAAGCGTTGAACATTACTTTGGTTTACTGCTTATTATTTTTAGACCTATCATTTTGTTGTCCCTGTTTAACTAAATGATCATGTTTTTCATTTTATCGGCTGAATGACATAGCAAGGCAATGTCATAAGCGAATCGCATGTTACCAAGGTATTCTTCATTATTTCTTATCCCCGACTGTTCCCAATCCAGGCCTCTGAATACCTCGGGTAAACAGGCGGTGAATAGCATTGGCGAGATCGTATTTCCCTCCTTGAACTTTTCTTACTGGAATTTTAGTGTTGACGTTATTGAGGATTATGGTAGCTTCGCACCCTCTATATATTTCTTCCAGTATTTTTACATAAGGATGTTCTACACCCTGATTCAACAATGCCTGCATGACTGCTGAAATTCCGACAGGGCCGAATGCTTTCTATTAGTTTATAAAGGCTCCGTATAGCTGTTGATTATACTCTGCGTATTTCTCTATAACCTGAATGATTGTGGGAGTATGGTCTATTGTCGAGTAGCCTATACGAAAGTCTTCATGATCATTTGGTTCATTAAAGTCTAGCTTTGTCCTGACTCTATTAGCGAATACCTTAGCAAATATAGTGTAGGCAACGGACAGTAAGCTGATTTGACTAACTTTTGAAGTCCTCGACGTCTACTTTGTTATGAATTAAGATAATGTTAGCGTTCTTCCAAGCTTCTCGTGCGCTCACAGTTATAAGGCATTGCGTAAAGAGGGTGGCTAGTTTTTTTAGCACGATCTCCCCTCCATCGTTGAAGAGATCTGCTGTTATTTGTTCCTCACCAGCTGCTTTCTCCCTTTGCATTGCTCCTAAACCTTTCCTTACTTCGTCTTTTTTTAGGGGCGGCATGTCGCAGGGCTGTGCACTACTGCCTCTATTATTAACCTCCTGATTTTATTGGCTATTTCTTAGATTTAGAACTCATCGGCTTCTGTAACTATCTTATCCGTATTGGTAATGGGGTATTGGGCTGCTATTATATTGGCAATATTACCCTAATTCCAGACAAAAAAAAAAACTCACGCCTTTTGTGTGGCTGAAAATATGAGGCAAGAAAATCTTGCCCATAGTGCGCTACTGAATGAGGACTTCAAAGCTTTATGCGACATAAAAGATGCATACATTCTGTATATTTCAGTTGAAGTATACCAGAACAGCTTGCGCCTATATGCAGGATTAGTCCTTCTCAACTCAACTCAGTCCTCATGCCACTAGCAGCGCAGTGGCCCAGCAGTTAAACGATGCGCCACTGCACTGCCAGGTAGCTGTTTCCTCCACAGCGGCCGGTAGGGATTGTGCGACCCTCTTGCTCTTCCCGAGCAACCTCTCGCGCAGATGGCGTGACACTCCTCCGAACTTACCCACGCTTACCCGAGTTGCTAGCCGAGCTTAAGCGAGTAACTCGAGTAAGCCTGGGTAGCGACTCGGTTTGCTAGGCAACGGCACCAGACCTGAAAAATGTATGTACTATTGGGGACAAAATTCTCCAGGACGCGCGACTCATGATGTTGGCTTATAGGTATTAAGTGCGCTAGTGTTCAGCTGATTTCCCTAACAAGCATTATAGAATCCAAGGCCTAGTTTCATCTGCACAAGTGTGACCTGCAAGCATTGGCTGAAAACAAATCTCTATGATAGAATAGAGCTAGTAGAGCTGTCGAAGATAATAAATAAGCGCAAGGTAGCCGACATCAGGAAGTTTAACATGGAGAAAATCGAGCATACTCTAAAGAGCGGAGGTAGCCTAAAAGCAGCGAAGAGAAAACTAGGCATAGGTGAAAACCAGATGCATGCAATAAGAGACAAAGAGGGCAATGTCATTTATTTATTTATTTATTTCAGTACCCTCAGGGCCCGAGGACATTACAGAGGGGAGTGGGGTACAATAGGCAAGATGACAAAAGAACAGCAGTCACAAGTAACACAAAATGTGAACAAAAATATGGCTCGCGCAAATCAGTAGGTTACAGCAAATACAATCAAACAAATTAACAGTCATTTAACACGAAATTATGAGCAAAGAATAAAAGTAAGCATACCACGCAAACAAAACAAAAAAACACGAGGAAGTTGTTGAAAATGACAGGAAAACACTGGTGCACACATTCTGTCATGCGCTTAAACAGAATTTGTGAAGGGGAAAAAAACAAAAAACACGAGGTCTGTTCGAACTACCACATAAGCTGAAAAGAATAAATGGCAGGGCGCAAGAATTACATGTACTATGTTACCATAAAGTTAGTTAAAGCCGATTTAAACACAGAATGGTCACTTATTTCGACGACCGAGCGGGGAAGGTGCTCCATTGTGCCGATGTGCTGGCGATGAATGAGTTGTAAAAGTGGTTTGTTTGGCATGAAAGAACACCAACTTTGTGAGGATGAACGATCCGAGCTGAAACGTAGCAAGGTGGCGTTATAAATTTTCTCTTAAGGATGGGGTTATCATAGTAAATATTATGGAATAGACAAAGGCGGGATATATTTCTACGTGGCGACAGTAGTGGGAGTGATAAGCTCGATTTCATGGCATTGACGCTAGAGTTACAGTGATAATTCGAGAGAATGAAACAGGCCGCACGGTTCTGTATAGATTCAAGTTGTTATATTAGTGTCTCTTGATAGGGGTCAAAGATAGATGCAGCATATGCTAGTTTACTACGAACCAACGACTTGTAGAGAAGCAGTTTTACGGAGCTAGAAGAAAGATTAAAGTTACGGCGTATGTAGCCCAGCATGCGATTAGCGTTATTGCTTACATGGTCTATGTGTACTTTCCAAGAAAGATTATGGGAAATGAAGACACCTAAATATTTATAAAAAGGCATAGACTCAAGGCTGCAATTATTAAGACGATATGAAGGCAATGTGGTGTTACGACGAGAAACCCGCATGTACTTGCACTTTTTTATGTTTAGTTCCATGTTCCATTTGTTAGTCCATTCAAGAGCATGATCAATATCCGATTGAAGAAGAGCTATATCAGAGTGACTGTTAATTTCGCGGTATATGACGCAGTCATCAGCAAAAAGATTTATTGTTGAACATAGATTGTCAGGTAAGTCATTGATATATATAAGAAAAAGCAGAGGCCCTAGAAGAGAGCCTTGTGGCACTCCAGATCCAACTGGAGAAGTGAAGGAAGAAGCATTATTAGCGGTGACAAATTGTGAACGATTAGTGAGAAACGAATGCAGCCACCTAAGAACGTTAGGGTCGAGGTTAAGTTTACTAAGTTTAAAAAAAAAAAGCAGTTGATGAGAGACCTTGTCAAACACCTTTGAGAAATCGAGGAATATGCAGTCGACAACGGAACCCCTGTCGAGGAATGAGTTTAGATCATGCGTGAAGGTTAAAAGCTGTGTTTCGCAAGAAAACCACTTCCGAAATCCATGTTGACTGTCAGTAAAAAAGGCATTAGAATCAAGGAACGATGCAAGGTGAGAGTAAATAACATGCTCCATAATTTTACACGGAATGCTGGTAAGTGAGATAGGTCGATAATTATGCGGGGAATGTTGATCACCAGATTTATGCAAGGGAATCACCTTCCCGACCTTCCAGTCATCAGGTATGCATGTTGTTTCAAGAGATTGCTGAAATAGGTTAGAGAGTATTATTGCGCTGTACACTTTGGTTTTAATCAAGAACTTAGAACTAATGTTATCAACAAAGCATGATGAAGAAACCTTTTGTTTTTCGATTACTTTTTCCACTCCAGCAGGATCAAAAAGAATAGAATCCATCGGTCAAAAGTCAGCACTATTATATGCAGGTGTTACCGAACACTGATTTTTGGAGAAAGCTGAAACGAATACACTGTTTAGAACATTTGCACATTCATTAGGATGAATTAGTTGGTCACTGGAGTCTTTAAGGCTGACGGATGAATTGTCTTTTTTGTTAACTACGCTCCAAAATTGCCTAGGGTTATTTATCATAGCAACATGGATAAGATAGTTAAAGTAGCCGAAGAATTATACACAAATCTATACAGTAGCGATTGCAATCACAATGTCACTGAGAGAGGCAGTGGAACACAGCAATGGGAGATCCCGCCAGTAACGAAGGAGGAAGTAAAGAAAGCCTTGGGAGCAATGCAGAGGGGGAAAGAAGCTGGTGATGATCAGATAGCAGCAGATTTGTTGAAGGATGGAGGAGAGATTGTGCTCGAAAAACTAGCCACCATGTATACGCAATGCCTTGTGACCTCGAGTGTACCTAGAGCTTGGAAAAACGCTAACATTATCTTCATTCATAAGAAAGAAGACGCCAAGGACTTGAAGAATTACAGGCCTATCAGCTTACTGTCTGTTGTCTACAAGGTATTTACTAAGGTAATCGCTATAGGGTCAGGACAACCTTAGACTTCAATCAACCAAATGACCAGGCAGGCTTTCGTAAAGGATACCCGACAATGGACCATATTCACGCAATCAATCAGGAGATAGAGAAATGCGCAGAATATAACCAGCCCCTATATATAGCGTTCATTGATTACGAGAAAGCATTCGACTCAGTCGAAACCTCAGCAGTCATGAAGGCATTGCGGTATCAGGGTGTAGAGGAGTGTTATGTGAAAATATTGGAAGATATTTATAACGATTGCAGAGCTACCATAGTTCTTCATAAAGTCAGAAAATAAAATTCCAATAAGGAAAGGATGCCAGGCAGGGAGACACGATCTCGCCTATGCTATTCACTGCCTATTTACAGGAGGTATTCCGGGGCCTGAGATGGGAACAGTTGGGGATAAGAGTTAATGGAGAATACCTAAGTAATTTGCGATTCGCTGATGACATTGCCTTGCTAAGTCACTCAGGACATGAACAGCAAAGCACGATCAATGAATTAGACAGGCAGAGCAGAACGGTGGGGCTAAAAATAAACATGCAGAAAACCGAAGCAATGTTGAACAGCCTAGCAAGGGAACAGCAGTTCGCAGTTGGTAGCCAGGTGCTGGAAGTAGTAAGTGAATATGTTTAATTAGGGCAGGTAGTGACAGCTGATCGATATCATGAGAGGGAAATAACTAGAAGAATAAGAACGGGGTGGAGCGCATATGGCAGGTTATCTCAGATCATGAATGGCAGTTTGCCAATATCCCTCAAGAGAAAAGTATACAACAGGTGTATCTTACCGGTACTCACCTATGGGGTAGAAACGTGGAGGCTAACAAAGGTGGTTCAGCTTAGGTTAAGGACAACGCAGCGAGCAATGGAAAGAAAAATGACAGGTGTAACGTTAAGAGATCGGAAGCGGGCGGAGTGGGTGAGAGAACAAACGCGTGTTAATGATATCCTAGTTGAAATCAAGAGGAAGAAGTGGGCTTGGGCAGGGTATGTAATGCGTAGGCAAGATCAGGCAAGTTCAGGTAAGTGAGTGACGCAGTGCACGTGGGCGCTCGAGGCTCTTTATCGCTTGAGTACAGCTCTAAATAGTATTTCTTTTCCAATAGCAGACCCAAACACAATGCATGGCAGATACTCTGTGTGTAACTTTAAATTCTCCGGCAAATTATACAAAAGAAAAATTCATGTCACTGGTCCTCCAGCAAAGTGTCTTTTGTTTTAGACTTTTCTAATGGTTCTCATCGTAGCACGTTTAGTTATAATGCAAAAAAAACGAACCCTTTCTGGCATGTTGCGTAAAGGCTTGAAAAGTGTTAAGCATGTCGGACTGTGCGCCAAAGCCGGATTGTTCATAAACGCAGGAAGCGCTTTCTGTTTTTCTCTCGTATCTTTTGAGTCCTCTAAACTACCGGGGTCAAGGTATTTTGAAGGCAGCTTCATTCTTCACTCTCTATTTACGGTCATTATCACTGCATTACAATCTCGTGGCAACTTCGCGTGTATTGGTCTCTTAGTAATACACGTTCGTCAGACACAATATTTCACTCCTTCTTAGGCGCGACATAAATGAAACTTATGCTGTCAATGCAAAACACTTTTAAATGAAACCTCCCTCAAGGTTGTCTGAGGAAGTAATCTCACATAAGGTGCAAATTCTCCCCACAGGCTCTCTCCTGAAACCCTCAGTTCCGCTTCGCATGCGGTCTCCTAACTGGGAGACATTTTGTTCCACATCCAGAATTCAAGGCAGGGTTTGAAAAAACGCGCTGCTAACGTCGAACGTGTCCTTACGTGATACCACGCATTGTGGAACAGAAACAAAGTGGCACTGAAGTGTGCTGTACAGACAGGAAGGCACTCTGAAGTATTTTATGAGACATGATTGATATTTGCGTAATTTTGTGCCTTGAAAGGTTCTGTATTTATGGTTGTGGCTTGAATTTTGCAATGCCGTTAGGCATGACGCCTTAATCGCTGCTGGAAACTGGCGGCCTGACAACGCCCTCCCCTCCCCACAGCTTTCTCTGCCGTATCGACGTGCTCAAATCTGGGGAATAAAGCGTGCGTGCGCATGTTTGTTTGTTCGGCTGTGCAGGGGAGTTTAACCTTGCATACTTATCGCATTGGCTTCGCTCGAGTAGCTTGAGGTGAGGCCTGCCATCCATCTTCCTCTGCGCGAAAGCGAGCGGCAAGAGGACGGCGTGCTAGTTAATAAACAACCCTGACGACCATTCTCCGAAATTTTCACTCCATAAATTACGGCATGCATTTAGAAAAGGCGAATGCGAGCGTTGGCTTCACTTGGCGTCAAGTACGCTAGCATGAGCGATGTTTATTTGTTTACCCTCCACGCCCCCAACTCCGAACTTAAATACCACGAACCCGACAACATAACCCATTGTGTTCCCTCCACTCACTAATAATAGCGTGACTCCGCTATCAAACACTTTCGATTGTCATGTGTGCTTAGACATTCAGCCGTTAGCGCCAAAGGTAAATATTTTTGTTAAAACTTCCTCCGGCTGTTTACAAGGCTGCAGTGAAAAAGAGCTAGATTAGGACCAAGTGAACATGTCTATTTTCTAGCCTATATTGAAATGTTCGTTAATATGATGCTTTTTTTTTGTATTCCTTCGCAATACTGCAATAAAATATGGTTTTCTTCTAGATTCAAACCATACGTATTTTCATGCGCCGATGAAAGCATTATTGGAAGCTAACGTGAACGAATTCGTGCGTTGTAACAAATAAATCATGAAAATAAGTTTTTAAAACAAGAATACATGCTTTCTAAAACTGCATATGTGAATCTAACCAACCTCCTCATAAGAATTTCAGGCATTCGAAGCTGCACCCCCAACTTTCCGCCCTCTCGGTATCTATCTCGAAGCTGCTCTTAGCTCTGTTCGACAGAGCGGCTTACTAAGAAGTGGGATTAGGAAGGCGTCATTGTCAACAACAAGTTTACTTTTTTTCTGCACCCAGGTTGGAAGCACTTAGGCTTGCTGGGATTGGGCGCGGATTCGTGGTAATTCAGTACATCGCTAAGTGTCTGTAGTAATAGTTTATGAATTAATGAACTTGTTGGGGCAGGTTTGAGAAATCGGATGAGTCGGACAATACGTGCAGCTATGGCTCTAAGGCTCAATGTGTGATAACTATTATTTCACTGAGCGACCTATCCTGCGGGGCTAAAAAGCACTCAGAGCTATGAATGAGCAGAATGGATTTTTTCCTGGTTCGGTGTGTTTGCAAGTGTACGCGTCTCTTACATCCGCCTTTCATTCACTTAGTGATATGTGAAGAACAGGTGCATTTATACTAAAAAAAATAATTTTACATTTTTTGAAGAAGCGTAGCTTGTTGGGACAGTTGGCGCATGGTGTGTAGAAACCAGCGAAAAGGACGCATTCACAAGGAGGAGAAGTACACTGGACAACGCTGTGTACATCCAGCGTTGTCCTGTGTACTTCTCCTCCTTGTGAATGCGTCCTTTTCGCTGGTTTTCTACATACTTTACATTTTTTCGTCCTTGAATAAGGACTTTTATGTACCAGTTCTCTGGGGTGTCATCGGAGGTACGCAACTGCTGAGACTTCGTCCATTTCGCTGCCTGTTTTCTTGACGCAACTTCAGAACTTGAAAAAGTGCCTTATAATAGAGCCATCTTACTTAGTAATGAAGCGAAAATAATGAAGAATTGTCACAGACTTTCTAAAGCAATGCTTGTCACCGTTTACGTAATAGTTCGCCATGTACGAGGCCACATTAATTTTCCTCATCGCAAAAAAGGAAGGTGGGCACTGATGGCAACTGCGATATCTTCTCAGTATAAGTGCGGAGAGCGCAAGGAATAAGCATTGCGGCATTCTGCTGTTTTCATCACTCTCATCCATGCAAACTGCAGGAGGAACACAGATTTATCCACTGTCAATTTATTTCCCATGTGCTGCGTTCCTTTCATTGCACACCATGGGGTTTGAATAAGGGGTTCTATCCCCCGTGCGTATAGGGTACCCACCGGTAACACAGTGGGTACAAGCTTTCGCTTTGCCTTGTGCTCGTCTTATCTGGGTGAAATGCTTCGGTAATGAGTATTGTACATCAACCTGTGCAGACGAAGATGGGGCATAGCTGCCCTTGCACCATAAATAGTAATCATCTTCAACACTCATAGCACCTGTCGCGATGTTCAATGAACGTATAAGGTTACTCCGTGTACTGTGGTTTCCAATGTCACCTAAAGTTTGGCCTTCGACGCGCCTTCGCAACAGAAATATTTGAATAGCACCATAGCATTCGAAGGGCTTATTTTAGTAAGGCCACTAAGGCTTTTAGAATTGCATGCATATTATCTGTTAAAGAAGCGAGAGAAAACAAGAACTCAGGTTTTCAGAACACGTCCTTGAGCCGCGCTGAACGACATATTACGTATTCATGTCACTCGAATACGTAGTTCAGTATGCATCAGTTACGCTGACGCCCTTGCTACTGAAAAGGATGTCTGAACATAATTTTTTACCTGTTTGCTCTCTTCCCTAGAGAAAATGGACTCTGAAGCTCAAAATTTATTATCACTGATGGTTTACAGAGAATGGAGTAATGGTATGCAGAGAAAGGTCCGGAAGTCAATGCTGTACCGGGAGCTTTTATCATCAATGCATAGGAAAAGTAAAACAGAAGGAGTCGGGCAATGAACAAAATCATATGTCCGTAACAAAATATGCTAAATAACTTAACTAAAAATGTTCACAAGGAAAGTATCAGTAGAATAAGAGGTAGAAATATCGTTAGAAATCAGTATATTCGGTAAGCTGTAGGAGGCAAATACTGAAAACAAGGTTCAAACGAACAATGGATGATTGAAGGATATAACGGTAGAAGATTTAGTAGGAGGGCTACGCGCAAAAATATGATTTAAACAATGATAGAATACTATAACACTATGGGATGATTGCAAATGTACTGCCTGAAAGATTTCCTGAAATATAAGAGAAAGAACGATGATTTGACAGAGAATAGAAGTTTGTTCTACATTTGAACCAAGGTGAAAGTAATAGTTAGTTTGCCATACTTGGTGCAAACGTTTGGAAGTAAAGGGTTATTTACATTGGAAATTCGGGTTATGTTGAGTCAAGCTGCCTACGTGAGTGTGTATAAAGAGCAAAGCTATTTTCATGCAAAGTTTTTTCAGGCCTTGCCATTTGCCCTTCTTATTTTCTTCCAGGCTACCAAGCATAAATTTGCCGCCGTGGTGGCTCACTGGTTACAGTGCTCGGCTGCTGACCCGAAAGACGCGGGTTCGATCCCGGCCGCGGCGGTTGAATTTCTTTGGAGGAGAAATTCCAGAGGCCCGTGTACTGTGCGATGTCAGTGCACGTTAAAGAACCTCAGGTGGTCGAAATTTCCGGAGCCCTTCACTACGGCGTCTTTCATAGCCTTAGTCGCTGTGGGACGTTAAACCCCATAAACCACACCAAACCAAACATAAATTTAAAAAAATTTTTGCAGTCATTACAGAATACGCCTTCACATCGTCGTATTACTGTTTACTCCACACTTAATGGTATTCGAGGATAAAAAGCTAGAGTGAAATGTGGAAAGGAGGTAGAGGAGAAATTTATAGCACTGTTTTGCGCTTGAAAGAAAGCTGAAAAGTGGAGACAAGTATAAATTTCAAAAGGCTCGAGCGCCTACACATACCTGTATAATGGGATGGGCGGATCAGGCGATTAATGCAGCTACCAGGAAGGCAGTGCTTTTATACATGAATATAAACTTTTAATGCCAACTTTTTAGTACGGTATTCTCATCTCGAAGAACTGCAAAGGAATTAAGCGGTTTGTTAGACTTGATATTGAACCAGCATTTCAATGAAAGCGACAGGAGAAGGTTGTATTGCACTCCCATTTCTGTTTATTATTTTAGCAGTCCATAACCTATTCATTTACATTTCGCCCGGCCACTGGTCAGCTGAACATTTCGTACTGCGAACAACGACGAACAATTACTGCATGTCACCATATCATCACAGAAAGTGTGTGCGTTTGACAATAGTGATAGGTAAAATAATACAGTGTGAAAATTACGTATTCAATAATAAATATAAAATGTCGCCTGTTAGAGAGAATTGCTATTTCCAGCAACTATTCTTCCCACCGCATGGGACGCTACGTGTCAAAATGAGCACCTTTTTTTTTTTCGAATGTAAACAATGATAAGATGTATCTTCAGGGCAGCTCACGAGGTAGCTGCGGAGTTGGGTTTCATCGTAGAGCAAATTGTTGAGTTTTTTTTTACATCCCTCGTGTAATAAGATTATGAAATTAAGTCTAGAAGCTTCAGCGTTTCTGAAGTAAATGCTACATTTCTGATTACAATTTTATTGTGCCCTTATATATTTCTCGTCTTCTGATTGTGCCTCTAACATCATTTACAAAGTAAAAGCTTAACCTGGAGTTGGCGAAGGCGGTAAATATGGCTTATTATTTGTCAAGGCCACAGTGTTAATGCATGTAATTTTAAACAAACATTGGCTGAAGCACAGTTCTATATTTAGTTCATCTTGCACTTAAGTGCAAGGGGTGAAGAAATAAAGAAGGCTCTAAGCAGCAATGTCCTACTACTAGTAGTACTAGTTACACTTACCTGCATTCACTTGATTGCGCCGTTTGAAATGTTACATTCTTTTGAAATGAAAAGAAGGAAAGGAGATTTACTTGCGCACATAATAAACTACTCAGAAATTATGCACTAACAATCAAGAGATGATAAGCTGGTTTATTTGAAAGAAATATGCGAAAAGAAAGCGAATGAGTTCCCATAGAAAAGGCTTTTCAATACAAGTTTTATCACACTACAAGCAACGCATGCATCGTGTCTCACTGCTTATGACACGTATGCTTAGAATGCCTAGCAATGTTCTTTCGTGGCAAATATGCCTAAGAGTTTAACATGTCTCGCATGTCGTCCTGAAGGATAGTGGTCAACGGGAAGGCGATTTGCTTCTGGCTAATGTATCCTCAGGAAAGCGCTTCGTTTCATTGAATATATTGTCGAACCTTGGTCACTAGTGGCGCATCCCTTTCTTAACTGCTTGAGTATAAGAGAATATTATTCACATACATTCCATACGAGAACAGCGTGGTTGCTTTCGCTCGGCGTCGAAGAAAGTGTAAACTCTTTAATTAAATGGACACTGAGGACCATTCCATCCCGTTTTTGTCTTCGGGAAAAAATGGATTCGGTAGCTCTTTCTGGGTGTTGTTGTGCTTGAGCCCGAATTCCGCTCACCTCTCTCAAAACCAGAGCCGTGCGCCCGCCATCGCGCAAAGCAAGCCCGGACTGGCCGCCATGGCACGGCTTGCAAGGAGTCATCCTGGCTCGCCGGCGCAGACCCTTCCTTCTCGTCCTCCTGACCAAGCGTCGGCTCGAGCCAATCCGAACGGCGGCCTGTGGCGTGTCCTGATTGGAGCGTTCGAACGGCTGGCTGCCGCAACGGTCACCTGCGGCTATAAGAAGAGAGCCGCGCTGAGACGCAGTAGCAGGCGGGCAGCAGACGCGCCATCGTGCCAGAGAGACGCTCTCCGCAGGTCCTCGTCCTAACCCATTGTGCTCTCGGCCCTTGTATATATGATGTAAAAGGGTTGTAAATACTGTATATAAACGTCCGTTCACTCACCGTCGCGTCTACCGTTCTTCAAGAACTCGCGTGGTGGAAGGCTTCAGTGCAAACACATTGGTGGTTTTACAGGCCTAAAATACCAAAGATTTTTTTCGCGTATCGGAGTAAAGGTACCATTAATTTCAGTTATAAAAATCGCCAACCAAATCACCTTCTTTTTGTAACGCCTTGATGATCGATAAAGGAGAAGGTGAGCGTTTGTAGGTAAGCGTGGCGCGTTGTATAGTACCGTGTGGTGACAGCGGAAACTACCACAGCGCAGACCTCCATGCCCGAAAAGTACATCTACATTGTTACATTTTCTCCTTTGTTCGTGCAGAACTTTCTGCGTGCCCAGAATCGGCGTTTTCCCGCATCTCTGGAGGATCACGCTCCTCCCACCCAAACCGAACACCGATTCTCCATTGTTCACGCCCTCGCGTCGCCGAAGCTGCGAGTGTCACGGCCGCGGCGCGCCCGGCGCAGTCTAACCGCCGCTACCTCTAGCGTTTCTTTCCGCCTTTCGTTTTCTCTGGGGCGCTCCACCTCCATTCCTTCTCCCAACATCGTAGGCAACAACCACCAGTTCATCGGGCGGCCGGGCCAACGACCCCGACCCTCTGATGGCCGTCCTAAGCTCCTTGCTCACACTCTCTCTTGATCGCCATTTGTGGCTCTCCGTTCCCATTCCGCTGAACACTCCGCTAGAATCGAGTCCTCAGGCTCCGCAGCGACGAAGCTGAGATGCAGCGCCATCCTTTCGCCAAAAGTTCTTTCTGTAGGCGGTCAGACGTTGTTGAGCGATCAAGGTCTCACATAACGACTTCAGTTTGGGCTTCTTGACAACACACGCACGCACAAAATCTCGAAATATGCGAAATAGAAGTGGAACAGATAAGGGAAGCGGCGCCTTGGAATGTATAAAATATTCGAATTATGCAAGTTTTTGAAATATGCGAAATCGAAGCGGAACAGATCAGGGAACCTCGAAACGTTTTCCAGCAGCTTGCAGCCATTAGAGTTACTGCCATTCCATTCAACGAAACTCTGAACGGGGTCTAACTATGGTCCTACATCGGGAGTTCGTTTTCACTACAAGGGTACGATGTGTATCAACAGCCCTTCCCTTCCATATACGAGAGGGAATTGAGTTATGTGACCACCCACGTGCCTTTCAGCTAACTTCTGTTGATAAGTGACTTGGCAGCGGCGACGGCAGTGGTGGCTTAGTTACGCAACGCTGAGAACTTTTCTGCTTCTTCACTGCAGATAGCCTGTCTGGGAAGCTGCAAGCCGGACCCACCACCAGTAGAGCTGTTCGCACGTGCTCACAAGCAACTGACCTGGTGCGATATCAACAGTCATCAGAGGGCGCGGCCGTCAGCGATTCCTATCAACGGCATTGTAGGCGGAAACGTCACAGCTTCGCAGCTACAAAAGGAGACATCCATGGTCCCACCGGTTCACTTGGCAGCGGCGACGGCAGTGGTGGCTTAGTTACGCAGCGCTGAGCACTTTTCTGCTTCTTCACTGCAGGTTGGTTATTCTTGATAACTTATCTTGTATATTTCTGGTTATCATTCTGTCGTCGCTGCTGCCAAATTTTTGTACTGAGTGTGTTATATTTTGATCACTTTTTTTTGTACCAAGCATGCCGAAAGATCTAGCGAAAATGGAAAAAGAACTAAAGGCTGAATTTGCTCGCTTTAAGGAAGAATGCAAACAAGAACTGAAATCCTACAAAGAAGCATTAGAAAGAGATTGCAGAGCTGAAATACGCGAACTGAAGACCGAGATAAACAACATGAAAGACAGTTTGGAGTTTGCTTATACGTCAATTAACGAGCTGGAAACTAAGGTGAAAGCTCTGGAACCAGAAAAACAAAAGGTAGTACTTGAAAACGAGGCCCTGGAGGCCAAGATCTTGGATCTGGAAAGGAGGCATCGAGAGCATGACACTCGCATTGTTCACATGGAACAATACAGCAGGAATAAGAACCTCGAAATTCAGGGCGTAACAAAGCTTGAGGATGAAAATGTTGTTAGCATTGTTTCACAAATTGGCCGTGCCATAAGTGAGGAAATCACAGAAAGTGACATTGAGGCATGTCATCGTGTGCCCACTCGGAACCCTGATAAACACAACATTTTAGTTCAGTTTAAATCCCGGTCAAAGCGAGATGCTGCATTAACAAAAGCGAAACGCCTGCGTTTGACAAACGAAGACATCGGCATTGAAAGCAAAGAGCCATTTTATGTCAATAGACATTTGTGTCCGTCGCTGAAACGACTTCTAGGAACGGCAATACAGAGGAAGCGCGAACATGAATGGAAGTCAGTTTGGGTGTACAATGGCCAAATTTTTGCACGGAAGTGTGAAGGTACACCTGTCATTAAGATTCTGCATAACGCAGATATCTACAAAATATGCCAGTCATTTGTTACTGAGCGTAAGCCATCACCATGAAGTACACTGAATTTGTCTTTCCCAATCATCTTAACCTTCAAGACCCCTCGCATAAGTCTGTTTTGCATTTCAACGCCCGCTCAGCTACAAACAAACACAACCAGATAGTATGCTTCCTAAGTCAATTCCAATTTTGCTTTGATATCATAATGATATCAAAGACGTGGTATCAAGAAAACTGTAATCCACTCCTCCTTGATGGTTACGATCATTATTTCATAAATAGAGAAAATAGGAGAGGTGGTGGCGTGGCAATCTATGCTAAAAAATGTGCGCAGTGCACTGTGATACCAGAATTTAGCCTTATCACGAATGAGTATGAGATACTGACTTTGAGGAGCAGAGGTGAAGTGATATCTGTTTTATACCGGCCCCCTGATGGGAATATTAACGAGTTCTTGAAGTTTTTCGATGTTTTTCTGCAATATGTTTCACTAAACAGCTTCCATCTTATTTGTGCTGGTGACTTTAACATCAATATCCTTGAAGACAATAACAGAACATACGATCTTGTAACTACGCTGCAGTCATCTGGTTTTTCAAACGTCATTACGAGTCCCACAAGAATTACTGCCAGTTGCTCATCTGCCCTTGATCTTCTCATTGCAAATATGGAAACCAGTATTTCTGACGCCGGCACTATAACTTCCGATATTAGCGACCACTGTCCGATCTTTATGTTCTATTCCAGTAACACCGGGAAATATGCATTTCATAATGAGGCCTTCTGTTTCCAGCCTTTCTCTGATACGGCACTCGAAGCGTTCAAATATGAGATAAGCTTACATGACTGGTCTACTGTTCTCGGCGAGAATGATGTCAACAAAGCGTATTCTAAATTTATTGAAGCCTTCGCACGTATTTACGCTAAGCATTTCCCTCTAAAAACTAATAAGCGATCGAAAAAGCATAGAAAACCCTGGATTTCACACGAGCATATCTGCATGATCAGAAACAAAAACCGTCTTTACCAGAGATTTCTGCTCTCAAGGTCAGAAATGGCATTGAAAGAATTTAAGACTACTAGGAATAAGTTAAATTCTGCACTACGACAAGCGAAAATGACCTACTACCAGCAGCTGTTCGCCGATGTTTCTAGAAAGCACCCCACTGCTATCTGGAAAATATTAAATAGGGTCTTAAATCGTGGAAACATTGATCAAGCCCCGACATTCATATTACATGCAAACGAAAACTTATCTGGAAAAGAACTTGCTGACCATTTTATTCATCACTTTGTAAATATAGCAGGGTCAATCAGTAATGCCACACACGTGCCCCAAAACACAGTCAATATCAGTAACGTTCCTTTGGGAAGTATTTTCTTCGAACCAACAAATGTATCTGAAGTTTTCAGTTCATTTCTGAACCTATGAAACAGTAGAACCCTCGACTTTGATAACTTGCAAATCAAGCCAATCAAATATGTCCTTGAATATATTACTCCTGTGCTTGTCCACATATTTAATTTGGCAATTGCAACACATACATTTCCAGACGCTATGAAAGTAGCCAGAGTATCGGTAATTTACAAAAGCGGCGACAAAAACCTAATGTCTAACTATCGGCCAATTTCAGTGCTTCCCGTCTTTTCAAAAGGACTTGAAAAAATAATTCTTTTCCGCATAACAAAATTCATAGAAAAATTTCATATTCTTAGCTATGCGCAATTTGGATTTCGAAAGGGTAGATCAACAGAATCAGCGTTATTGGAAATAAAAGAAGAAATTGTACAAAACATTGACAGCAACCAATTTACACTAGGCGTTTTCATTGATGTTAGTAAGGCCTTCGACTGCCTAAACCATAAAATTCTTCTTGGCAAGTTACATTCATACGGCATTCGTGGAGAACCGCTAATGCTGCTTGAGTCCTACCTGAGTAACAGAAGACAATGCGTATCCCTAGACAGCCAACAATCTTCCTTGTTACCTATTGTCTGCGGCGTGCCGCAGGGAATTATATTGGGCCCCGTTCTTTTTAACATGTACATTAACGATTTAGTGGAAATTGACAAAACAGTTAAATTTTCATTTATGCCGACGACAGTAGCTTTCTAATTACCGGAAGTGGCCCAAACACACTAGTTGTAAAATGTAATGAAATACTCGGTAAACTATGCATGTGGTCACAGTCTAATTTTCTTCAACTTAATGCTACCAAAACCAAAGCAATATTATTTCGCGCCCGAAATAAGATTTTTAAAATGAACAGCGCACTACAATATCAAGGCCAACCTATCGAACTCGTCGAACAACATAAAATCCTAGGCGTAACGTTTCACAGCGATTTGAGCTGGAACAATCATATCGGTCACATCTGTAAGAAGCTTTCTGTCGCTGCTGGCGCGCTATCCCGCTGTCGAATGTTACTTCCTGTAAAAGCTAGGCTTCAAGTATATGATGGCTTATTTTTCTCTCAAATAAACTATTGCAATCTAGTTTGGGCTACCACAACACAAAGCAACATAAATAAAATCAGTATCCTTCAAAAGAAAATTATGCGCCACATCGCAAATATTGATCCTGGCTTGACCACCGCCGATAGTTTTGCTGACTACAATATTATCCGAATTCATCACTTTTATGGGTATCGCATCTTGAAGTCATTTCTCTTTTCCACAAAAGAGTTCCAATCTTTTTTTAAACGTGTATCTTCATTGACACGCCACGAACACAATGTTGCTACCCGTAACACCGACCCTTGGCTCGTTCCTCATTTTCGCACCAATTATAAATTGCAGTCCATAAAGCACAATCTACCTGTTATATTAAATCGCCATAAAGATATGAATAACTTTTCGCGTAAAAAGCTACACGAATACTTTAGTAAATTGTAATTGCCTTCTTCCTCGCATTTTGTACTTATATAACTCTGTATAAGTGTCCTCTTTTGTGTGCTTTGTATATATATATGCATGTACTTTTTATATGTGTACACTCTGTTTAACTTTTGTATTGTATAGTATTTCTCCGTATGTACTGCCTGTCGCTGCTCTGTAAACGTCTCCGGGACTCAGTCAAGGCCCAGTCGGTCCTTTTAGCCCGGAGAACGTTCCAGTGTATAACTGGAGAATAAATTGAATTGAATTGAATTGAATGTTTGTATTTATACGCCTTTCGTTCTCCAATAAAAACTAGTTGATAGTCAGCGCTTGCTCGTGTCATTCTTTCGTCTCGTGTCCCGTTCTTGTTGCGCTGTGAGCAAAATCATAAATACTTACCAACTCACACAAATTTCCGCCTTGCTGAGCGTATAAACGCGTCCTGGTCGCCACATCACTGCTGGCTGGAATTTAGTCACAGTGGTTCCGACATCCGCAGAATATGGACGCACATCCCTCTACAGGTTACTCCGTCCTGGCACGGCTGTTCACACTGGTAAGGGGCTTTTATGCTCCGACCTATATGTGCGCGAGGTTGGCGGCCAAGGTCGGATATGTGAGGTTAGTGAGGCAGCGTTGTTAGGTGCATGCTAAAAATGGCAAACTGTTGGTTTGAAAGGAGCGACATGAAGAGTGTGCACGCGGTAGGTCGTACCAATCCGTGCATGGGGCGGTGTTTTAACCATGAAATTCTTTTAGATCTAATTATCCTCGGTGCGCCATGGGTTACATCGGCGCCATAACGGAGGGAGAACACGAATCAGACCTAAGCGAACTTTGTCGAACCTTTCTATCTTCAATTTGGTGCTTACGTACTGCGCTGACGCCAGAGCGCGCATTCGTCAATAGCAGCGTCCTCCATAACCTCTTCCATAACCGTCTCTCCATAACCTCCATAGCCGCCGCGGTGGCTCAGTAGTTATGGTGCTCGGCTGCTGACCCAAAAGACGCGGGTTCGATCCCGGCCATGGTGGCTGGAATTTCTTTGGAGGAGAAATTCTAGAGGCCCGTGTACTGTGCGATGCCAGTACACGTTAAAGAACCACAGGAGGTCGAAATTTCCGGAGCCCTTCACTACGGCGTCTCTCATAGCCTTAGTCGCTTTGGGACGTTAAACCCCATAAACCAAACCATCCATAACCTCTTCCTTCTTATCTCGATGGGCGAAGTCAGCGAGATACGAAAAAGCATGTGCAGTGTCTTGAAGCCCCTGCGGCGCACGCGCGGGTATCGCGACTTGTGATCGAAATGGGAGCACAGCGCGTTGCGCCATGCCTGAGCCCACGGTCTCGTGCTGAGCCATGGCGCCATCTTTCTGCGCATCGGAACGCGATGTAAAAGGTGGTGGCATTGCATTCTTGCTCCCGAGCGACGCTGCGAACAGATGGTGGTGCCTGGTAGAAGAGAGACATTGCCTGTCAGTGAGGTTCAGTCCCTAGAAAATTGCACGCCTGTACTGTACAGCATTTCATGCTTACATCAACTCTCGACCACGATGGGAGTGTTTTTTTTTTTCTGGCATCGACGAATTGGTCAAGGCAAGCGGTGTGCACGAAATATTGCAACGGATAATCTCCGTGAAGACGACGTAGAGGAAGTGCCCGGTGTGTGCGTGCTTGCCGCTCGGGGCTAGCTGTGATCTGTACCCTGTGCTCCGGTCGTCCTTGTGCCGACATAGACTTCGGGCCACGTAACATCTTTGGTGGACGTGCCGGGTAAACGATCTCCACGCCACGCAGCTCCGAAGCGGTCGTCAGGCCGGGGCTACTACCATCATGGCTCCACCCGGCGAGTCACGAACCACTCCCTCTGCTCCCTCTGCTCCCTTCGTGGTCATGGCTCCTCCCCGTGACCCTGGTACCTTTTCTGGGAACGACGGCACCGATGTCGACGTCTGGCTCAGCCTATACGAACGAGTGAGCACCTATAACCGGTGGGATCCCACCGTGATGCTAGCGAATGCGATCTTCTATCTTAGTGGCACGGCCCGGGTCTGGTACGAAACCCATGAAGAAGAACTGACGAGCTGGGACACTTTTAAAGAAAAGCTCCGTACTTTGTTTGACAGACCCGATGACCGGAAGCTCTCCGCGAAGAAGCAGCTCGCGTCGCGCGCCCAGTCGTCAACCGAAAGCTATGTGGCATATATCCAAGATGTCTTGGCGCTTTGCCACAAGGTCGACGCCGCCATGACCGAGTCCGACAAAGTGAGCCATATTCTGAAAGGGATTGCGGATGATGCTTTTAACTTACTGGTTTGAAAGACTGCACCACCGTGGACGCAATCATAAAAGAATGCCGTCATTTCGAACAGGTTAAAAGCCGCCGAATTCCACAGCAGTTCTCTCGGCTCCCTAATACTGCCGCTACTTCTTCCTGTGAGGAACACCGATTACCGTCCCGCGCCTCTTCCGATGATGACCCCGTTGCCGGCACTGTGACCCGCATCGTTCGCCGCGAACTGGAAGCCCTTGCGCCTGTTCTGCCCCGTCCGACCGCACCTGATAACTCTCTACCCACCGTGTCGCTGATTCAGGCCGTCGTGCGTCAGGAACTCGCTAACCTGAACCTTCCTCCGGCTGTGTGCACCATCAGAAGCCCGGACACCCCCCAGCCACCTCTCTCTGTTTATCGTCGCACCTATTATTCTCCGCAGCGTTATTGCAATCCAAATGAGTGGCGTACGGCAGACGACCGCCCGATCTGCTTCCGGTGTTCTCGCATTGGCCACATCGCCCGACATTGCCGCAGTCCATGGTCTTCACCAGCCCGCAACGTCTGCCCCTCCTTCTACAGTTCTACCTCGACCCGCACCTTCTCGCCCCGAGCCCCGTCCGAACCATCTGAAGCAGCCGTTCCCCCTCCACGCCGATTCTCCCGCTCTCCGTCGCCGCAGGGCCGCCGCTCTCGCTCCCCACAGTCGCCTTCAACCAGCCGCTTCCATTTGGAAAACTAAATGATGCAGCTCCCGGAGGTGACGCTGCATCAACGACCCGGACCACAAATCCTCTCTCGACCTCTCGACCAAATCTCCTGGACGTCTTTATCGACCGTGTTCCTGTGCGCGCCCTGATTGACACCGGTGCTCAAATATCAGTGATGAGTGCTGCCCTCCGCCGTCGCCTACGCAAAGTCCTCACGCCTGCAATGTCCCGTGTGCGTGTCGCGGATGGTGGCACGCCTGCTGTCGACGGTACGTGTACCGCGCGCGTTACTATTGGCGGCCACAGTATACCGGTTCAATTCACCGTGCTGACCACCTGTGCCCATGACCTCATTCTTGGCTTGGATTTTCTGACTGACCATTCCGCCCTCATTGACTGCTCGGATGGCGTCCTACACCTCGAACTTCCACTGCTGGATTCAGAACCCGTCGATATATCCCTGCGACTGTACAGTACCGATTATGCTCGCCTGTCATCCCGAACCGCCTCTTTCGTTCCACTGACCCCATCTCGCCCAGTACCTGATGGCGACTATCTCGTTACGCCCAACCTTGACCTCCTGCTGACCCGTAACGTTGCCCTACCTCATACCATCGCCACCATCCAAGCTAACGCCCTCTCTCTGCCTTTCCTCAACTTCGGCGTCTCTTCTCAAGTGCTCCCGTCCGGCATCTGCGTGGCTACACTATCTCCTCTCGCTCCTTGCCACGTCGCTCAGTTGGCCAACACCCCTATTCAAGACACTGCCACCCCGCGCCGGCAATCTCCACAGTCGCCCGACGCCTTCATGACCATGATGGCCACCGACCTCAGTCCCGACCAAACTGCCCAGCTTCGTGCCCTTCTCGAATCTTTTTCGGATATTTTTGATGTCAACAACACGACGCTGGGCCAAACTCTCGCCGTCAGGCACCGCATTGAAACTGGCGATGCCCCTCCCATCCGCCGCCGCCCCTATCGAGTCTCTCACGCCGAGCGTCAAGTTATCAATGCGGAAGTTACTAAAATGCTCGCAAAAAACATTATCGAACCCTCGCACAGTCCCTGGGCCTCACCCGTCGTACTTGTGAAGAAAAAGGATGGCTCCTGGCGTTTTTGCATTGATTATCGGCACTTGAATAAGATCACCAAAAAGGACGTGTACCCCTTGCCGCGTATCGATGACGCCCTTGACTGCCTTCATGGTGCCAAATTTTTCTCATCCATAGATCTTCGCTCCGGCTACTGGCAAATTGCTGTAGACGACCAGGACCGTGGAAAGACCGCCTTTGTGACACCTGATGGGCTTTACCAATTCAAAGTTATGCCTTTCGGATTATGCAACGCGCCAGCCACATTCGAGCGCATGATGGATGCCCTTTTGCACGGCTTTAAGTGGTCCACCTGCCTGTGCTACCTCGATGACGTCATTGTCTTTTCGCCCACGTTTTCCACTCATATCACTGACCTTTCCCAGATCCTTTCCCTCTTTCGTCATGCCGGCCTGCAGCTCAACTCGTCTAAGTGCCGTTTCGCGCGTCGCCAGCTCACCATCTTGGGTCATGTCGTCGACAATACGGGGGTCCACCCTGACCCTGAGAAGATCCGAGCCGTCAAAGACTTTCCCCAGCCACGTTCTTCTAACGACGTCCGAAGCTTCTTGGGGCTCTGCTCCTACTTTCGTCGATTCGTTCAAGGCTTCGCCGACATCGCCCGCCCCCTAACCAACCTTCTGAAGAAAGACACCACCTTCATCTGGGGACCCGACCAGGCACAAGCGTTTTCCAACCTGATATCGAAGCTTACTACCGCGCTAGTTCTCGCCCACTTCGATGTGACCGCTCCCACTGAAGTTCGCACTGACGCCAGTGGCTACGGCATCGGGGCTATCCTCTCACAGAGACAATCCGGAGAGCACCGTGTGATCGCGTACGCCAGCCGTCTCCTCTCTGCCCCGGAGCGGAATTACTCAATTACCGAACGCGAGTGCTTAGCTCTTGTCTGTGCTGTTGGGAAATTCCGCCCATATTTATACGGCCGCCCCTTTACAGTTGTCACTGACCACCATGCGTTGTGCTGGCTCTCTTCCTTGAAAGACCCTACAGGACGGCTTGGTCGTTGGGCACTCAGCCTGCAGCAGTACCATTACTCTGTACTCTACAAGTCTGGCCGCTTGCACGCCGATGCAGACTGCCTTTCCCGTTACCCCGTTGGCCCGTGTGACAATCTTGGCACTGACAGCGAGGATGCTCTGTGCTCCCTCTCTGTCCTCGCTAACATGGCCGAAGAACAGCGCCGCGATGCCGAGCTGCGCTCCATTATCGACCGCCTAAACACCGCCCCATTCGACCCTCCGATGCGCCGCTTTGTGCTCCGTGATGGAGTTTTATACCGCAGGAGCCTTAGCCAAGTTGGCCCAGACCTCCTTCTCGTTGTCCCCGAGCACCTTCGCACTGCTGTCCTCCAAGAGCTGCATGATCTTCCCACTGCTGGTCACTTGGGTGTCTCCCGTACTTACGACCGCGTGCGTCGTCGATTCTTTTGGCCGCGCCTCTACCGCTGTGTACGCCGCTATGTTGCTGCCTGCGATGAGTGCCAGCGCCGGAAACGCCCCACCACTCTGTCAGCCGGTCTGCTTCAGCCCATTGACGTCCCACCCGAACCTTTCCATCGCGTCGGCTTAGACCTTTTGGGACCATTTCCGGAATCCGCCTCGGGCAACAAATGGATAGCTGTTGCCACAGACTACGCTACCCGTTACGCGATCACACGGGCACTGCCCACCAGTACGGCTACTGATGTTGCCGACTTTCTTTTGACCGACCTTATCCTACATCATGGAGCTCCCCGTCAACTTCTGACCGACCGAGGCCGATGCTTTCTCTCCAGAGTTGTCGCTGACATTCTTCGGTCGTGCTCTACGAAACATAAGCTCACCACCGCCTACCACCCGCAGACGAACGGCCTCACAGAACGCTTCAACCGCACTCTCACCGATATGCTGGCTATGTACGTTTCTCCGGACCATCGCGACTGGGATACCGCTCTCCCCTATGTGACCTTCGCCTACAACTCCTCCCGCCATGACACTGCCGGTTATTCCCCTTTTTATCTTTTGTACGGCCGCGAGCCCCTTCTGCCTCTGGACACGCTGCTTCCCACTTCTACTGCTCCGCCGTCTGCATACGCCTACGACGCCATTACTCGCGCTGACCACGCTCGCCAACTCGCACGCTCCCGGCTCCTCGCTTCCCAGACCTCTCAGCAGGAATTCTACAACCGCCGTCACCGTATGGTCTCCTTCACCCCTGGCTCCCTCGTCTTACTTTGGTCGCCATCTCGCCGCGTGGGGCTCTCTGAAAAACTTATGTCCCGCTACATCGGCCCGTACCGTGTCCTGCGCCAAGTAACCGCAGTCACCTACGAGATCGCTCCGGCCTTCCCCGGTGCCACGTCCTCTCAGCATCAGACCGATGTTGTGCACGTCTCTCGCCTCAAGCCCTACGTCTTGCAGTCCCCCTCACTACCCTGATGAACACCGAGACGGTGCCTTTCCGACCGGGGGGCCATGCAACGGATAATCTCCGTGAAGACGACGTAGAGGAAGTGCCCGGTGTGTGCGTGCTTGCCGCTCGGGGCTAGCTGTGATCTGTACCCTGTGCTCCGGTCGTCCTTGTGCCGACATAGACTTCGGGCCACGTAACAATATTAACTACGCTTTCTGCCAGAGCCAATGGGAATGTCGTTCTGCCCGGCGTGATGTCACCCTGCCGCGCGCTGAAACGGAGTAGCGCCGCCTTTAGCGCCGTAGGGCCTCAAGCATTAGAGTCCGAATAACAGTCACGCTCTTTATTTTGTTGGCTCGCACATCTGTTAAAACCGGTACGACCCTGCGTTAAAGGTGAACTGAGGTCTTCCCCATTTTGCAACGAGTTCCGCCACTTCCCGATAGCACCCTTGGTACTAGGATTAACCAAGGCAGTGCAAATTACGGGACAGCTGATATTTTACCAAAGATTCGGCGTTTAGAATTATTCAACAATAAATTCTCGAAGTTTTACTGCGTTAATACCTGCGCCATACTAAAGATGGGCTCAACAATCGAAGAAAAAGGTCTGCTGAAAGGAAATCTAACAGAAAACATTGCGTATAGATTGCTACAAATTGCAACTAACAAGGTGCAATTTGACTATTTTCTAAGACTTTCTATTTTTTCTAAGGCTATTTTCTAACACTTTGACTATTTTCTAGGACAGTACTTTATTTACCTACTCTGCAGCAAAAATGAATCACATAAATTATAAACAAAAATATGCACATTCTTTCTGTTCCTACTCGCCCTGTGTTCACCTATAGCTCACTTAAGTGCACTAATGAAAATGGTTCGCTTTCCCACAGATCTAGATGCCTTAGTCTATACTTTGGTATCAATTTCTGTACAGATCTAAAGTCGGAGAACCTAAAACACCTTTAGCGCTCACTTGGAGACATTGGGCGAGGGACAATAGCGGACGCATATTTTGGCCTATAATAAAAAAGAACGCTCCTTCTACAACCAACTCGGAGGTCAGCTAGAAGGAAGCAGAAAGCCCAACTTCAAATATAAAAATATCTGAGCAGAACATCCTCAAAGCGTAAACTATGTGATTAAGTAAGCAGTGGAGCGCTTTATTATACATCTCTATTTCATTTCATTTATTCAACTCTCAGTGCTAAAGGCGCTAAAGAAGGTAGCGCTTACACTACAAAAAATGCGTGAATAAATGCAGTGCATGTTACAAAACGAAGTATTTTTATCCTCCTGTTACAGAATATCAGCTAGTGCTGAACGAAAATGCTGTTTATCACTAATATCGACAATATCTGGGGGAAGACGGTTCCATTCGCGAGTTGTACGAAGCAAGAGAGACTGAAATGGCTTTAGAGTGTTACATGTTTTAATGCCAACTTTGTGACGATAATCAATTCAGTTTAATACGCATCTGGTGATCGAAATGAGAGCATCGCGTAGCATGTGATGATGATGCAGTTTATTAAGAAGGCTCAGGCGAATAAACTGCCGGCGGGATGTTAAAAGAGCTAAGAAAGATTAGCTTTAAAGTTTGTTACACTCGCGGTGCGGTTAAAGTTGGCCACGATAAAACAGGCAGCGTTATTTTCAACCCTTAAGGCACCGTAATTAGTTTTTCATGATGGAGATCCCATATGGCGGCGGCGAATGTCAGTTCAGAACGTAGTATTGTTCTGTGAAGTAGTAATTTCAAGGAAGCTGAGGTTTGCAAAAATTACGTCGCACGTAGCCCGACATGCTGTTAACGTTTTAGTAATGTACACAATACGGCAGCGTCCAATTCATGTCAGCAGAAATGTGCACATCTAAATATTTATCTGAAGTGATCGCTTCTAAGGGAACGTTATTTAAGTAGTACACAGGTAGATTGGCGGTACGTTTTGATACTCACATAACTTTACACTTATTACCATTAAGTTCTATAAGCCATTCATTACACAAAAGAGAAATGTTAAAGAGATCGAGCTGAAGGATGTTAGCATCGTCGGCGGATTTATTTCGCTGAAAGCAACGCAGTCTTCAACACACAAAGTAATATTAGGTGATACAATGACAGGGAGATCATTATTGTAAATAAGAAATAAAAGGGGTCCAAGCACTGAGCTTTCTCGCAAGCTCGAGCAAACTTCGTTGAAAGGTGAGTTAAAATTTTTGGCGGAAACAAACTATGACCCGTCAAGAAGATAGTATTTATTTATTTATTTATTTATTTATTTATTGTACCCTCAGGGCCCGAAGGCATTACAGAGGGGAGTGGGAATACATAAAATTTTCAGTCTAAACAGCAACAACAAGAGAAAACAAAAATAAACCAGGAATACATGACAAATTGAAAACACAGGAAGGCAATAAGATTAGAATGCAGTAGGGATATATTAAAACAGTGTGTAGACAGTGAAAGGCAATTTTTATACAGTAATAAACGACACATACTCAGAAAGAAACATTAAGGACTTGACGAAATGCATTGTTATCAGAAATACCTGCGATGTCGTGGGGAAGGTGATTCCAGCTGGCACACGTTCGAGGTATGAATGAGTCATGAAAACATTTGGTGTGACAAGATGGGATTCCAACTTTATGACGGTGATCAACGCGTGCTGATATGTAACATGGTCTTGACAGTAACTTAGGGTTGAGAAAGCTGTTGTGGTAAATTTTATGAAAAAGACAAAATGAGGCTATTGATCTGCGGTGGGAAAGAAGTGGTAGGGACAAACTTGATTTCATGGCGGTTACACTGCTTGTTCGGTGATAATTAGAAAGAATGAAACGGCATGTGCGGTTCTGCACAGCTTCCAAATCTGAAACAAGTGAATCGATGCCAGGGCTCCAGACAGATGCAGCATATTCTAACTTGGACCGTACCAATGTTTTATAAAGTAATAATTTTATTGAACTAGATGAACGTGAGAAATTTCTGCGAAGGTACCCAAGCATGCGATCAGCGTTATTTATTATGTATTCAACGTGAGTTTTCCAAGACAGGTTACAAGAAACGTAAACACCCAGATATTTATAACATGACACGGTTTCGAGAGACACGTTGTTAATGTGATAAGAGGAAGGGGCATTAGAGAGACGAGAAATGCGTACATGTTTACACTTATTAATGTTTAGTTGCATGTTCCAAATAAAACACCAGTCAAGAATCTTGTTAATATCGGATTGAAGACAACAGACATCATTATCATCTTTAATTTCGCGGTAAATAGCACAATCATCGGCAAAAAGATTAATTGAAGAAGAAATGTTAGCCGGTAAGTCATTTATATAGATGAGAAAAAGGAGGGGCCCAAGAACTGACCCCTGAGGCACTCCGGAACGGACAGGCAAAGAATGCGAGTTTATATTGTTCGCTGTTACGAATTGTGAACGGTTAGAAAGAAAGCATTGCAGACATGCAAGGACATTAGGGTCTATGTTAAGATTGCTTAATTTAAGAAAGAGAAGCTCATGCGAAACAGTGTCAAACGCTTTCGAGAAGTCCAAAAATATGCAGTCTGCCTGAGACCCGTGGTCAAGGATGCAATGAAGGTCATGTGTGAAACATATTAGCTGAGTTTCGCATGAAAAAGACTTACGAAAACCATGCTGGGCAATGCTGAAAAAGGAGTTAGATTCTAAAAAAGAGATGAGATGAGAATATATGACGTGTTCCATGATCTTGCACGGAATACTAGTGAGCGATATAGGTCTAAAGTTATCAGGAGAATGTTTATTTCCGGACTTATGCAGTGGAATCACCTTCCCAATTTTCCAATCATTGGCAATACAACCTGTTACAAGAGACTGTTCAAACAATTTAGTAAGAATTATGGAACTATAGAACTTTGTATTAATTAAAAACTTCGAATTAATGTTGTGAACACCGCAGGAAGAGGAAACCTTAAGATTTTCTATGATGCACTGGATGCCTGACGCGTCGAATACAACTGGATCCATAGGAAGAGCATCAAAAACAGGGCACACGCGATGAACAAGAGAAACATTGCAGTTCAATCCATTTCAGAACATTGGAGTTGGTATTCAGCTAGAATAGATTGAAAAATAGTAAGCGGTGACATTTGTTGTCGAATGCTTTAGAGTAACCAAAGGAAATGCAGGCAGCTTCTCATGCATGCTCTAAAATACCGTGAAGTTCCATAGTGAAGCTGGTAAGTTGAGCTTCGCAAGAAAATGACCTCCGAAAGCCACGCTGTGCGGGTGTAAAAAACGAGTTAGACTCGAGAAAGTTCACAACGTTAGTGAATGTGACCTGTCATAATAGTTTCCAGGAAGTACTAGTGAGCGACATAGGACGGTAATTTGTAGGGGAGCTTCTATTTGCTGATTGAATAACGGAACCACCTTCCCGATATTATGGTGGCAGACTGAACTATCGAGAGTCTGCTGGAAAATGTGGTTTAGTATTAAGGGGCTGTAGGTAATTTTTTTCTAAATATTTAGCAGTAAAATCCGGGCAATTAATGAAATATTACGGAATAAATAAGTTCAGCAAAGCGAGATGAATCGATGAAAATTTGAGGCATAGTTGGGTAATTATACTCAAGCGGAACGAGACGTATGGTGTTTGATGTGCGCGAGCATTCCTGAATAAAGGTTTCGTTAAGTGCTGACACGAATAAATGAGCCGGAGTAGGGTCATCTAACGCGTCGGTTGAGTTAATAGATTCTTCCGTATTTGACTTGATGACGCGCCAGAATTTTTTAATGTTGGTTGATAGCATGGATGATAACGTGTTATAAAGGAACTTATGTTTTGCTTGCTTACGCGCAGCTATATTGTCATGTAGTGGTGACTGCAGTCCGACGAACAGGAGAACAGTGAGAATTGCTTCTAAACGAAACTCTTTAGTTCGGCTGACTTGCGCCCGCAAAGTACTAAATCACTCGGCGGCGGCGTAGCAACAAGCGTGCTCGGCTGTCGTCGAACACAATGCCCGCTGCTATCATGCGTGCTCTTTTAAAGGTAATAGCGAACTTTTTAGATAAAGCATACAAAGTTACTATAACATTCTGTAACAACGTAAAACCGGCTCCGCCTGAATAGAATCAATCGAGATAAATCTAGGAGCTCTTGCATCACAAACAAAGCAATAACGCGGTGTGGCAGCAGCTTTGTAGAATGAACAAGAAACGCTCCATAGATTTACGGAAATATAGGCAACAGCGGCAGCCTTGTAGTCGCCCCTGCTGACTTTAATAGCTTTTAATATGTAATAATGTTTTTCGCATCGAGTACGTGTATTGAAAAATTCTATAATGCATGTCTGGCATGGGGCGCGTAAGAAAACAAAATCTCGATCCAGCTCCGGCTTTTAGCCGGAATTGGATCTAAGTAAATTTTAAAGCATATATTTTTGCGGATTAGCTTTAATTAAGGCGACACAGTGAAAAGTCGAATAACTGCGTTGCACCACGGGAAATTGGGCAGGGAGAGAAAGTCAACAGACTGAAGCAGGAGGCATGTTCGATTGGGCCTAGCCATTAAGTGGACTTCGTTCCTTCTAAGGTTCTTTCCCACCATTGACCTTCCGAACAAAAAAAGAAGGTGGAGCACAGCGGGACGTAATTGCTCGTCTGGATCGAGGTAGTACAATGAAGAACTCTTTCGTTTTCTTTTCCTGACGGTAGTTTTCTTGGCAGCACCCGAACCAAACAAGGTGTAATTGTGGCAGCTTTAGGGCGCCTCCACTGTGAGTAGACGCGGCAACCACAATCTAGAAAATTGAGGAGGACTTCGAAATAAACCTTCGGACAATATGTGAAGTGTTTTAATGCAGAAGGAAATTTATCTGCGGCCTCATGACGCTACCCTGCTGCTTGCTACATTTCTTCCTGAATAACAGAAAATGGAGTGCGCAAAGAGGAAAACAAATATAAAATAAAAAACACGTCATGAGAAAAGTGGCTTGGTACAGAAAACGATGCTAAAGCTGCTCTCCAGTGATCTATGAGCCATGTAATGAAGGACAATAATCAATTTATTACCTAATAAAGAAGCCAATACGGCCTCTATAGGTATCCCAAGCATTATGATGCTACTCCATTTGACGGAGTCAAGGGTTCGACAGAATCCTGTCTGGCGAAGGAGAAGCATAATGGTAAAATAAAACATACACTAAACCATACAAAACAAGCCATCTTTTGCGAGTGTATGTTTTATTTTACCCCCCCCCCCATTTGACGGCATGTAATTGCTGTAATGTCTCGATGAGCTGATACATGAATTTATTTATTCAAGTTACTCACAGGCTCCTTTACATTGGAGCATTGTGTGAGTGGGGGAGTACATAAAGATAGAGAACAGCGCAAAAAAAGACAAAAATCAATAAAAACGACGACAGAACAGAAACGTTATACAATAGTTAGCAAGGGGCACTCAGTAGAATACAAATAAAGTAATAGAACACACAATAATTACATTTTTCAGAATGTGCCAACATGGAAATGGGACACGATTTGACAGTGAGCCTAAAAAGTGCACAAGTTAGTTCACACTAAGCAGCAATAAAAGATATTTTTCGCCAGAATACAGAACTGAGACACGGCGTGGATTGCGGTTATTTTATCACGAAACGTAGCAGGATTTATGGTATTAGTAGCATCGTCAGGAAGGCTGTTCCAATAGTTTATGGCACGTGGGAGAGCAGACATGGTGAATGCTTTTGTATGACCAAAAATACGCGTAAAGCTGCTATGATTATGGAGGTGATGAGATATGCGACATGGCCGTGACAAAGGTAGTGTGTGACTAAGAAGACTGAAAATCATTTTATGAAATAAGCAAAGAAGCGCTACGGTACGACGTGATTTTAAAGACTCAAGTGATAGCAATAACTTGATCTTACTGACGCTGGAATGCCGGTTATAATCGCGAGCGATGAAGCGTGCAGCACGGTTCTGTATAGATTCGAGATTACGTGTTAGATACGCTTGGTGAGGTGTCCAGATGGGTGATGCAAATTCTATTTGTGGACGGACAAACGTCTGGTAGGTTAGTTTTCGAGTGTCAGATGGTGCACCATGAAGATTACGCTTTAAGTATCCAAGGGTTCGTGAACCCTTAGCTGTAATTTTATTAATGTGTGTCGACCAGGAAAGGTTTTGATTTAGGTGAATGCCGAGATATTTATATGAGGACGCTGTTGTCACATGATTACCGCTGATCGAGTAGGTGAGAGAAGAGTTTGAAAGTTTACGGCTGAAAGCCATTAATTTACACTTATCGGTGTTGACCGGCATTAGCCACATGGAACACCAGTTTGTTATATGGTCTAGATCTTTCTGTAAAGCGATATGATCGGCTGGATTAGAAAATTTGCCGTAAATAATACAGTCGTCAGCAAACAAACAGATGTTAGAGGCAATGTCGGTTGGCAGATCGTTAATATATATTAAAGATAGTAACGGGCCCAGAACACTGCCCTGGGGAACACCGGACGATACTTCAGAGAGAGGATGAACAATTATTTATACTGGTAAATTGTTTGCGAAATGAGAGAAAATTTCTAATCCATGATAGCGTTAATGAGTCGATATTTAAAGCAGAGAATTTGGCAATTAAACGACAATGTGCTACCCAATCAAATGCCTTAGAAAAGTCGATGAAAATGCAATCAGTCTGTTGGTTATCATTCATGTTAGTCAGAACTTCGTGCGTAAATTCCATGAGTTGTGTATCGCACAACAGACCTTTTCTAAAACCGTGCTGATGAGGGTAAAAAAAGCGGTTTTGTACAAGGTGCTGCGCAACATTGGAAACAATGATATCTTCTAGAAGCTTACATGCAATAGTGGTTAAAGATATAGGTCGGTAGTTACCGATGTTACTTCTGTCTCCAGATTTGAACACGGGGATGACTTTGCCTATTTTTCAATCAAACGGAAGTTCACCTGTAGATAAAGACTGCTGAAAAATGTGATACAAGATTAAGCTGCTCGAGTTTTTAGTGAGTTTAAGAATTTTGGCGTTGATTCCGTCAACACCAGAGCTAGTGGACATTTTAAGGTTTTTGATTAGTGACGTGATGCCTTCAACAGTTAATTCAATAGGGGTCATATATCTGTAGTCGACTTCGGCGGTGGCAGGAATGTTAGAAAGATCTTCATGGGTGAACACTGAAGTAAAATAATTGTTAAAGATAGTCGCACTTTCTTCGTCAGTAATGAAATTTCCGCTATTGTCCTGTAGAGCGATTTGGGCATGAGGGTTAGCTGGGGATATTGTACGCCAGAATTTTTTAGGGTTGTTGCGCATAAGGGATTGAAGATCATGAGAATAAAATTTATGTCTCGCTTTACGAACGGGACGGCAGTATTGTTTTTCGCAGTCTTTCTGTTGCAGTTTCAGAGAGTGGGATCCAGATTTTTTCATTGCTTTAAATAAGGGCTTCTTTTTATTCTTAATTGTGCGAAGTGACCTATGATACCATGGCTTAGAAATGTTGACCCGAAATGAAATTTGTGGTACCGGAGCAACCATTAATGACAGCAACTTTTCTTTAAATAAGGTCCAGTTTTCATTGACGGTACGGGAAGAGAAAGTGGAAAGGTACGAGGAGCAAAATTCTTGCAGACCAACGTTAAGAGCATTGCAATCAGCTTTTTTTATAGTTGAAGATGAGCTTAGACGTGAGATGCTGCGTATGTGATGGGATGCTAACTGCAAAATTAAGAATCAGATGGTCACTGAATCCCTCACTAGTAGAGACGGTGCTTGAATTGTCGGGGCATGAAGTCAAAACAAGGTCAAGAATATTCGTTCCGCTTGTAGGTTCGTTTACTAACTGAGTTAAAGAAAAATCTAAAGTTAAGTGGATGAAGTCTTTACAACAGCGAGTTAGAGGTGAGGTTAGACCAGTCAATGTCCGAGAAATTGAAGTCCCCCCACTCAGAAATATATTTGCTTTAGGAAACTTGGTCCTTATGGCACTGAGGTTATCGCGCAACTAAGATATGAAAGCAGCGGAGCTATCTGGTGGTCTGTAACATGCACCTATTATTGAATTAACTAATGATGACGTAATGCGGATCCATATAATCTCAAGAGGACTGGGTAAATTAACAAGATGAGATGCTATACGCTTCCTGACGGCTATTAGGACACCTCCTCCCCTTTTTGATTTCTCTATCTTTGCGGAAGATTATGTACTCGTTGGTATCGGACAGCACCTCAGTGTCAGAAATATCAGGATTAAGCCACGTTTCAGTTAATGCTAAAATGTCACACTCAATGTTCTCCAGGTATAAACATAGTTCAACACGTTTGGGTAGCAAACTACGCACATTAGTAAATGATAAGTGTAATCATGATGGCGTGTGATTACGACAAGAAGAGTTTGAATGATCGATTGTACCAGCTATCTTTTCCCGTGTGAGCTGTCTTGTAGATCGAATGACACTCCCAGATGCAGCATCAAATACGAAGGTGGCGTCACCGATGTGCAGTCTGTCTACGCTAAGCTTATACGTGGCGTTTTGTGACTTCGCAAAATCGAGTAGGTGTTTCCTTGATATTCGTGTTTTTAACGAAATATCTTCTCGTACAGCATGATTTGTATTCTTGAATTTGGGCCCCTTTTCCTGAACGAGGTGTTTCCAGAACGACCTGGTATTTCCCGAAGCGATGTGCGCGCTCTATTTGAGACGGCTCGACTGTTACACCGAGGGTTTCCGAGCATAAGTTTATTACTTTAGTCTCAGCGGATGACCAGGTTTCACCAGAGGTGTCAGGTAGGCTGAAGAAAAGGAGATTGGAACGGCGTAGACGGTTTTCGGCGTCATCGCAGCGCGATTCGATAGACTTTAACTTGTCCGAGATTTCGAGAGCAACCTCGGGCGCCTGAACTATGTGAAGCACTAGTGTTTTTTAGAGCAGCAGTGTCCACCTCTAGCACCCGAATTCGAGCTGACAGCTGTCTCAACTCGACATCAACGGACGCCTGCCAATTCTTTAAAGCGCGAAGGTCGTTGCGGATATCATCCTGGCCTAATTCAATTCTTTGCACAGTTTCCAAGACAGTTGCTAGAACTTCTTCCGTTCCAGGGCCAGGATTCGATTCTACATCCCCTGACAGAAGCAATAAAATTCTACACAGCAGGTCTTTTACAAACTTGTCACAGTTCATGAAAGGACCAGACCACTCACTGGGGCACAACACCACAATAAGAAAACGATTGTCGCTCGTTACGCGGCAGTAGGAGCAGTAAAGGTAACTGACCTGAAAGAGCAACATCGGTGAGCGCTCCGTTTCAGTCGTGGTGCTGTGCCCCAGCGGGGGGCGGTGTCATTAACCCGCACTCTCTCCCTGACCCAGTCTGCCCGACCCCTGTCTCTTGAAGTTACACCTATCATTTTGCTTTCCGTATATCGCTGTGTTGTTCTAAATTTTAAGTTGAACGCTTTTCATTAGCCACCCCATTTCGACCGCATAGGTATCTACCGACGAGGGGCAGCAGTTATATAATTTGGTAAATCGATATTGTAAACGGCATTGTTATCGGGATTAAAGAAAGGATGATGCATAGCCCTCTCCTCACAGCTTTGTGTTATGAGAACTTTGTTGATGACGTCGTAATGAAGGCGATTTAGGATTTTCTGCCGTCACCAAATAATTTCCAGGCCACCTCGAGTGCCCAGAAACATGTTCCGTGAGGTTTATCTTTGATTTGGTTTTATTCTTTCAATGAAGCAAGCCTTCCTGCATTTGAAAATGTACTGCACCCTCAATATGACATGCGCCCCAGCCTCCCTGCTCCTGCCAGGCGCTGCACAGCGCAGATAGTTCTGAACGCTGTCCTGTCTTTCCGTTTCAATGGCTAGCACCAACAGATATCGCGGAATACTGGTCAGAGAAAGCAGCGTGCTTCCCCTGCAAGGTTCACACAATATCTATCATCTAAGTCTTATTCCAAAATGTGGTCAGTTAAAAAGACCAGGAACGAGTCTAAAGACGTAACGTACGCGTGTGTCTCTCTCCCTACCTGGTCACTTATTCGCGCTCTAAAAAGCGGATTTGGCATGTGGTCATTGACCAGCTCACTGACATGCGTAAGCATGAAGCAAGTAGTTTATATGGTTGAGCTTACTAGACAGTATGATTCCCCTGGTTTTCCATTATTGGCAGCAAAAGCTGTCTCTACACTCCTAAAAGCTAATTCTTAACATTATTAGCTCTCTTCCCTGTAACATACTATATGTAACATGGAAAAGTAGACTTCCACGCCTTCTTAGCATAGCTCACGGGTAATCTTATCTATGGTCCTCAGATTCAACAATTATTGTACTATGGAGCGCGTACTGCTGACACACCTGGATGGGCTGTTTTGATGCTTAATTGCGGAAATTCCACGTGTCTGGCCTGCACTACATTGGCAGCAACCAGCTACCGATTATTGTGAATTGCAAAAGGTGGTAGTACAAGCTACGCAAATTATATGTAGTAGTTTGCGTGGGCGACAATTGCCACCATGACGCGTTTTCGCCTTTAACCTGCTTTGTCTAGTGGGTTTGTGCTGCTGTTCGCCAAGCGAGTATTTCAACATAATTTTTATTGACAGACAATCGAAACAAATATGAAAACACAAGACAATTTCACTTCAGGCTGGCTGACCTCTGCACACCTTAAATGAGGGTAAATCAATCCTATTGTTAGCCGAGTAAACCGCCTGTATTAAAGCACATTACTGTTACAGAAGCACTAAAAGCTTCATGAGAGCCACGCTTGATCTGATTATAAACGCACTGTAGATACCTTTGGGAAACATGCCAGGAAATCTTCTCTAGCATTCTACAAAATATTGATCAAGGCTGTTGATTGTAGCAAGACAAAATCTAATAAGAATAAAATTTACACACACATAACAGGGAATCCCGAGAATGTTTTATAAAGAAGAAATATACAAATCATGCTGGACAGCATCACACATGGACGAATACAACCGCACGTGATGCTATGCCGTTATCATGTGAACCCATCTATGTCAGGCAGCTACACAACCCCTGCGCGCACAGTGAATATATAACGTGAAAGTTTTATTAAAATTCTAGGAATGTGCTTTACTGTTGCACTATTCGGGAAGAGCTCACTTAAAACTCTACGATTCTCCTGGCTTTCTGCCTTGTCTTGGTCCCTACCTTCAACATATGGATTGCTGTCAGCGTGGAAAATGTGTAAGAGATCACTTTCAAAAATGTGGGTTAGATACACTATGAACCTCGACTAAGCCGACGTTAAAGTTTCGGTTCGAAAAGAAATGCAATAATTTGGGCGAATTAGACATCGCGTTACTCCTGTTTATCAGACGGTTGTCGCTGAGCACACTTTATACGGTAACGGCAGCAGTCGCTTTGTATTTGACGCCTTCCTGAATGCTCATTGCCCGTGATGCTCCTGTTGTCTATGTCCCCAGTGGTCACCAGGTTTGCGACTCGGCTTGGAGGGTCGCGAATCATTTCCATCTTCGTCTTCGCTATACAATCTAGTTGCCTCGTTAGTGTCAGTCGAGGTTGCTGCAGCTTGGATTACCTGTACTGACACATTATTATTGAGGACACCTTCAGACGCCTTTCGTTTCTCTATTAGAGGAACCGAGCCGCGCATTGCTGACCTTTGTAAATCGCTTTGAGGTTCTTTTACGCAATCTGCCTCCTCAGCGCGGACGCTGTTCAAATTTTCCACCTCTTGTTGTGCCTTCTCCTTGTCAGTTGCGGCTTTGGTTCCTTTATGGCAAATAGGCCTATATTGATCTAACATCGAAGCTTCATAGGTGTTGTCCTGGTCTATAATCGCTCGTTTGTGCTGGATGATCAGAGCACAGGCGCCACTAGAAACAGCCGTATCTTGCCAACGCTCCACTGTAGCCAACAGGTTGTCTTCAAGGGGCTTCTTAAGCTGGCCAGCGTCTTCCTGGGACTCTGTAGTACTCAAAATATTTTCCTCGTTGCCAGTCTTCACAGCTGAGGTGTCTTTCGGAATCTCGCCAACTTCGATCGCTAGGGGTTCCTGCTGCAGTGTGGCCAATGGTGGGACGGCTTTAACGGCTCTCATGTTGGTATCCTCCACAGGCCACTCCCCGGTACTTTCTCTTGATTCAGAAGAATTGAGTCGGTGCTGTGCTTCTGGCGAAAATTTTGTTTTTTGTTCGGTGCGGTTGACATGAGTCTGCTCGCGAGGCACTGTAGTCTTGCTGCTCGATGCTTCTAGGGTGGATGTCCTTGGCATGGATAGAACATTGTGATCATGTGAACTAGCAACGGCCGAGGTACCGTCAGACTTACAGATGCCAGCGCTGTCGCATCTTAGCGGCATGTCATGTTCATTCTCTCGTTTTGCATTTGTGTTACCATTCAGAAATTCTGCTGCACCTTTGCTTAAACTGGCATCTCGTAAAAAAGGCGAAGATATTTTGCAGCTGACAGTGCTTTTTATGAACTCTTCACGTTCTTCTGGCGCGTGGCGGTCGTCACACCTACCATCTTGAAGAGGCTGACAACGGTACCCTGCAGTCTTCATGCCAGAGGAGTGCACGTCGTTTATATTACCCACTCATGAAAACTGACTTTTCTTATTGCCTTCCGAGACGGTACATCTGTCGCGAAGCGGTGCGGGGAAGACAGCGGCTGTATTTGTGCTTTTTTTCTGTGGTGCTGCCTCGGCTGAAAAACGATCGGCGATGTCTTGCCTGTGCGCGTTTGAGTGAAACCAGTGCTCCAGACCAGCTAGAAGGCTTTCAACAGAGCTTCGACTAGGTGACTTGCTCGTCAGTAGTGAGTGATTCCGGCTGCTTCGCGTTCGACTGCCTGCGCGTGAGGACGACCGGCTCGCTCGCTTGGAAAGTCGGGAGCCCTCTCGCCGACGCATCGATCGTTTCCACAGCGCGGTGGCATCCCCCTGCGAGCTGATGGATCCCTGAGGAGTAGTCGCATTGTCTGCAGTTGTCCAGCGCGACCCAGTTTGAAGAGCACACAAATAGTCGGCGTAGACATGGACCAGAAGAAATGCCTGCAACATGAAAAAAAGATCGGTGAAGTTCCACAAAAAGCTGCGCGCGACTAGTAACCCATTTTAGTGAAGTAGGAAAATGTGTGACATTTTCATGATTATATTAGGCGCGATGACCAATACGTATCATGCCGCATGTGAATAACAGCCACTACAGAAAGAGTGAAAGAGCACTCAGCAGCAAAGCGTCCCCCAACTGTCACTTCAAAACTATAAACGTATAAAAGAATGTCGCGTCATGATAATGATACCGACTGGGCCCAATGCGGCACAAAGACCTCTCCCATATTTCTGAAAATAACCCTGTCCTGCGGCAGCTGCAGGAACCCTATTCCCGCAAACTTCATAATGTTATCCGGCCACTTACCCTTTACGCCCCAGTACTCTTTACGGAAGCGTGCCTGGTGATTTGGTAGATTGAATTCTAAGGTTGTCCTAACTATTGGCGGTTACTTGCGTTATTAGCGAGTGCTTTGTAGGCAACGGACAGTAAGCTAATCGGACTGTTTTAAATTTTTTATATTTTTTTTTACATTTCGTCTCTTATGGATTTTGATATTAGTGGTCTTCCAAGCTTCTCGTACGTTCGAGGTCATAAGGCATTGCGTACACAAGGTGGCCAATTTTTGTAGCACAACCTCCCCTCCGTCTTTCAAAAGTTAGAGTTTTACTTTATCTTTACCCACTGCTTTCCTCCTTTTCATTTACAACTATAAGTTTCTTTACTTCCTCTTTCGTTAGTAGCCGTATGAACCAGTATTGTGATATACTGCCGATCTCATTGCCGAACGCACTGATTATGTTGGGTATTGTAGATATTTGTGTAGAACTATTCAGCCACTAACTACCGTCTCCATATTGCTAATTATATTGCTCTCTTTGTCTCTTAACGAATTGATGCATATGCCTAGTTTCTTCACCGCTTTTAGGTTACCTCCTTTTTTTAAAGCATGCTCGATTCACTCCATTATAAACTTCTTTGGATAGGCTGCATTGCGCATATTAACTTTGAGACCCCTCCCATTTCTATTCTGTCTGTGGGGTTAGACGCCTTCACGCTTTGGCGTTTTTTAATTAGATGTTTCGTCTCCATAGATAGGTTGCCGGTATTCTGTCGAACCAACCTACCGCCTATTTCTCCTGCGCATTCCGTAATGATAGCTGTGAGATTGTCATTCACTGCTTGAACATTGATATCATCTTCTTGAGCTAAAGCCTAACGTCTGTTCTGCATCGGTATACTCATTTCTTTCGATTCGCTTCTAATCACCAACTCGTTAACGAGCTACTGACACTTCTCCAGGCCACTAGGTGTACTTGACGCAAGAGAGTTGCAGCCAGCAATATATTCGAAGCCTTGAAACGGCTACTCGCAAAAATATTTCGATAACTAAATTTTGTCACCTCTCTTGCAACATAAAGGTTTCATATTTTACCTGTATGTGAAATTTGAACTAATTCAATGTGTACAATCTAATACATCAGTTTCTTCTTGGATTCTGTGTCATAAATGAGTTAAAAACACAAATGAGGATCGCATTTCAATCAACGCCTGCCACAGGGTCGAAAATACGCCTTGAGTTGCAGATATTGATATGTGCATGAGAAGAATTTTATTGTATTCAAATGTGCGAAATCACAGACCTCAGGAGCAAGCGGCCTTGTGAAATATTTCATTTCGAAAAAGTCACCTTCGACTATATTTGCAATATGCTTTTCACACTGAACAGAGAAGGGTCTGAAAAATGCACAGTTCTCAGCTGACAGTCCCATATACGAGGGGCGTTCAATAAAGAGTTCCCCTGACTAACTTCTGTTTATTGCAGGATGCTAAAACTGCGCGTGTGTAATAACTTAAGTCACTATTGCTCACGTGTCAGTGTGCAACTCTGAACTAATAACGGTCTTTCTTTTACAAGTGCTGATGTGGTGTGAGGTGTGATAGTGGATGCAGTGGAATACAGAGCAGTCATTAAATTCTTGTACTTGAAAGGCCGCACTCCAATGGAGACGTTCGATGAGATAAAATAGGTTTATGGGGAGGATTTCCCATCATATGATGTAGTGAAAAACTGGCATCGTCAATTCAAATGCAATCGGGCATCGGTGGAAACGGCTCCGATTGCAGGGCGACCTCACTCCGCTATCGGTGAACACACAATCCAGAAAGTGGAGGCCGCCATTTTAGAAAATCGCCGCGCAACCGTTCGAGACCTAGCCCAAAATGTCAAGATTGGTGTTGGGTTCGTAGAAAATATCATTCAGAACCATCTTCATACGCGTAAGGTATCCGCTTGCTGGGTTCTCCGGCTGCTCACACCTTTCTAAAAGCAGGAACGAGTCGAATGCTCCCAGGATCTTTTGACCATGTGCCATGGAAACCAGAAGGACTTTTTCAACAGACTGATCACACATGACAAAATCTGGGTCCATCACTATTATCCGGAAACTAAAGTGCAGTCGATGCAATGGAAGCACTTGGACTCACCGCCTCCAAAGAAGGCACAGTCTCAGCTCTCAGCGGGCAAGGCCATGCTCACAGTCTTTTGGGACCAGCACGGAGTAGTTTTGATGGATTTCCTAGCAAAGGGTGCCACGATTACTGGGGAATACTACGCTCACTGCTGCAGAAATTGCGGGAGGCCATCAAATGCAAGAAATGTGGCATGCTTACCAAAGGTGCCCGGCTTCTGCAAGACAATGCCCCACTTCAGAACTCACGCTTTGCCCAGATGGAAGCACGCTGCTGCGGCTTTGAAGTTCTACGGCATCCCCCTTATCCACTCGACCTCGCACCATCGGACTTCCACCTCTTTCCAAGAGTGAAGTCATATTTGAAGGGCAAGCATTTTCCAGATGATGAGACTCTGATTTCTGAAGTTAGCACATGGTTTTTGGAGCAACCTGTCGCCTTCTACAAACGAGTTGTTTACAGTTGCTTAAAAAGACGGGAGATGTGTGTGTCCCTGGGTGGCGCCTATGTAGAGAAGGACTACTAAATCTTCAAAGTTTCATTGCTCTCTGTCCAGAGGAAGTGTGTCAGGGGAAATCTTTATTGAACACCCCTCGAATGTATCATTTACGCCCATATGTGCCGGGCTAGAAAGAAGAAAAAAATTGCACGAGGTATTTCATTATTAACTCGCTTATGTATAGTATAGGCCTGAAAGCTTTGACATGACGCTGGGAAGAATTGAGAAAAGCAGATGTAACGAAAATAAGTGCACACAATATAATGAGCCGCAAAGATTAACGCACACGAATAAGTAATTTAAGTAGAACTCTGACGTGAGTAAGTAGGAATAAAGAAATGTAACGAAAATATACATTTTAAACGCGAGGACAGTGTATACACAAAAAGCGCAGTTGACCCGTGTGACACAGGGGACACAAAGTCGTAGTTGTTTTTTTCTTACTTGCGCAACACCAGGATAGAAATACAAAGGAAAAAGTTTGCGACAGTTCAATCAGAACGGAACCATGCAGAGCAGAGGCATGAACAAAGGTGCGGCGAAGTGCGTACGATGATGAGGTATTTCTTCATGGTAATCAGATGATATGGCATTGTTTACTTATATGGATCTTTTTCGTAAGGACAGAATGCTTATGCTAGGAATGTTGCCTCACGTCTCGTATTTTATCACAAAGCGCGTCTCGGATTCTTTGTGAATGCATTCTGCTACTACCGTGAGTTCATGCTTGAATCCACTTATCCATGTTCGTCAAATTTTACGTGCGAGACCGCCCAACATCACGTTGCACTCTGAGCACGAATGAGCCCGATGGAAGTAGAAAGGCGTAAGCTATCCTCTAGCGCAGTTCTTTTTAGGGGCAGCGTATGCAGGTCATGTCTCGTAGCAGAAATTTCGTTCAGTAGGTATAAAAATGGCTTATATTCGGCAATGTAGGCATATCCTAACTGCAAGCCATATTAATTTGATGCAGTTAGGAGTGGGAACAGGTTTTTAAACGCTGCATCGGCGGTCTTGATGTTAGCAACTAAAGGAGATTGAAACCTTTCTGTAAAATCTTCGTAACTGCTAGAAGTTGTCATTGCTTCAAGAGGGAGCTGGTTTCCGTTGCCAACCGTAAAGGGGGCGCGCTAGTCGACAGCCCACTTCATATTTAATCCTATACATGCTAATTCGTATTTAGAGTCTATCAGTTTATTATGTCAAGGTAAGTTGCTGGGCGAGTTGTTTCCGATATTCCATGACTACAGCGCAACGAACGGGACAAGAAGGACAAAGGCAGAGACACAACACAGCGCTGTGTTTTGTCTCTGCCTGTGTCCTTCTTGTCCCGTCCGTTGCGCTGTAGTCATGCAATATCAGTTTATTATGTTGAAACCGAAACTACTAGTTTAAGTTGTGGCAGTTGTGTCAGCGACATTGGCATCAGCACCGCGGAAGTGATCATTATCAATTTGAGAGAAGCCAAATCTAGAACTGCAGAAAGGTGTCCCCATTTACGGCAAATTATTCTTGTTCTGACTTGGTTGCAGACGCCCCATGCCAGCTAACTCCGTAACCACACTGTCTTACGTGAATCTCCGCCAATTCCTGTTATAATGTTTCTTCTGGAATCTACTCCTTTGTCCCAAGTTAACATGCTACTGGTTCTCGACGTCACATGGTCTCCCTATGTATGTTTACATCTAAAGATTTCAAAAAGGATATCGTTATGTCGTGTGGGATCTTGCCCAACTGGTGCTTCTCGCTTCATGTCTCCATGCTACCTGTATCATTTACTTTTCTCATGCCTCGCTGCGATGTTCCCAACTATTTCACCTCTTCGTAAACCTGTAATATATTGCACCTATAGAAGAGTGCGCGAAAGAGCAACTTATGAGGCGCTTTCTCCTTGAAAGACATTATCGTGCTGTGACAAAACAGTCTCCCCAAGTGCACTCCATCCAGTTGGCTTCTTACAAACTATTTCATTGTCATCTCCGCTTAGAACTTACTCTAGATAACTGCAATTCCAATAGCTGGCAGCATTTCCAATAGCTGGCAGCCTACTGTAAATTGTTGCTGTTTTAGACAGTTGAAAATTCTAATTATTTTCGCATTAATTTTTATTCCGACTGCACTGCTTTCTGTGTTTAGCTCCCGAGTTATGCTGTGTTGATCTCTACCTGACATCTGCATTAAAGCAAATCATGAACTAAGCTACCTACAAAATTATTTCGATTTAAATTTATGCCCAGCACTTCCCAACCCAGCCATTTCAATATCTCCTGTACACTAGTGGCTGATGGCTGTCGAGAGTTTGGCTGAGGCTGCATGACACTCAGCCCGTTTGATATTTTGCCAGGTCCACAGCGTTAGCTGTATATTGAAGAGTTGGCGGATTTCTTCATATCGGGCGTCAGGAGTGTTGTGAACAGTGAAGCTCGTGTGAGTTGCGTGGTTCGAGCCGCATCATAAAGAGTTGCTCTGGCAGGCACACAAAAGGTGACCGTTCAGTTACCTTGACGTGAACTGCGATGGAGAGCAGTTTCGATTGACCATTAGCGGCCGAAATCTTGGACCGACTAGTTTCAGCGCTGCTGCAAGTCGTCAGCTAGCGGCTACAGGAGATGTCAAGCGGCCTTTGATAGGGCCTATCTCGTAGTCATCTAGCCGCCCCAGATAACACTGCCTAGCGATTCCTCACAGTCGAATTTTCCGTGACAACAAAATTGCCATTAACTTCGCTAACCGTGATAGCGTCAGAGCGCTGTACGTTTTCTTAGAAGGTTATACGAAAACATTAGTGACAACTGTGATTCTGACCGCGATTAGCTGTCAGAATTTAAAAGTAATAGAAATTTTACTCTAGGCTTTGCGTGATAACATGCTTAACGGAATAGCTGGCCTACATTGCGCATGCGCAAAGCGCTAACGGTGGAATAGAGTTAGCGTACGCACGCAACTTTAAGTAGTTAGTGTTCCGGCTTTTGCTCTGCTGGCGAGGCAACATAGCACTGTTCTTCGGACGAGAGCCGACAACTTCAAGCGAATAAGTAGCCGCTCCGGCGCTTGTCGGCACGTTTACCAGTTGCTACTGCTGGTGCCTTTCGCTGACTCAACTTTCTTCAACGAACAAAGCGCAAGCCATTATTCCACTCTGTTTATGAGGTACACTCTGAATTCTGGAGCACTGAGTACTAATAGGACATACAGTAGCGCTGCGCAGATAGGTAACACAAATAGGCAACAGAAATAGGAAAAGATAACAGAAATAGGTTTCGAGCATTGTCACAATAGTTTACGTATTACATCAATTTAACAAGGCAATTTACATTAAACTAACTAAAGTATTTACAGCTTTACAATTCATGTTATAGAAATTATTTTACCTCGAGCGTGAACTAGATGGCGCCACTAGATGGCGCCATCACTAGGTGGTGGAACTTGATAGCACTCTGAACTAGATGGCGCCACTATGTTCATGCCTCTTAGTTCACAATTTTATTCCCCGTTGCAGTACTTGGGTCATTCACTGGCGTAACTAAGCGTTACTGTATTGTCTAGCTGTAAAAGAGTCTTATGGATAGTATTCTGGCAAATCAACGGCAGCGGCGACAGTTTTGAAAAAGGAACTTTCTTCTCCTTGTGAAGTACGTTGTGTTGAACGTTTTCGGAACGCTTTACTAAAATTTTGTTGTGTATAAGTTGCTTGTGCCGCAATACAGTACTCTAACTTGGGCCCGCTATGACGCAACGCTACGCTACAACTCTCTGTTATAACTGCCGCGTAGATATCCCCTAATCCATCTTGAGACAGAGTCGTTAGTTCCTTCAGCCCCCATCGTAGTCAAATCATCCTGACTCATGATTCCAAACCGTACTTTGACAGGCAAGAGCCGTGTGTCCATGACACGTTGGTGAAAAATCCAGTTTTTATGCTTTTCAGCCCGCTTGCTCTGGAACACTGCACTGATCATGTCTTATTGCCTTTTTGAAAAGAAAATCAATTTTGTAACCTACTCCTTTGGACATAAGTTGCTAAAGTAACCACAAAGTAAACTGTGTTGTGCGTGCTTTCACCGTTGTGTCTTTAGTGGATCGATTGCTCCTAATTAAAAATATACCTTGCAAATAAACTACTAGGCGCACATCGAAGATGATGCGATATTAAGTGGTATCTTTACCAGGAGACGGCATAATAATTGGTTTCTGAAACTGCAAAACGCACGCTAAAAAACGCAGCCTGTTTTATAGCAGTCGCAGACCTCTACTCATTACCTGCGGATGTTTTGTAGCACCTTTACCTACGATTTTTCCACACTGGTTACGCAATTCCAGCGTTGCTTATATCTAACTGAATGAAATGCTTATCATAACCTTATTCATTTACGGCTGCGTTTCACTCTGCCGATTTCTTTATTTCTTCATTCATAGTATGAGTATGGTCGATTGTCTACGGCTGCTCCTATTCAAGAAGCTCACAGCTTACTAAAGTCACTTCACAGAATGCAGAATCAGCTTATCTGTCCATACTTTTTCCTCTCCAGCTTTTCTTCCTAAATAATAGAATCGTTGCATTCTTCCATGCTCCTGGTACTCTCGTTATCATGATAAATTGCGTTTACTTAGTCTTACACTTTTCTTGCCTCTATCGTCATTCAGAATGTATGCAAATACAGGATGCTCTTTTGCAGCCTTTCCGTTTTGATTGTCTGACAGCATTTTTCTTCTTGCTTGTGAGTTACTACCCGAATGTCTATTTCATTACTGATAAGTTGCCTGTGACGAGTCTTGTGATGGTTGAATTTTCAGTATTGCTCACATGGAGTCCGTATAGAGCATACGGAGCAATATGAACAATGCAGAAAGCACATTATGGAACGTACAGACCCTATAGGACATCCTGTACAGCATATGAATATCATTCGGGAACAACGCGGAGCCCATATAAAAATCATACAAAATCATATATATATATCCTTATAGTTCTTCACGTCATATGGGCTACATATTTCCGTAAGTTTGTATGAGCCGCTCCTGTGGAATATTTCAGACGGGCGACAACGCTGTACCCGCGGCGCCATCATTTATTTCGACTAGGCAAAATGTCCCCGTAGAGTCCATCTGGTGAGCTAACTAACATTTGAGTATTATAACTAAGCTGCGTTCATTGTTTTTCGTACCTAATTCATATTTTTGGCCATCTTTATTTTGTGTCTTTGCTGACCTCTGGCCATATGCGTACTTTGAGCAGCGTTAATCGCGAGCAAGTCTAATCCGTTCATATGTGAGATGCATATTCATATTTCACGATGTATGGCAAGTGAGGGAAGAATCGCGTGAAGCCAACAAGAGAAGAGTGACGCCAAGCTAGTTACCTTAAGGCAGTTCGTGGAAAGGAATAGGAATGGAGAGAGGGCACACTATATTTTCCCGGTGGTCGCGTGACGTGATCGGCTCTTGTCGGATGTTATGATAGACCGCAGTGACACCGAAGACCACCAAAGCACACATATAGAATCCTAACAGTCCGCACCCTATCCCATGAACTTCTACATATCCTCAATTTGCTCTGCGGGCGCCATTAATTTTACAGGCCGAATGGTATAATTGAATTTTTTTTTGCCGCTGAGTAGTTGCGTCATCTAAACTCGCCGCAAATCGGCAGAAGTCTGATCGACGTAGAGTACCTCCAACCTCCATCCTTCGGTTAGCATTCTCCTCAGCAAACTACTTTCAGGAATGTATTAGAGCTTACGTTCACAGCAGTGGCAGAAAACTGTTGTGGAATTAGAAGCTAGCGTGAAGCATTCAGTTTGGATCACACAAAAGCTGTCATGAGGAGGGAGAAGGAGTGAAACTGTAAAATGGTTGGTTGGTTCATGGGGTTTAACGTCCCAAAGGGACTAAGGCCATGAGAGAGGCCGTAGTGAAGGGCTCCGGAAATTTCAACCACCTGGGGTTCTTTAACGTGCACTGACATCGCACAGTACACGGGCCTCTAGAATTTCTTCTCCAAAGAAATTCAAACGCCGCGGCCGGGATCGAACTCGCGTCTTTAGGGCCAGCAGCCGAGCACCACTGAGCCACCGCGGCGGCTGAAACTGTAAAATAATTGTGCGCATACCTTCAAGGCAGCCAATCCTGTGAGGGCGAATAGGACCAAGATGTAGGGTGCCTAAAAATGAATTAGGAAATGTGTGTTAGGCAAAATCTTTTGTTGTGACATTCTGACCAGTGTTAGACAAAGATAGAGAGAGAGAGGCTGTAATGAATAATGGAGAGGTCGGAGGTCGGCCTGGTTATAGGCCTGGCATGCTACTCCGGATGAGGGTGAAAGAAGAGGGCGAGAGAGAGAGAGAGAAAAAAAAAGGTGACATCAATCATACTCAACACTCACGCACTCACAAACACACATGATTATCAAAGTATGTCCACTAAAACCGTGTTCCTTAGATGACTATCAAAGTATGTCCACTAAACCCGTGTCCCTTAGAAAAACTAAGAAAGCTTTTGTCCCTTGCTTAGCCGAAGTCGCATCAGTCCAGGGCCCAAGGACATGCTCCAGGCGCACGGGGTCGTCCTGACGAAGTTCTAAAGCACACCTAACAGTGCCTTCCGATGAGTATTAAAAATTTGGCAGTGGCAGATCAAGTGTTGAATATCCTCGCACACACCACATGTCAGGCACAGAGGGCTACTTGATACACCAGTTTTATAAATATAGAATTTAGTAAAGGCAACGTCCAGACGAATTCGGTGCAGGCAATTACAGTCACGTCTATAAAGACTGCGTGGCATGCGGAATTCACAAGCGGGGTCGATGCGAAAGAGGGGTCTCTACTGACGCTGCGGATCACACCACAAAGAGCTTTGCACCTGCCAGGATTTAATAGCGAGAAGTCTCGCGCCATCACTACGAGGAAAGGGTATGGGTAGGAACAAGGAGGTGTCGCTATGCGCCGATCTTGCTGCACCGTCAGCACGATCATTGCCTGCGAGGGCGCAGTGAGCGGGTAACCACTGAAGCACAACACGGTGACGTAACTCACAGGCCTCGCTTTGTAAGCTGTTCAAGTCATCGACGCTCTGCTCCTGAAGGCTTCCTGATGACTTTATCAACTGTAGTGCAGCGCGAGAGACACTGAAGATAACCCACGCTGTTGGCGGTTGTTGTAGGATGTAAGTAAATGCAACACGCCTAGCAGCCAGCTCGGTAGCAGTAGTCGAGGTGCGGTGACTGAGCATCGCTGAAATTGTGGTGCACGTTGACGGAATCCAGACGCCAATCGCTGATGATAAGGACGTGACAGAGCAATCAGTGTAGATGTGGCGGTACGCATTGTGGAAAATATGAATGTGCTCAAGCGCAAAGTATTTAAGTGCAGGATTGGGGGTGTTTGTTTTCCTTTTAATGCCAGGGATTGTGATCTTAATTTTCCATGCTGTATACCTCCAAGGTGCGGTGGAGGTTGTGACAGGACGCTGCTACTGTGATGGGAGAATGTTAAAAATTTCCTCCATGCAGTACTCAGCGAGTGGATAGTTTGGTATACGAGCCACAAACCGCACCTGGGCACGAATGAGCTCCTGGGTTAAGAGCACTGATGCCGATAAACGTCTGCTCTCAGCTAGAGTACCCATTGTGGAGGTGTTTTCGGGAAGGTCGAGACAGATTCTCAAGGCTTTAGCTTGCATAGCTTCAAGGATTTTAATATTTGTTTGCGAAATACCCTCCAGAGCTGGAAGACTAGCGCAGAAGGCCTTCACAGAGCGCTCCATACAGTCGTAGTAATGATGATGTAGAACAGCCTCTTCTGCTGGTGGGGAGCATACGAAAAATAGAGGCGTAAGAGCAGAGCTTGACTTCCATCTGTTGCACATGTGGAGACCATGACAGTGACCTGTCAAACGTTACCCCCAGAAATTTATGGCTTGTGACGTACGGTATTGGAGTACCAGCAGCTTTCAGCACGTAGCGCGAAAGATCACGGCTTGAAAATCCAATTGCTGAGCTTTTATCTGACGACATGGCGAGACCGCGCTTGCTTAAGAATGATTCAATGCAGCCTATTCCCCTCTGTAGACGGGCATGCACAATGCGCCTATTGCGTCCGGAACACCATATGCAGATGTCATCTGCATAAAGGAAGATTTCAACTGTCGGTGGCAAGCATTTTTCCAAGCCAACAAGTGAGAGATTGAAAAGGGTGGGACACCATATGCAGATGTCATCTGCATTAAGGAAGATTTCAACTGTCGATGGCAAGCATTTTTCCAAGCCAACAAGTGAGAGATTGAAAAGGGTGGGACTTAGTATACCCCCCTGATGTACTCCGCGAGATATTTGATGCGGAAGTATGTCACCTTCACTTGTTGACATAAAAATCGATCTTTCGTGAAGATAGTCACGCAGCCAGTTATACATTCGTCCAGCAATGCCAGTTGATTGTAAAGCTGAGTGAGTTGCCTCATGTGTGACATTATCAAAGGCTCCCTTCCAATCAAGGAACACTGAAATGGTCATAGACCGCTCTGCTTTGCTGCGTTTGACACAATTGGCAAGGGCAATAACATTGTCAATGCTGCTGCGTCCTTTCCGAAAGCGAGACATGGTCGGAGGATAAATTCCCCTGTTCGTAAGGTCCCAGGTTAAACGGGAGTGAACCATTTTCTCCAGCAACTTTCCGACGCAGCTTAGAAGGGCTATGGTACGATAGGCTTTTAAGTCAGTTGATGGTTTTCCAGGCTTGAGGATAGGTATGACACGCGCAGGCTTCCAACACGTTTCAAGGCGGCCGAACTCCCAGGAGCTGTTATAAACTGCGAGGAGTTGAACCTTGGCGCTAGTTGTCAGGGGAGAGAGGGTAGTGCAGGTTATGCGATATGGGCCAGGGCAGGATCTTTTATTGGTAGTTGCTAGAGCCGCATGAAGTTCATCAATAGTGAACGGTTCGTCAAGGAGGGCGGTGTTAGGTGAAGAGAGAAAGCTTTGAGGAGGTAGTGGCACCGATACGGCTGTTGAACGAGCAATTATCTTAGAACAGAAAGCCTCCGCTGCGTCTAGACGAGAAATATTCGCATTCACAGCTACGCACTCAAAAGGATTTAATGGCGCGGGCTGACTACTGAGGCTGCGCACAATGCTCCAGATCTTAGAAAGAGGCTTTCTGGGATCAAGCTTTGCGCAGGAGGATCGCCATTCCCGTCTTGCGAGTTTGTCCAAATGGCGCTGAACAAGCTATCGTCAGACAAGGAGAGCAGTACTCTGTGAAAAGCGGGAAGGAATAGACGGAACATTCGTTGCACAGAGAAAGGTATTGTTGGAAGCATACTGTTGTAGAGTGAAGAATAAAATGTTCACTTTTAGAAAATTTAATCACCAACAAAGACTACAAATATTTCGTACCAGAAGCTCAAAGAAAGCAGGACCAGTGCACAGCGGTGAATCAGCGGCTTAGGCGTTGTGCGATGTAGCGGGACAGACGTACATTTATATACTGGCAAAAAAACTAGATGTACATTTCTATAGAAGCAACAACCATGAAGCCCTCTCGATACAATGTTTAGGATCCCATAAAAACCCCGGCACCAAATTCCATCTAATCCGAAGCATTTCATTACGACTCTGCCCGCAATTGGATTTGTGGAATTGGACTGTAAAACTGTTTTATGCAAGAGGCTGGGGGCAGAAAGGATGGCCAGTACAGCAACTTCCATGACATATCCTTACTGCTCGTTCTCCACTGCTGTCCCGAACGCTGGTTTTCGTGTCTTCGTCCGTAGTGTTTCCCTGAGGAGCCCCATCTTCTGACTGTAGGTCCAACTTTTGGAAAGAAAAGAGCAAGCACAAATAAGTTTTGGCATGAAACGCAGAAAAATAAGAATTGGAGATATTAGTTTCATGACTTAAGCTTCAAGAAACGAAAACATCTAAATCGTTACAAAGACAAGCACGACAGTCTTTAGCTTAGGGGCTTAAGAGTGCCAGCAAACGGCAACCAAACAGCATCACTGAAAAGCTGGGATATATATCCGGTACAATGCGGGCATGCCTGACAACACTTCCTACTGATAAAACGGCAAAGGTTTTCCATTCAAGTTAGGGCCCCGTTATAATAGTGTATTGAAATGCTGTACCCCTAAGCGCAGTTTTCCGGCTGAGCATTCTCGTCGCGTTATTCTCGGCGCTCATAAAAATGAAAGATACACCGGTGACGGCTAGCTGCTTGCAGGCACGGTGGTGGCGCAAAAGGGAAAATGGAAGTCAAAGTACACAGCTATACAATTGTCTGCTGTAAATTACTGGGCACCTGGAAGGTTGACCTGATGTTATGATTACTCGACTGATAACCCAAAAGCTGGCTCCACCTCTCGGGCTGCAATGGAAGCAGGCATCTACAGGACGAGTGACGCGCAGTATGCTCACCACGAGTTTAGGATTCCTGGAGTTCACTTTTAATTCCGGGGTAACTGTGGAATAAATGGAAGATACAACTGCGAACAGATAATGCGAGTGGTCTAACTTCTGTTGCGTAGAAAAAGTTTGCTTTTCCTGCGCTCTCCGAGTGTGGCCTGCGCTCACACCGAGTAGTTAAGAGTGCCTTAACTATTAACTACTCTTAAAACTTGTGAGACAGCCCAAGAATATTGTAAGATGATGTTATGAACCTGTTGATGAAAATGGTCTCATGTTCCCATGCGTACCAAAATCTTGGTTTTAAAGTCTGTCCTGCGCTAACAGAAAGTATTTAAGTCTGGCTTGGAAAACCGATGCGGTGTCTTTCTGACTATAAAAAAGCAGAAAACTACAAGCCTTCCGGGGAGCGATATGTGAATATATTGAGTGTTTTGATGGAACCTTACCACGTTCCAAACAACTGCGTGCCTGGAAGTCTTCTGATTGAAATAATGGGCTTGTCCGGGATTTCTGCGCATTCTCTGGCTTCAGCAGAGCGGGGACCAAAATGTACGAGATATACAGGTGGAACCCTAAAACCGCAGCATCTAACAGCACCTTCACCCCGAACCTACTCCCGCCGCTGTACTAGGTGCTCGGGATCTGCTGCTGTTCTTAAAGCTTGCTTGGAGAGTGGTCTGAGTAAGCTTCAGGTTACAAGTACCATTGGTGGCATTAAATAGAGCCTGTACTTTGGTTGTATCGCTCCGTATATTAGAGGCACGCGGGGGCGCTGTAAGCTTTTCTAAAGTTTACCCTAACTTATAAAATGCGTCTCTTGATTTCGCCTTGTACTGGAGGCCCTGGCCTGAGGTGGGCACTTCCTGTTATTTAACAAAAGTTTTCAGATGAAACCACGGTGAGAAGAAAGCGTTCTGCCTCATTCTACATTTCCCCATAAAAGAATTTCGTGGTTTGCATGGAGCTATAAAATTTTTTTTTCCATTCGTTGGACTCTGAAAAATATGCATGAACTTTGCTGTATACTTTGGACCGGTAGCTTCTGCGCCAGTGTAAGGAGATAGCGCCACCCAGCGGCGTTCGTGAGGAGGAGAAGACAAAGCACGAGGAGCGCGTGCGGAGGGGTACGCCGGGACAGGTCGAACAGGATTACGTGGCAGAGAAGAGCGCGGTGGGCGACGGACGTGGACGAGTTCTGCTGGCTCCCCAGTTCCGGGCTTGGGCCTCAGCCGCAGACGTCCGGGCCACCAGACCTGGACATCCATCGTCGAGACCTCAACCACCAGGCCCAGGCGCCACTCTTCTCCGTCCATCCGTCAGCTGCTCCACACAGGCCGCTTCTGGCGCCTACGTGACTTTTCCGGGATACCAGACCTGGAAACCGTGCCGGGAGCCCACGGACGCCGACGCTGCGGTAGCGTTGCATCAACATTGGAACGCCCAGAGACTCCCTGACTGCCCGACGCCCAGCCAGTCCTCCCCGCTCGTTGCTCGAATAAGAGACAAGTAGTGTGACTTTCCTCTTTGACTTTTTTTTTTCCTGCATTTTTCGTAAGCACTTTGTTCTGTTCCCCCGTGTGTTTTTCCCGTGTGTTGCTGCCTTGCTCTCTTGTTCCTTTCCTTTTCTTCGCTCTCATACTGAAATTGGTTTCCTTTCCGATAAAAGCCGCCTCGTTCATTGTTTGTACTTTTGTGTTTGTTTAAAATAAGACCTGCAATCTCTCAGATCCTCACAGCCAGTACCTACATGCGGTTGCGGATTGTAGATAAGCGTTCGTACAGAATTAGGGCTTGTCTGCTGCGATTTTGTTCCCATTATCATGATATGAATACACGGCTCGAATTACCGAACAGCAACGTCAAGCAAACCCAATAGCAGCACCAAGCGCGTGTAAACAACCATTCCTGGTACGCAACGTGTGCGCTAGAGCTAAACAACATAAGACATCAGTTGGTAATTTGGATCCTATTCTACGACTCTTGTTTTATATGAAGAACGACAACAATCATTAAGGCCAAGAAACACATAGCAGAAAGGGTTTTATGTCGATATATGGAAAATCATTAGTGTTAACATTTTCCCTGACAGATAATTAATAAGAAAAAACGCATTGCCTCCGAATGTGCCGTACGTTGCTTTACGAACTGAGCTAAGGCGGCGGCTGTCCAACCTTTTACTTTCAAGCATAATAGGAAATATTATAACTGGAAGAGTTACCAAAGTTAATAAGTAAGCTCAAGGTAGCCTGTATAAGGAAGTTTAACATTGATAAATTGAGCATGCTCTAAAGAACGGAGGTAGCCTAAAAGCAGTGAAGAGAAAACTATGCAAAGGTAAAAACCAGATGTATGCGCTAAGAGACAAATAGTGCAATGTCATTAGCAATGTGGATAAGATAGTTGAAGTAGCCAAAGAGTTCTACAGAAATCTATAGAGTAGCCAGTGTAATCAGGACGTTAATGAGAGAGTCAGTAGAACACAGAAATAGGACATCCCGCCAGTAAAGAAAGAGGAAGTAAAGAAAACCTTAGAGGCAATAAAAGAGGCAAAGCAGCTGGTGAGGATTAGGTGACGGCCGATCTCTTTAAGGACGGAAGAAAGATTGTGCGAGGAAAACTAGCCTTTATACGCAATGCATTATGACCTCGAGCGTACCAGAAGCTTGGATGGACGCTAGCATTATCTTAATTCATAACAAAGGAGACGCCAAGGAGTTGAAAAATTAAAGGCCCGTCAGCTTACTGTCAGTTTCTAACAAGGTATTTACTAGGTAATCGCGAATAGAGTCAGGAAAACCTCAGTCTTCAATCAGCGAAACCACCAGGCAAGGTTTTGTAAAGGATATTCCGCAAAAGAGCGTATTCACACTATCAATCAGCTGGTAGAGAAATGGGCAGAATATAACCGACCCGTATATATAGCCTTCATCGATTCTAGAATGCATTTGACTCAGTGGAAACCTCAGCTGGCATGCAGGAATTGCGTAAACAGGGTGTAGTTATACAACGACAGCACAGCTACCACAGCCCTTCATAAAGTTAGCATGAAATTCCAAGAAAGGACGTCAGGCAGGGAGACGCTTTCTTGTGAATACTATTCAGAGACTGTTTACAGGAGGCGTTCCGAGGTCTTGACTGGGGACAGTTGGGGATCAGAGTTAATGGTCAATACCTAAGTAGTTTGCTATTCGGTCATGTCACTGCCTGGCCAAGTCAGTCAGGAGATGAGCTGCAAAGCATGATCTATGAGTTAGACAGGCAGAGAAGAACGGGAGATCTCAACATTAACATACAAGAAACCAAAGTAACGTCCACCCGTCTCGCAAGAGAACAGCAGTTCACAATTGTAGCGAAGGGCTGAAAGTGGTAAGGGAATACTTCTACTTAAGGCAGGTAGTGGCAGCTGATCCTGATCTTCAGAGGGACATAACTATAAGAATAAGAATGCGGCGGAGCGCATATGGCAGGCTCTTTCAGATCATGAATGACAGTTTACCAGTACCCCTCAAGAGAAACGTATACAACAGCTATATCTTACCGGTACACAACTACGGGGCAGAAATGTGGAGGCTACAGCTAGAGCCTCCCATGTATTTTACTGGTCCATACCTATTTGTAGAAACGTGGAATGTAACCAAGAGCTTTCATCTTAAGTTAAGTGACAACGCAGCGAGCTAAGGACCCTCACACGAGGGTTGACAGTATTGTTAAATAAATAAAAAAATTGATAGTTGTAACATTAACAGACAGGAGGCTGGCAGAGTGGGTGAGGGAACAAGCGCAGGTTAATCACATCCTAGTCGAAATCAAGAGGAAGAAATGGGTTTGGGCAGGGCATGTAATGCGAAGGGAGTAAAACCACTGGTTCTTAAGAAGGGCGACTGAGTGGATTCCAATAGAAGGCAAGCGTAGCAGGGGCGGCCGAAAGTTAGGTGAGCGGATGAGATTAATAAGTTTGCGGGGATGCGGTGGCCGCACCTGGGAAATGTAGAGCTAATTGGAGAGACAAGAGAGAGGTCTTTGCCCTGCAGTCGGCGTAGTGAGGGTGGTGATGATGATGGTGATAATAGGATGACGCTTATGCTATTACAGGATTTGCACGTTCACCGCTAGGGTCGGGGGTTGCACTGATGAACACTCTAAAGGATACGCTACACGCACCATAAACGACAAAAGTTGCAAAGCCAGCAGTGGAGTTGTGTTGGTAGAGGCCCACACGCTACACGCGGAGGTCGTGAGTTCGTGTCCCAGTGGCATCAGGTGCATGTTTTTTTTTGTTGTAATTTTAACGGATTCGTTTTCAGATGAAAAACGTTACTAATGTTTGCATTTATCAAAATCACAAGGTCAGTGACTCTTGGCTGCTTTCATTGGCATGTCACAGCGACTCCTTCATTTTCTTACTATTTTCTGCTCATATGGTTGACGTTCAGAACTCTATGCATGTAATGTCTTAACCAAAATTCAATTACAATAAAAAAAGGATGCTTGTTTTAAACGCACCTTGTTATGAATTGGATCAAGTGCAAGGTTTATGAAGAGTTTACTAAAAGACGCTCAAAGGTTTCTTTATCTGCATCAGGTATTTTTGGTAGAGAAGCAAGCGATCAGAGATATCCATCGCTGTCTCTGTAAATCACGCTTGTTCAGTGCAAATCTAATAAAACACTCTAGCCAGATGTTCCGCAGTATATGTGCGTGCAAAAACACACAGCTGAAATTTTCCAGCGCACTTTCACTGGTCCATAAATTCTTGCGTATCGAGTGGCCTTTCACAGAAAGAATAAACTCACCTCTGCATACGCGAGAAATACTTCAGCGGTGGAGGCGCACCATATCATCACCATTGTGACTGAGTTCCACAAAATGAAAACCTTGATTGTTCGACGCAGTGGCTGAAATAAGACAAGAGTTTTTGCTCTTATTAAAATGTAAGGATTGTTAAAGATACGGGAGGGCTTCATAGAGCCACTGGAAAAAGTTGGGAGGACAATTAAACTCCGCCTTTAAAGATATGACGCGACAGCGGTCCCTCTTCGGCACGGTTACACGGACACTGTTTCGTCTCTCATAATCACAATCATAATGTGAGAAGCCTCATAACATACATATAATGTCCAGCTTTAACGAAGCCGCACGAACATGCCTGCATGGCGTAGCGGTTGCTTGTCTCACTCGCAACGCGAAGGTCAGGGGTTCGGTCCCTCATGTAGTTCCGGAGCCCACATTTCGCTGGCTGGCCTCTCTGGAAACAAGCGCTGCGCGCCCGCCGTCGCTCAAAGCAGGCCCAGACTCTCTCGGGCATGTCGCGGCGTGCAGCGTGACTCATTCCGTCTCGCCGGCGCCGACGCGGACCCTTCCTCCTCGCCCTCCTCATCGTCAGCTCGGACACCCGCGGCGCTTCTCCGGCCACCCGTTCCTGTCTCAAGCCTTCAACGGCCGGCGCCTATCGACCATTGGTCTAATTTGAACGGTGGTCAGTGCCGTGACCTGATTGGAGGATTTGAACGGCTGGCTGCCGTAACCGTTACCAGCGGCTTTAAAAGCGGAGCCGCGCTGAACCCGACCAGCAGACGGGCAGCAGAAGAGCCATCACGCCGGAGCTACGCTCGCCGCCAGGGCCGCTGTTCTTCTTTGTGCTAGCCCGTGGTGCTCTTGGCCTTTGTATCATGTAAAAGCCCTTGTACATACTGTAAATTAAAGTCTCTTTGACTCACCGTCGCCTCGACCGTTTCCTGGCTCGGACACCCAGTCCCAACAGTGGTGGCAGCAGTGGGATGCCTCAGTCCCAACAGTGGTGGCAGCAGTGGGATGCCTCAGTCCCAACATTGGTGGCAGCGGTGGGATCGACCGGCGTCAGCTACCTCGGCGCGGTGAGTGCCTTATGTTTTCCCCTCAATTCGCCAGACTGCTCTAGCACACGTGATTGTAGTTTAGAGTAGGGCTGTGTGATGCACTGGAGAGAGCTTTGCTGTTTTGAGCCAAGTCGGAGCGCTTTGAAACGAAAGCTGGTGCAGAGGGAGTAAACGAGGCGTTTCGGAAAGAATTACTTGCGCGTGTCATGCTAGTAGCGCTATAGTAGTGAAAGGCAAGGGAATTCTAAGAAAAGGGCAAACTACAAGAGGGTATTGTGCGCGATGGAGAACTTCAAAGTGAAGGAACTCATCGAAATTTGTGAAGAGTTGGGCATTGATTTGGGCCCCGCAAAACAAAAGCATGCGATTCTTGAGGTCATGCAGAAGGGGAATCTAACGGCTGAGGAAGCTAATGAGGCCTGGGAAGAGATCACAGAACACCGTGAGCGCGAAGAGGCCGAAAAACAGAAGCAGCTTGAGACAAAACGGCGTGCTCGCGTCAGGAAACTGAGGGGCCTCGAGCTTGAAGCGCATGGGATGAGTTTAGAGAGATATGAAACATTATCCGTTCTGAATGAGACTAATAGTCGACAGCCGAGAGACAGGCCACGGCCCTTCGTGATCGCCGAGGATATGGCGAAATATTTGGCGGAGTTTGAGAGCGTCTGCGAGAGAAAGCGCGTCGAGCGGAATTTTTGGGCCCAGAAGTTGTTAGCCCTGCTTTCCAGCGAAGCGTATGACGTTGGCAAGCGCCTGTTGGACGGCGGCTTGGCAGACTACGATGAGCTGAAAAGCTTCTTACTGGCGAAATATAACGTGTCACCGCTGGACCTTCGCCAAAGGTACCTGCGAGAGAATAGCACCCAATCGTTTAACGATTTTCCCTACCAGTTTAAAGCCGACATTTTAAAGTGGCTCGAAAATGCTGAAGAGTCGGAAGATCGTGACACAGAGGTAGAGTGCGTCGCTGTGGAGCAGCACTGCCAGTGCGGCACAGAGGAACGTAGTCCGTACTTGGCAGATGTAACTGCTGCTGTAATATTGGGAATTGCCCCGCATTCGCCAACCGAGGAAACCTCTCTACCCTCGGATAACGTAGTCACAGCATCGGACGATGCACTTACAGAGGTCTCGCCCATTGAAATTGTGGCGGAGTTACCGGAAAGCGGATCTCCTAGCGTGTCGAAAGCAGGGGAAGTTGCCGAACAGGGCAGAGAGAATGTCCGTCTGGACCTTAATGAAAGCGCCAGTGCCAACGCTAGCGAAGTAAACGAGGATGACACACCGCGATGTGCATCGCATTCAACAGAAATGCAGAAACCTGAGACTTCCGATCAACGGATGCGGACGCATATAGAGTTTGGGGACGCGGAATTGTGAGCTAGTGTTTGCAGCGAGCGATGCGAAACGAGTCCCGTGCTTTCGCACTGCTCTGAGCTTTGCGACTTTCCAGAAAGCAGCTGCAGTAGCGGGAACATCGCGACTGAGTGCAGAGCCGGCCCTCATCCGAAATTGGCTGAAACGCGTCAGGAGCATGACGAGAGCTGTATACCAGCACTCATGTCGGTTGAAAACACTGGTTCGTCTGCGCCTGAAGAAACTAAGGTGTTGGACGACAGTGGAGAACAGAACGTTCCAGATAACATAGCGGCGGTAGACGTCAATCCGTCCGAGAAAGATGAGGCCGAATGCGCACTCAGAGACGCTGAGCAGGAAGAGCGCAGCTTTGAGGAACTTAGTGAAGGCGCCAAAGACAGGTCTGATCTAGGTAGCGCACGTGAATTGGCTGAGAATCATAGTGACATTGTCAGAGAACAGGAACCTAGACGACGGAAGCAGCATCTGCTTCCTCAGGAGAAAATGATAGGAAAGCACAAGAAAGAAAGCTGCAACCGGAAGGAAAGTAACAGCCAGTTCCGAAAAGTGAGCTATCACCACAAGGTGACCGACAAACAGTGCTGCCGCCGAAAGGACAGGAAAGGCAAGCTCAAGAGAGAGAGCTGTCACCGAAAGACGATGAAAGGCAGGCAAAAGAAAGAGCGGTGCCGCCGAGAGATGAAAGGCAGGCATAAGAAAGACGGGCGCTGCCGAAAAGAGAGAAAGGGCAAGCGCGCGGAGACGGGTTGCCACCATCGGAAGCATCGGCTTCAACGGAATATGGATAGCAGCAAGGTCAGTCACTTCGACAGCCCTGAAACTAGACTCAGAATGAGAGCTAAAGAAGTGTTCGAGGCGTCGCTATCGCGCAAAGCGAAGCGCATAAGTGTGTCGAGGCACCTAGATCTGAGCAGTCGGATAAACTGCAAAAAGAAATCATATAAGAATTCGCGCGGGAAAAAGTATCGAGAGAGGAAACCGAGATACAATAGAGCGCTGCCCAGGAGGCGAAAAATTATGGAGCGGGACAAGAGAGAATTTTGTCGCCAGCACAAAGAGAGCAAGACACGCAAAGGCGCGTACTCACATGAAGACTCTCGTTTTCCGCTGCAGTCAGGGAAGAAACCGCGATCCCACAGAAAGCGGCACGCGCACACAGGGAAAACGCGAGTACGGCTCAAAGAGCGAAAGATTGTACAAGGCCGCAGTGACAGGAGCAAGGAAATTTGCAAGAAACCGTCTAAGCGCCCGGCCAAGCACAGTTACCGCGATGGAAAGCCACGAGTGGAAATAACACCATTTAGTATGCGCAAAATCAAAAGGCCGGGTAGATGCGCACTTCACCTCGAGCGGAAAGGCAAACGGGTGCGCGAGAAATACAAGACTCGTGGAAGGTCTCACTTGCCACCACGAACAAAGAGAAAGAAAGAACGGTCCAACCGGAAGCGTTGCGCACTCGAAATTGAACACCGCGACTGGCGTGCGAAGCGCAAAGAAAGGGATAAGTCAGTAAGAGAAAACAAATCATTCTCGTACTGTACCGCCCGTAGAAACTGGAAAGACAAGTACAGAGAGAAAGAAAAGCGCGTCTACCGCGAAAGAGGCAGAAAGATTAGCTACCACGGTAGTGCTGAGAGAGAGAAAAGCGCAGCTACAGCGAAAGAGGCAGTCATTAGCTTCCGCAGTAGCGGGTCTCGTTTAACGTCCGTTAGAAGCGAGGAAAACGCGAACGTAGACGCACTAAGCCGTGTGTTCTAAGCAAGGCTGCCTTCGCCTCCTCGTGGCTTACATTTTGTCACTTCGCGTGCGGTTATCAAGTTCGCTCGTCAATCAGGGAAAAATTTATGTCCTCATTTGTGGTCTCAGCTGAGTGTTCTTCTGCCCGAGTGATCTCAATAGAGCGAATTTATTGTGCTTCATTTCATTCCGAGTGTTTCATGTGTTTGACACTTTGTCTGAGTTAATTACTTTGGAGTTCTTGTATCCCACATGTGTCTCTTCTTGAAGAGGGAGCGAAAAGGGGACAGAACTATTGCTAGCGGAGTTTTGTGACCTTTAAGTGTGGTGCATTGACGGGTGACAGAGGGAACTTGCTCGTGTTGGGTGTTGCCTGTTGTCGGTCGGTTCTTGGCAACATGCAGAACGATCAACGACCGATGCTGAGAAGCAAGCTCTTCCGAAGGACCGAGCGAAGCTGATCCAGTCACCTGGGCGACAAAGCTGCGGAGCAGTGATCCTGTCCTGACGAGCGGGACCCGTTCTCGGAAAGGAGCCTGGAGCTACCTGCGGCTGAACACCGGACGAGAACTTGGAGGAGCCTGGCGTACGAGCGCGCCCCGCATCCGAGCCACGCGGAAGCAGCTCGTTTTCGTGGCGCATTGTCTGGCGGCGGTGGTGCTGTAGTGCCGGAGCCCACATTTCGCTGGCTGGCCTCTCTGGAAACAAGCGCTGCGCGCCCGCCGTCGCTCAAAGCAGGCCCAGACTCTCTGGGGCATGTCGCGGCGTGCAGCGTGACTCATGCCGTCTCGCCGGCGCCGACGCGGACCCTTCCTCCTTGCCCTCCTCATCGTCGGCTCGGACACCCGCGGCGCTTCTACGGCCACCCGTTCCTGTCTCAAGCCTTCAACGGCCGGCGCCTCTCGACCATTGGTCTAATTTGAACGGTGGCCAGTGCCGTGACCTGATTCGAGGACTTGAACGGCTGGCTGCCGTAACCGTTACCAGCGGCTTTAAAAGCGGAGCCGCGCTGAACCCGACCAGCAGACTGGCAGCAGAAGAGCCATCACGCCGGAGCTACGCTCGCCGCCGGGGCTGCTCTTCTTCTTTGTGCTAGCCCGTGGTGCTCTTGGCCCTTGTATCATGTAAAAGCCCTTGTACATACTGTACATAAAAGTCTCTTTGACTCACCGTCGCCTCGACCGTTTCCTGGCTCGGACACCCAGTCCCAACAGTGGTGGCAGCAGTGGGATGCCTCAGTCCCAACACTCACTAGGTTACGTAGGTGGGGTCACTTGGAATACAGCGATGGCTCTACTGCGTAGAAGGTTGAGAGGCGATGCTTGTAACGTGAGTTGTCGTCTGCTTTGCGTTTATATGAGGTTGAGGAGCAATACGTTGGCCGACGGCCTCTTCGCTTAACATTGCTAGCAGTTGCTCCGATCGCTAAACATACAATGCGCCGCAGGTGCGGGTCGTGTAATCTATGAAAAAAACATATTTTTCCGTCGCGTCGAAAGCAACGCCGACTCCGACTTTTCTCGCACATCGCGCACTTACACTGTCCCGTAAAACTTCCTGTTAATCCAGAACGCAACATACACTGCTACTTTTGCTCTTATAATCTACAGAATGCAGTCCTCGAAAGTAAAAACGTAGCGACCACAGCGGCCATCTGCGATCTTGCTTACTGCTTTGTTAGTAAACCAACGCGCGATAATTGACAGAATAATGAGCCGTTTGAGAAGCTATGGGCTGCAATTGTTGAACGCGTAGAATACAATACGTTAGAGCGCGACTGTTGCTCTCATGCTTCGGAGTATCCCTCGGAACATTTCATGTACACTGCACGAGAGCGCGTAACACACAGAAGGTAGGCACCTCCGATGTACACGTGTGTTAACGCAGTAAGAAATATATCCTCTAGGCAGCGGCTGCGCTAGAGAACTTACAGTAGTTTCTTTCACACGCGCAGAAATTATTCGGCTGCGCTCGACAACTGACCATATTACCTTTCAAACGCAAAGGAGCCATTTCCGCGCTACGCTTGTGTAGCTACCAACGAGACGCACACGCAGGCGATATAGTGGAGTGCCGAATTTCAGTCTCCCGAGACGGCTGAGGCAGCCTGCCCCTCGATAAGCTAGTTCCAGTTTCTGGCCGCATTTTCGGCCCTTCTTATATGGCACCTGTGATTCGTTGGAGAGCACCATTATGAATGCGTCACTGAATTGACGCCAGGCTGCTCGTATTTCGAGAGGTGGTTTGAACCGGAAAGAGGTCAGGGACTTTCATTTCCGCTTTTCTCACCAATGCAGTCAGTTTTCATTGCACGCATTTCGTAATACTGTGGAACAATCAGTCCGCTTTACGTCCTTGATATTCCTCTTTAATGTCCCTTCAATACCAATATCTCACACGCGCAGCGAGTAACATACACGCTGAGAATTATAAAACAAATCGCACTGGTAATCTCCTTTATAGAGTAAACTCTCGACGTTGTTATGGATTAAAAATTACAACTGAGAAGCGCCTGCGGGAGGCCTCTGAAGGCATTATTTTACAACCGGACGTAAAACTGCTGTCATGGCCAAGCTGAGAACACGACATGATGCTATCCACAAAGCAAGTCGAGCACCACTGCAGTTAATTGTTAGTGGTTTTTGCTCCATATCTGTCCTCCGTTTCGCTGTGCGGCACTAGATGCGGGAAGTTGGGGATTAAGGTTTTGGGGTAATTTGTGCTTTCCTCATGTGTACAGAACAAATCCCATTCAGAGGGATGCACGCTGCTGTGTTGCGATTAATGTAGTGTGAGATTATTTTGTTGCGGGCGTGAGAATTGTTCGCTTGTCTCTCACATCACGTTGGTGAAGTGCGATGTGGCAGCTTATAGTGCATCGCTTCACAAAAGAGCGCCCGTCATGTGTGGAATTCAGCTTATTTTTTGAAGAAGTTCTTCCAGTAGTTCCGCTCGGGTATCATTTAAGTTTGCCATATTATCACGCCTTTTTAGACATTTTTTCTCTTCCCCTAATGCAATCGGAGCTACCATATGTTTCATAATTGCCTTTGAAGTGAATGTATGAGGTTTGTAAGCCAACATTCCCGTGTCTTAAAAGTTGTGGCAGGGAATGGTGGTCTTACGCTTTCCTCCGGAGTGGTTGCTTGGATTTTCTGTTGCTGGAACAAAGAAAGGGCACAAAATATCAGTACTTCATGAGTTTTACTTTACGTGCAGTTACATTCATTTGTCCAGGCAGCTGTACACCTTGTTTTCTTAAGGTGCCTCCCAGAACCGCAATAGGCATGCAAGATTGGGGTACGCCATTCTAACCATGAAGAAGGCAATGATGGTTTGGTTTACTGGGGTTTAACGTCCCAAAGTGACTAAGGCTATGGAGACGCCGTAGTGGAGGGCTCCGGAAATTTCTACCACCTGGGGTTCTTTAACGTGCACTGACATCGTACAGTACACCGGCCTCTAGAATTTCACCTCCAAAGAAATTCAACAGCCGCGGCCGGGATCGAACCCGCGTCTTTCGAGTCAGCAGCCGAGCATCATAACCACTGAGCCACCGCGGCGGCAAGAAGGCAATGATACAACGCTACTGCAATTCTTACATCCCGCTTACTTGCGTATAACACATACTTGAGACTCCAACATATAGTTTCTCTATTAAGAACAAAAAGTTTTTGAAAGGGTAACCGTCCAGCTTAGATTAATCCGGTCCCTAGCATAGCGTTCGAATTTTTTATGATTAGCAACCGTAAATTAAAATACATATATGTGGTCTCCGGCCTTCAAAACATCTGCTTGGAATCTCAGAGCTCTTTAAATGTCATCTAGGTTTTGGCCCCTATTTAAAGTCAACCAGTCGAAATGGTGTGATCACTTATCAACATCTGCTTGAATCTAGCGCTTAGTTCAGGCTATTAAAAATCGTACTACTCAGAGCTCACTTTGGGTTGTACGAAACCATTCCCTGCTATCGCCTGCTATCACCCGTCAGCCGATTGGGCTCATGAGATTTCTTGTGACCTGGCAAAGCCACTTGGTTCGGAAAGCGTAGGGAAGTCAAAGTAATTAATTTTTATGAAAGCGTCACAATATTTACCAGAAGGTTGCGATCTTCCAAGTCAATAGCAATTGAGGAGAGTTATTTCCTTGGGTGGATTTTAGTTGGGAAGCTGTTTATGAAAAAAAAACCTGGCGCAAAAACAGCAAGTAATGCTTCTAAACGAGAAACTAGAGAAGCTAGCTTTTTTCCAAGTTCTTACTTCTGTGTCTCCACCTGCAGAGATATTTGATATCATTGTTTCTTATTTCCATATACGTTTTACTTATACATACATACATACATACATACATACATACATACATACATACATACATACATACATACATAGTATACATACATACATACATACATACATACATACATACATACATACATACATACATACATACATACATACATACATACATACATACATACATACATACAGGAATTTTATTGCAAGATATATATACACAGTACATAGCGTGTGCCCGCAGAAGCGCAAGCGCTTGTGGGCGGGCCACGGCAGTCACAACAGCATGCGGTGAATACAAAACGCTGAAAATGCACAATTTAAAATCCATAAAGAAGAAAAAGAAGAAGAAGAAAGAAGAAAAAAAAGCAATAACACAAAGCCGAAATATTACATATAGATCAGTGAACAAATTTAGCGATTGAGAATTATGTAAAGCAAAGAAAATCTGCAGTTAATAAATGGAACACAAATTTAAAAACAAGATAGAAATTACAAAGCAACTCAGTATTTCCTTTCTTTGAAACTTTCAAACCACGCTTGCAGTCCAGATTTCACAGCCGTCAACGAATCACAACCAAACAACTTAGTAGGTAGATTATTAAAATGGTAGGGTATGTAGAACTGTCGTGTCCTTTTACCATAATGTGTGTAAACCCTGGGAACTTTGTAACGCGCTATATGCCTAAGTGACTCTGGTTTTTTATCTGGCTGTTTAAACTGTGCTGAAAAGTAATTTCTCAGAGCTACCACCTGCAAGTACAAGTCATGCAGAGGAATAACTCCTGCTTTAACCATTCTGGTGTTATGGTCGGACTTCTCGTGAGCAGTGCCATACAATAAATTAGTGGAGATTCTGCACAGGAAACTATCTACCTTTTTAATGTTACCAGGTGCACTAGAACCATACACTGAAACACCGTATCTAAGGATAGATTCTCCTAAAGATCTATACACAGTCTGACGCAGGTTTATAGGTTTAGTGTATTTTATACGATAAAGCTGGACAGAAAGAGCACGGAGTCGTTTTAATAAATAGTCAATTTGGGAAGACCAACACATGTTGGAATCAAGATATAGGCCAAGATATTTAACACTGCTCGAGTAGGGTAGTGGCGAACATTCGCAATTGGCACAGTTCCTACCATGCAGTAGAACCGACTGGGTAAGATCAACATTCTTGTGCGGATTTCTGAAACATATTAACACAGTTTTGTTTATGTTTATGTATTTTTGATTTCCAGATAGCCAGTCTACTATTTTATTGATATCGTACTGAAGTAATTTCAGTGCGAGTGGGCTAGATTCATGGAATATCACTAAAGCTGTATCATCAGCATACTGAAATAATTTTGCATTTAATGTTAGGTTAACCATGTCATTTACATAAATATTAAACAAAAAGGGTCCCAAAACAGAACCTTGTGGAACTGAATATCAGAAAAAACACTAAATGATTCTTTAAATTTCACTACTTGCTTACGCTGCGACAGGTAACTTGCAAAAAATTGTTGGTATGGACCACGGAATCCAATACTTTCCAACTTACTTAACAAAACAGAGTGCTGCACGGTATCGAATGCTTTCGATAAATCCAAAAACAATCCAAAAACACATTAACATCCAAGTTACCATTGATAAAATCACAGCAATCTTCGAGAAGCTCAACCGCACCAATATTACGACGGAAACCATACTGTGTAGTACTCAAACAAGAATACTTCTCACAAAAACATGTCATATATTGGTGCACAGTTTTTTCCATCAGGATGCTAATGACTGGTAGTATGGCAATTGGTCTGTAATTTGTTTGATCTGTCTTTTTTCCCGACTTGTAGATGGGTCGTAGTAATGAGATCTTCAGACCTGATGGTATTTCTCCTGTCTTGAAACACCCATTAAGTATATATAAAAGTAGAACTTTAAGTTTGGAGTAATTGTTTCGCAAATCACGCAGTCTAATCTTATCGTAGCCTGGTGGTTTGCTGTCTGGTAGCGTCCTAATAAGGTTCCACAACTCATCTTGATCAACAGGAGGAAAAGCAGCAGAATTAATTGTTTTCTTGCCTTGGTATTGAATGGTAGAAACGACAGTTTGTTTTTAAGTTCCCTAATGGATGATACAAACGCATCATTAAAAGAATTTGCAATGGTCGAAGGATCTGCTTTCAGAAAAGTACAATGCAACTTCTCATCCAAATTAGATTTCTTCTGTCTACCTAATAATTCATTTAATAGACTCCAAGTTTTCCTCGTATTGCTGCTGCACCTAGAAAACTCAGCAGAAAAATAGTGCTTCTTTGCTTGCCTCAGCATAGCAGAAAGCTTATTACTATGTGCCCTATACTGCTCTTTCAAGGCAAGATTCTCGACATTTTGTTTATAGTCATTCCATAGTTTGTCCTTCTCATGAGAAAGTTTAAGTATATCATTCGTTATCCATTTCTTCTCTGGATTTCTTAACTTGATTTTAACCTCCTTCATGGAACTGGCATATAGCTCATCAACCTTAGCTACTAACGAGTTATAAGCATCAATGTGAGTTTGACTTAGCAGAGACCTCCAATCAAAAGTTTGAACGTGCTCGTCCAAGCACTTGTTATCAATTATTTTTATCGTTCTAACGGTTTGACCAGGCGTTTCCCTTTCTTGCGCCAGAACACATATCACTGTGAAATAATGATCCGCCACCTTTCTTCGTATTACTGCAGCGTTAGCAACATTATTCGGGAGTCTCACTGCTATATGGTCGATGCACGACTGAGTAAGTCTGGTGCCCATGACCTCTTCCCTGGTAAAACTAGAAATCATATTTTCTATTCCATATGAAGCTAGTAAGTCTAAATAGCACTCAACACCGGGTTTCTTTATCTCGGAAATGTCAATATTAATGTCTCCAGCTATTATTACATTAATTCGATTGTGGTGAGTTAAGAATTCCGCAAGTTCAGAAAAAAATACTTCGAGTATTGAGTTCGGAGGGCGATAAACTGCTAGCACAATAAATGTCTCGTCTTTGCAACTGAGTGAAAGAGCTACTACTTCCGCCGCAGTAAAAGCACAAGCTACTCTTTCAATGTGCCAGCATTCTTTAACAAATCCTAATGCGCCACCACCCCTACCAGAGTGACGGCAACAAGAGAAAGATTGAAATCCTGGAAGAATAAACGTATCAGACTAATAGTCGTTAACATTAGTTTCAGTCAAAGGTACAATATCAAGGTACCCAAGCAAATCAGACAAGTAGATATTTAATAAATTCCAGTGCTTCTTGATGCTCCTTATGTTGATATGGATAAGATCTAGTGCAGAATTGACTTCGGAGTTAAACAAACTACTTCTGTGTGTATTCCAGTCTGTAAATGAGCCGAAGTCCTCACTCATGGTTACTAAAGCTTATCAAAGTCACATACGCTCTCAATTCTGATAGCTCCAGAGCCCTCGATCTTCCTCACAAAAATTTTGCCATTTTTCAGCCATACAAACTTGTACGACTTCTTCTTTGCTTCCTGTTTAGTTTGCCACAACAACTTCTTTGTCTGGGCAGGTAGGTTCTCATTAATGTAAACATCTTCTTCCTTAAGTGCGTAGCATTTCTTTATCCACTGTTCCTGAGCAGTATGTGAATGGAATTTCACTAGCACAGCTGGTATCTTTCCCTTTTGGGCAGGTAGTCGATGCGCAACCTCTATGGACTGAAACGTAGTCTCTGGAATCTCCATCCTACCTGCCAGTGACTTCAGTACAACGTCAAGGTCCTCATTTTGCTCTAGCTTGAGACCATGAATTTCTATGTTGTTGCGCCTTGAGTAGGCTTCCAGGTTATTCAAGGCTGTGCTAAGATAACTCAGCGTGTCCGCCTGCCCCGCAAGAGATCCCGCCAACTCCTCTGATTTCTCCTTTAAAGCAGAAACCTCAGCTGAATACGAAGCCACAGACACCTTCTTTCCTTCTTATTTGGAGGCGAGCAGTTCCATCGAAGTCTCAATGCCCGTAATTACCTGCCCTTGCTTCTCAATGTGTTCAAGCACTGAATCACTCTTCGAGCTCTGTGTTTGTATAGCTTTGTCTAGCTTGTCAACTCTAGAAGTAACCTTGGATAGTTTCTCATCTACCGAACGGATAGCCTTCATGAGCTCATTCATAGTCGGTTGCTTTTCTTCATCTTCACTGTCTGTATCAGAATTTTCTGTATCCTTCTGATGTGCAGACCTCAACGACATGCATGTCCGGCACACCCAGATTGATCTGTTCAGTGTTTTCAAGGATTTCTTTGCAATCCCAGAGCATTTGCCAGAGTGATAAGAGCTCTTACATTCACTACACTTCAGACCGTTATCATCAGGCACTAGTTTTGAACAAACACCACAAAAACGAGTAGAATTAGGAGACATGATGAGGGGGAAAAGAGTTCTCCAAAGTACGCTGATCGCAGTCCGACGAGGTGAACAGAATTCAAGCAATTGAGTGGTTGTAAAAACCGCTTACCTAGAATAAAGCATAGGCGTTAGCATCTCGTTCCGCTCCCCGTCGGACTGCGATATGTCGAAGATCCGTGGCCGTTTAAGTAGCTTCTGTCTGTTGCCGCCCTCCTTGATATCTGTGGCACCACGTGACGATAAGATAGATGACGCCCGCTGTCTTGCTTCAGGTGACGCACACCGGCAGCTTTTGTGCTGGTTTTCCTAGAAGGGTCGCCAGGCAGCTGCGGTAACCATTCCGTCGTCGATGGTCAGCAGGCTAGAATAAAGCATAGGCGTTAGCATCTCGTTCCGCTCCCCGTCGGATAGTGTTAAAGGAGAGAACTTTAAAAAATATTTCAGGAATTGACGTAATCTCAAGAAGAATAACTGTTGCTTCTGTATTACTACGTCCCTGCTGAAAAAAAGTTCTATGATGCAATAACCTCATAAAGGTTTCATCATAGAATATCACACCATATGTATGATATATCATACAATTTGTATGATATTCTATGACATCTCTATGATGACTGTATGATTTTACAGAAATGTATGACATTTGTATAATAAGTGTCTATGATTTGTACGATAAGTGTATGATTCTTGTATGATAAAATGCTTGAGTTTATTGCATCATACAACTTTTTTCAGCAGGGTGTACAGTGATGTAACACAATAATGACTCTATATAGGAAAGACAAGAATTGCGGTGATCAGTATACCTACATAAAAAAAGATACAGAAGTAGAGGTTCATCCAGAATAAACAATGATTTTTGAAGATTTGTGTACCTTTCTTTAACATCTCAAATGCGACTATGCTTTTCAGGCACTGATCTGTTCGTGGAATATTCAACGTATTTTTTACTCATACTTCATCCTTCCTTCAGTACACTAGTCTGGCTAATTGGCGTTTTGTATTTATTCGGTAATCTGAATTTTGATTCATTAAGAAATAGGCGAAGTCAGAAAAAACTGAGCTGATGTTATCACATGGTTAAAAAGGGCCGTTTACAAGGTCCAGATGAATGCGTCAAGATTAAGAAACATTATAATATCGATGCTTTGGTAATCTGTCCTAAAATAAAATTCATGTGCCGCAATTTTGGCAAATTTAGTGTGACCACCTAGTATTTTGTGCCTTTTGTTAGAAAAGTTTCCTTTTTTTTAAAACAAAAGGCCTCGATTAAATAAAGTGAGCATGCGGAGATCAACGTACACTCACGTGGTATAGGCTGTATATTAAGATGACGTCACTGAGTGCGTTGGAAGCGTGGAGAATGTTGATTGCTCTTAAGATCCAGTGATCTGCAGCCCGTGGAAAAACGAACAAACATAAGAATTTACAAAAAAGAGAAGGCAAAGGTTCCATTGTATTCCCAGTTATAACTCACGACGATTATCGATGAATTTGCTATTGTTACCTGAGCGGTGAATTGGGGCAAAGCACTGCAGTCGCTCACTTTGCTGTGGCCAGTGAATTCGCTCACAGGCTGTGTAGACCATGATTTAGATTGACTACTATGCGGTTGTCCTTGATTACATGTGCTGTTTCTTCTCAGGAGTCAATAACAATATGAAGGTGCCTGTACTGCAACAACTTTATTGAGTCATGGTTGTCACTGTTGACTCCTGTTTTGATTGTTCATGACCAAGAAGATGGCTCGGAAGACATAGATCTGTCCACGTTAGTTCTCCGGTTTAAAATCCTTCACATTGTTCCGTTCATGACACAAGTTTAAGCTGCGCTAGTTAGTAGTTAATATTCTTTGAAGGGTCTTTGGTACAGCGCCGAGACGATACACGTCGCTGTGCTGTTGTCTCTATTCTCACAGTCAAGTTGAGCAACGAAACACCTTCGAAGCCCTTCATTCTCTGAACACAATAAACATGATCGAAGGCACTGTGCAGAGGGGTGATGAACATGCCAGCTGAGATTGCCGCTCAATCGTTTTGACCAAATCAATAAGCAAGCTTTTCTAGAGTTTCGCGCTGGGTGGCGCTAAGAAACCTGCCTTAAGTATGACAGAAGCCAACAGCCACAGAAACCAAGGGGCACAGGGGATTTTTTAATTAATTTGTTTAATTTGTGGTGTTGATCAATTTAGAATATTACTGAATGTACTATCGCTTAAAGCTATTTGATTAGAAAAGAAGAAGAAAAAACAACCACATGCCTGCGGTGGGATCCGAACCCACGACCTCCGAAGTACGCGTCCGGTGCTCTACCTCTGAGCTACGGCGACGGCTGTCAGATCTTCTGCTTTCGGGGGTATTTATGTTTACAAGTAACCTAACTTTGAGAGTGTTCATCAGCGCCACCCACATTCATAAGCGGCGGACGTGGAACGTCCTGAGTTACCGCAGGTGTGACGTAGAACGTCATCGAACGCCGAGGGTGGAAGCTGCGTGAGAACCCTCTTATGCTTCCTATGGCGTCAAGGCTGCCAGAACCGAGGCCCTCACTAAGCAATTAAGCAAACAAGGGAAGGGGAATGAGGGGCTCGTTATAAATATGACAGAAGCCAACAGCCACAGAAACCAAGGGGCACAGGGGATTTTTTAATTAATTTATTTAATTTGTGGTGTTGATCAATTTAGAATATTACTGAATGTACTATCGCCTAAAGCTATTTTATTAAAGCTACCACACATAAATCACACCTCGCGCGGCGTAATAACTTTGAAAACTATTCAGTGCATATTTGTTTTTTTTTTATCTACCATGTGCACCGCATAGAAAACCGTTTCACTTTTTGCGTAGATGTCACTGGGCCAATGCTGAGGGTGCGCGTTTAGGTGTTGGGCAACAACTATCTCCTCCTGGCACTCACCTGAGCGCGCTGCTATGGTGAACCACTTTGAGATCCACGAGTTCGTTGATCTGCCGTACACCAGGGCGCAGTTCAACACCTAGTGTACGCTGGAGAAGACAAGGCGATTTCTCACTGCATACAAAATACCAACCCTAACAGATTGGTGATAATTGCAACTACAATTGTTAGGACCAATACTTAAGAGTACACTGTGAAGACGAGCTGGCAAGCCTGCTTAGGTTCACCGTTGACTGGCTTCTCTTCTACGTTAAACGCATCTTTCACTTCTATATAGCATGCGTAACTTTTTGGTTCTAAACGAAGCTCAGGGAACACCAACCCGCTACCTCGCAAACACTCCCCAGGATTTCAGCCGGAAGTATTTATTAAACAATATTGAGGGTGTGGTAATATTGTGCTCATTTGTGCATCACAGTTTTATTTGGCTTTAGCTCTTACTCTTGGGCAAATTTTTACAATCTCTAAGCTTCATCGATTCCATGCGCAATATCTTGATGAAGCGAATTATAAGGTTAAAGTGTGCGGCCTAATTTCCATTCAGTTCTGGGAAGTGGTCCAAGGTTGCGCACATGCTCAACGGGTATAATTTTCCGCGCTGAAACACGAAACGCATGACTGGTCCGTGATGCACCATCTGTGAAATGAAAGCTTAAAGCTTCGGCTGTGCTTCCGAGAGACTCTTCGCGCTTCACAAGCGCCTCAAGCTGAACTCCCGGCGCTTTTATTGACGGCGTGCTAACAAAGCGGAAAGTGCCCAGGACGCTTGAGCACCGACCGATTTGACTTGTTGGTCACCTCGAGGCTTGCCAGTCTGCTTTCGACGTTGCATGTGAGGCCTCTATCTCGAAAGGCATGGAAGGCCCTGGTGTATGAGGACGAGCGATGCAGCTACGCACTGATAGCCAAATGCAGAGCAATACGCCCTGTTTAAACAGTGTTTTTGCGACATATCACTGTAGCAGCACTCGAGGGGAGTACCGCTAGCTTGCCGACTCTTCGTGATGGTCTCATCCCCACTTATGCCAAACGAAAAGAAAGCTGACGCTTCCAGACAAGCACATCTCTGCAGAAGAAATGGAAGATCCTGCGTATTTCAAGTTTTGATCTTCATAACATGTTTAAGATAAACGTATGACACAGAGAGCAGCCAGAACGACATCTTCTTGTATTAACCGAGGAGAACTCATCTATTATCTTTGTGCGCCTACTGGTTGTGGATGAAGCTAATATTGTACTCTTGCAAGGCGAATGCGGCGCGTCGAGTCAAAGGGAAACCTCGAGTAATCGTTGAAAGCTAATGCCGCATAAGCTAGAAACTCACCCTTGCACTCATTTTTGTTCAGTGGAACATACATTCGCGACCCGCATTTTTAATTCTGACTGTGACTGAAGAAAGTTACACTGGCGGCCAGGGATTGCCGCCAGTATTGTCATAAATCAAGAAAAAAAACATTCTTAGAAGAAGGATCGACAGCGCAGGTTGGCACAACGCGCTTGCCTACGCCCTTACAAACCCTACGTGACGGCGCCGAACTGTTCCACGCGATCACCAAGCGCTGCACTTTGTTGGAATACGCAGTTCATGTGCCACTGTTTCACAAAATCTCGGTCAACTGGACGCAGATTCCATCAGGATATTACTGCCGTCTAGTGAAGGATTGGGCGATGGCGAAAGAATAGAACTGGGTTTATTTGCATTTTGTACAAAGTAAAGAGCATACGGGAGAGTCTCTCAGCCACACTCTTGCCGAGTTTTATAGGGCTCTCATTTCCTAAAGTGCCACGATAGAGGACGGCATTACTTCGGAGGGAGGGACCTCTCAAGTTCACTTTTGAGCATAATCTCACATCCCTGTGTAGATTATGTTCCTGATAAACCTTATATTCCTGATAACACAGGTGTTCCTGATAAACTTGGCCCCACATATGCGTAGTACCGTATGATACATATGCTGCGTATGCTAAAGCATGAACGCTGTTTAGAAAGTCTCCTAGCGCAGCTAGTGTATTAAAAGAGCGTCTAAACGTTTTCGGCTGCAGAGATTCGAGCATTCCAGAGGTATCGCTCACGGACCGCACTGATTCGCAAGTGAATCTGCCAAATCGCAGCTTCTCGGATTGTATGTACATGTGAGGAATGTGAAATGGCAAGAAAAGTTTCCGGAATACTAATTATTGCGAAAACCCCGCGACAGCTGTTGTGCTCTCCCCCTGTCCATACTGCGGCATCAGTGCAGTGCTCTCTTGCGCCGTACCACGACATCTTAGTCTCTGCCTGTGATCATGGTGGGCTGCGCTGTAGCTTGCGAATGTGCATCCTCCGAGCTGTGCAGCTCTGTTGCCTTTTCCCCTCTCTGAGTGAGGCTTCACCTGCTCTGCGAGAGTTGTTATTGACGCACAGCGTTAGACATCCCGTTCGATGCGAACATCAGTGTCTGTAGGGCGTTAATTCCCTATTTGTCGTAAGGGACTATGACGTTGCAAATCTCGCAGCGAACTGTGTTAGACGTGGGCGCTGGAGGCCACATTTTAGTTTGTAGGATGAGACGACACACCAAATGTTCAAAGGGACGTACAAATAAATAATTGAGTGCATTCCATGATAAACCAACCCAAGTCACTAGTGGGATCGATCTTTGCTCTCCTGAGTTGCGAAGCGAGCGCGCTACCTCAGCGGCACAAAGAAACAAGCGTTCAACATGATTAAAGCTGAGAATGATTTGGCTAAGCTCCGGATGTCACGTGATATGACAGGTGTGAAGAGATCTCCTTCGGTTCGGCACCGCGCAAGCTGCGAACCTGCCACAGAGCGGGATCTGAACGCGATAGTTTGCGGCGATTCCTTTGCGTGTAACGCCTTGCGTGGAACCCTTCACAAGGGTTCGATGTCCTGATTTTTTTTGCACACTCAAAGCAGAAAGTTAATGGTTGCGAATGAAAGCTGATTCACTCATAGGGATCCTCTCACGCTATCGCTTTCAGATCTCATGGCGGTTGATAATGCGTTCCAAAAGTTTCTGTTGTTCTCATCGCGTTTACTATCCGCTCGAAGTGCTTGCATCTAGGGAAACCGAGCAGTTAGAGGAGTTAGAGCAGTTAAAATTAACAGCTATGGCTGAGCAGAAAAAACAAACTCATCGGCCTCTACCGTCGAAGGTGCACTTACAAACCAGCCGATGGTGACGAAAGCGATCTTTCGCTCCCTCCGAAGGAGGTCTGGCGTCTTCTTCTGGGGGCCATCTTCGAATGTCCACCTTTGCGCACTCGCAGAGGTCGGGTGGTGTCCCCGGTATGTCCTGACCTCTGTAGCCGACGACGATGGGGTCTCAGGTGTCCGGGGCCGTCCGCCAAAATTCGGCCTCAAGCCACGCCGCTTGTTCTGTGGCTGCGCCAGGTTCATCGGTTATTTGCAGTGTGCACAGAGCAACGAAATTGGCAGCGCTTCGCTCTCGGCGTTTCTTCTTCTGACAACAAAATTCACGTTCAGCCTGCAGCTTCATTTTCTTTGCCAGCTGTCCATATCGTGGCATAATGAAGTCTTCCACCTTGACAGTATTCTATGGCAGTGGGCTTCAAAGTATCAGTGATGTACCTTTTGTCGGTCTTGGTTCCCGTCTAATCAGGCTTAGAGCTGGACAGTGAACTAGCAATACTCAGTTTCAATGCAGTTCATACGAGTGCTCATATGGATGTGTGCTGCTCAAGCTGCTCGCATTTCTGCAATAGAAATGAAGTGTTTGTTTGCTCGATTTATTTCATACGTGAAATGCTTTTTCTCCATGATGCCACTGAGATCAAGCGGCAAGCAGATCCACTTCAGTTGACGTCAGTCTCCCACTTGAAGCAAGGCTGATGCATATTGAGTTATATTAATACTGAAACGTTTGGCAACTCCTGTCATGATGATTCTTAGCACTAAATTAAGTATCGAGATTAATGAGAATATTTATTATATTTACCAAATGCTGCCTCTCTGAGCTAGAGCAAAGTAAGATTTTCTAGCGCAGCGGATAGCAGTTGTGCCACTCACAAGCGTCTTGCTAGTTCCTATTTCGCGATCCTCTTTTTATACCTTTCCCGGCAGGTGTCTCCCCACTGCGCGCTTCTGTGAGCAAAGCATGCGTAAACGCGTTTCAATGAGCCGCTTCCAGCCAATAATTCTACAATTTTACCTTGCGGTTTCAATTTTTCGGCATATGTGTGCAGTGTAAATGGCGAACGTTGGAAACAGCAAATATTATTACGTTTATTGTATGGCAGCAAAATTAAGCCCACCTTTCCACTCTGTGATGATTGATTGAGATATGTATTGGCATTTGTGGTGAGAATTAATTTAAGCGAATGGTTTTGACAAAACTACACTTCTCCGGAATGCCTATTGGCAACTAATTTGCACCTTTGACGTATTTGAACACCCTAAACAGGAGGAGCATTTCTAGGAGTTAGGCTTGCTGTAGCACATGTTTTCTTGACTTCAGAAACTCCAATATTGTGACCACGCCTCGTAGAGGTTAATGCTATCAGATTCGCCACACGTAAGCAGACTTAAGTGCCCCCCGGTAGTTTTTCAATGCCGATCAGGTGTCACCAATCTCACCTAGTCTCTCGGTTTGCTCCCGGACATCTTCCAAGCCAACCGCAGTGGGTAAGGGCGAAGCCTTCCAGCCGACTCCTAATCTCAGGAATACCGAGCAAATTGATGATTCAGATTCCCGGAAAAGAGTGCCCCTCATTTGGTCAGAGTCCAAAAAATGCGTGCATGTTTATATCGATAAATCTGCAACGCATTCCTACCTGCTATTATTGTACCTGCGCAGCGCATTATTCTCCGCTCCACTTGTGACCACTGAACGACATCAGTGACTGCTGAGCTTGTTGCGATTAGGGAAGCCATTAGTCATATATGCATGCAGCCATTTCAAAGTTTTTAACCCCCCGCCGCGGTGGCTCAGTGGTTACGGCGCTCGGCTGCTGACCCGAAAGACGCGGGTTCAATCCCGGCCGCGGCGGTCGAATTTCGATGATGGCCAAATTCTAGAGGCCCGTGTGCTGTGCGATGTCAGTGCACGTTAAAGAACCCCAGGTGGTCGAAATTTTCGGAGCCCTTCACTACGGCTTCCCTCAAGGCCTGAGTTGTTTCGGGACGTTAAACCCCAATAAACCTAATAAACCTATAGTTTCTAACCCGTAAACGATCACTGATCATCTAGACTTCGTCGAGCGATAGAGCTCCAGTATCTGTCCGTCGACAGCATTGAATTCGGCTCATCGACGCAATGAAAAGGTCACCATGCGCCGCCTATGGATCCAGGTGCATTTCGGGCTCCACAGGAACGAGCGTGCACGTGAAGGAGCAAAGGCTGGTTTAAGCGATGGTGTACAACTAGCAGTTTTGGGTTCTGTAGAGAATTCCACCTGTTTCCTTTCTGGTTTGATGTCCAATGCGGCAGCGAAACACGGCAAAAACAGGAAGGTCTTCGTCGCAGTCGTCTTGAAACGCTGCGTCGAAATGTTACGTTAAGATTTCCCCGTGCTATTGAGTACAGCCAATGAAGACTTCTGTATTGACAGAGCTGGGAGTGGTTTGACGCTGCGAGACCACTATTTCGTTGCACATCTGGACTCTCCAAACTGTGCCCCTTGTCAAATCCTTGAAGTGATAGACCACGTGCGCGCGAGAAAGACGACCATTGACTGCTCACAGTGTGTTTCAAGGCGGGGGAGAGGCTATGTCAGAGATCGTTTGTTGTACACTCTGCCAGAGGCTTGGAAAGCTGTCCGGGCAGGTGGGGCGCTTTTTCGCTTCCGAAGTAAACTTCCACTTGCGGCCGTCACCAGAAGTACTGATCAGTGTTCGCCTACATTTTCACGTCTCTTGTGTCGTGCTTATCGCGCACCCATGCCCTATTGCTCCCTGATAAAAATAGTGGGTATGAGAAATATAGCTCGGACCAACCTTGGTGCCTTTCTTTATGAATGAGAATTCTTTCTATAATAAACATTACGGATGTGCTCGCAGAAGTTTCAAACAGGAATAGATCTTCCATCACAGCTATTAATAACATCGCTGATTCCTGCCTCAAATGAAGTTTTTTGCTACTTGACTAAAGCCGGCTTTTGCGAGCGTAAGCCGTAATTGTGGGCGTGCCCCGTTGGATAGAAATCTTCTACAAAAATGTCACTTTTAAATTGAACTAGATATATTGTTATTGGAAATGACAACCGTCTGAAACGGTTTCAAATCGTTTGCAGATATCATGAGGTTCAAGAGAGTGGAGTATCCTGCTTGATCATGAGGTATTTCCTCGAAAGAGTCAATAACAACGGCGAGCTCACTCTCCAGCCTTGTAGCTAGACCCCTGCGGAAGAGGGGTTGTTGTCCCGTGCAGCTAAAAGTCTTCTTTTGGAAAATCAATATTTACTAAAATATCCAACACAGCTCCACAAGTATGCCTCGTCGGTAATGAGGGCATTGATCATTGATAGCCATAAGCATGAACATCGACCATTGACAAAGGAAGGTCGCAAAAACTTACAAGCCATTACATGCTTCAGACTAGAGCTCCGGCCCGGAAGCCCGGGCGCTGGCCCGGCCCTCGGGCCGCACTGTGCCCAAAAATGCGGTGTTTCTTATAGCCTGCCCGGGACTTGAATTTAGAGGCTTGAGCTGGGCCCAGCCTGAAGTTGCGTGCCCGAACGTAGAGAGCCTTTGTACTACTTTCTTTTAATTATTGGATTGTGAACTTCAACTGGGGTGGGCTAGCAGCAGCATGAATGAAATAAGGCCATGATGTTGGGAGGAAGAAAAAAATTTGGGGTGATCCATTGGATTTATGCGACGGAATTGCGATAGCATGTCCTTTCAGCCGCGAAAATACACCAGTTGTGATTCTATTAAAAATATGATCCTGTTCTAATTCTGTCTCCATATTTTTTCACTCCCTATCTACTGCAATTGTGATTATTTTCCAATTACGACTACGCAGCAGCGCGAAATGAATCACATTATTAAATCGCTGCGAACCCCCATATATCTACCAGCGCAGTAGCGCTGCGGTAAACCGATGCGGTTTTGCACTGGTGGGTAGCTGTTTCAAACACTGACGCCGGAGAGGCTTGTGAGACCTAGGTCACCCTGGCCGCGCATTGAGAGAGGGAATAGCTATTCCAAGCCTCATTTCTGTGCACATATTTCTACGGCAGGCTGCATATTTTGCACGAATAGGCTTGCTCCGCCTATCCTCTCTCCTACAAGTGTAGAGAATAAGAGGGGCAGAAGATGGAGAGAGGCGAATTTCCTCAAACACCACCTAACGGGTGGAGGCTACTAAAAGACACCGACGCTGACGGACAATTTAAGCCTCGATGACCTGCATAATGCTATAGTCGCTTTGAAAATTAGCATCGATGATTTGGCTCTTTTTGATGTCTGCGGTAGTTACATTTTGATCACCCGAAAAATTGTAGGCAATGCTGAATTTCGTTCCACTGTTGCACTCAGCACTCTGAAATGGGGGCATATCGGCGCTAAAATCTTTGCGATGGTAAAGATTATAAACCACTACTACTTCTTTTATTGCGCTAGCATTGCAACGCTTAAGCTAATGAAATTTGCCCTAGTAAGGTTCCTGGTTGGGCTAATTGGTTCATAATTGGATATGTAAGGAAAACAGCGCGACGAATGAGCACAAAAGTAGAGCACAAAAGACAGCACCAGCTCCTCTTGGACTTGTGTATCTTTCCCGTTTTGGAGCCATCTCTCGTACACGCCACTCGTGTATGCAAAATACTCCAGCCCGAATGCCACTGGTCCGGTCGTGTGTGGCCTACTAATATGTTCTCAGTCGTCGCACCATCTTCATTACACCTTCAAGCGTGAACCAACTAGCTCAAGCAAGGGTTTTAACTGAACACATTTCTTCTAAATTGGGTCCTTTCATTCATCGAAGTTTCTGCACTGATCCCGCCATTTTGTGCGTTGACCTGATCACCGTCTCAAGTTGCAAGTCTCGACTGGTGTCGTATTGCTTGAGAAGAAAACTGGTGCAATTGGAAGTTCAGTCTATCCTCGGCGTTTTGGAGTTATGTTCAGGAGACGTCAGGCGCGTATGCAAGATCCTCAAATCCAAGTGGCGCTGGTCCTGTCGTCTGTGTCTTGTTATATTGGTCTTGTTATATGAGGCCTTGATCGCTCCGCAATGTCTGGCCGCCTACAAAAAGAACTTTTGACGAAAGGGCTGCGCTGCATCGCAGCTTCGTCGCTGCGGAGCGTGAAGACTGGGTTCTAGCTTAGTGTTCAGCGGAATGGGAACGGAGAGCCACAAATAGCGATCAAGAGGGAGTGTGAGCAAGGAGCTTAGGACGGCCATCGGGGGGTCGGGGCCGTTGGCCCTGCCGTCCGATGAAGTGGTGGTTGTTGCCTACGATGTTGGGAAGAGGAATGGAGGTGGAGTGCTCCCGAGAGAACGAAAGGCGCAAAGAGAACGCTAGGAGTAGCGGCGGATAGACTGCGCCGGGCGCGCCGCGGCCGTGACACTCGCAGCTCCAGCGCCGAGGGCGCGAACAATGGAGAATCGATGATGGGTTCGGGTGGGACGAGCATGATCCTCCAGAGATGCGGGGAAACGCCGGCGCTGGGCACGCAGAATGGTCTACGAGAACAAAGGAAGGAAAGTAATAATGTAGATAAACCTTTCGGGCATGGAGGTCTGCGCTGTGGTAGTTAGCGCTGTCACCGCACGGTACTATACCAAACGCCACGCTTACCTACGAATGCTCAGCTTCTCCATTATAGGTCATCAAGGCGTTACGAAAAGAAGGTCATTTGGTTGGCGACTCTTTAAAGTGAAAATAGCGCTATCTTTACTCCCCAACGCGAAAAAAATCTTCGGTATTTCAGGCGTGTAAAACCGCCAAACTTTTTGTACTGAAGCCAGCCCGTAGTTTTCTCTATAGCGTTGATAAGAACGTAACTGTTACGTTATATGCGGCAACAGCGCATGATGTGGCCCGTTAGTGTGCCTACGTTTTGGAAGTCTGAGCTGAGGTGAATGTAGGATCTGCTTTACGAGTGCATTTCATAGGTAGACACCATGCCACTGTTTTCCTTTAAAGGAAAACGAATTACAAATTGGAGCAGGCCTGATCAATACGTGTCGTGAAGTTTTGTAAGCTATTAAATTGCTAGGCATCAAAAGGTGCCGACATCATCCGCCGATTTTGTAAGTGAGCCGTGGTCCTTAGGCGCAGAGGCACGTCACAAGCCTGAATAAACTGTAGGTAAACTTTAAATGGATATTTCGCCGCAGTAAATGTATATTTTGCCAACACATCCATAGAGAACTACGGAATTCATTTTTCTTGAAGACAAAATTGGATAGAATGGTCCTCGTGTCCATTTAATTACCGAACTTACCTTACACTTTTTCGACGACGAGCCAATGCAACAGCGGGGCTCTCTTCTGGAATATATGTGAATAATATTCACGTATACAAAAACAGTTAAGAAAGAGATGCGCAGCTGGTGACGAAGGTTCGACGATATGTTGCCCGGAACAAAGTGCTTTCCTGAGGAAACGTCAGTGTCAAGCAAATCGCCTTCCTGTTGGCCAGTATTCTTCAGCGCAACACGCGAGACATGTTTAACACTTAGGCAAATTTGCCACGAAGAAATATTTTCAGACATTCTAAACACAGGTTTCATAAGCAGTGAGACACGATGCATGCGTTATTTGTATTGTGATAAAACTTATAATAAAAAAACCTTTTCCATGGGAGTTCATTCGCTTTCTTTTCGCATATTACTTTCAAATAAGCCCGGTTATCATCTCTTATTCGTTGGCGCATATTTTATAAGTAGTTTCTTAACTGCCCAAGGAATGACCTTTCCTTCTTTTTATTTCAAAGAAATGTAACATTTCAATCGGCTCCATCAAGTTAGTGCAGGTAAGTGTAACTAGTATTGCTAGTAGTAGGACCTTGCTGTTTTCAGCCTTCTTTATTTCTTCACCCCTTGCAACTTAGTGGAAGATGAAGTAAACATAGAACTGTGCTTCAGCTCATGTTTGTTAAACACAGTGGACATGACAAATAATAAGCCATTTTTACCGCCTCCCGAACACCAGATTCAACTTTTACTGTTTAAATGATATTAGAGGCACTGTCAGAAGACGACAAATATATAACGGTACAATAAAATCGTAATCACTAATTTCGCATTAACTTCAGAAACGCTGAAGCTTCTAAATTTAATTAAATATTCCGTTTACACGAGGCATTTAAAAAAATGTCAACAATTTGCTTTATGACTAAACTCTACTCCGCAGCCTTGTTGTGAGCTACCTGCAAGAGACATCACGTCTTTATTTCCATTCGGAAAAAAGGTACTCATTTTGGCACGTAACGTAACATAGGGTTGCTAGCGATAGCAATTTGCTCTGCCAGAAAACTTATTTTTTATTATTGTATGCATAATTTTTACCCTGTGTTAATTTACCTATCACTATTGTCAAACGCACAAACTTTCTGTGATATTGGTGACATGCAACAAATGTTCGTCGCTGTTCGGAGTATGAAATGCTCAGCTGACCGGTGGCCGGACGAAGTATAAATCAACAGGATAATGGACTGCTAAAATAAGAAAGACGCATGGAAATGAAATACTACCTTCTCATGTCGCTTTCATTCAAATGCTGGTACAGTAGGAAGTCTAACACACCGCTTACTTCCTTCGCAGTTCTTCGAGAGAAAAAAACTTTTCCAAAAAGGTAATACTAAGAATTCATAATAATACATAGAATCACTCCCTTCCTGGTGACCGCATTCATCGCATGACACTCCCATCGCATTATATAGGTAATGTGTAGGCGTTCGAGCTGTTTGAAGGTGATAGTTGTCTCCGCTGTGCACAATTGTTTCAAACGCAAAAACAGTGCTGTAAATTACTCCCCCAACTCCTTTGACACATTTCACCCTAACTTTATCCCCTAAAATAGCATTAAGTGCGGAGTAAACAGTAATACGACGAAGTGAAGGCTTTTTCGTCAATGACTGCTGCTTGCAAGCACACATGATGAAACAGCAAAAAATTTTGTAATTTTTTTTTTATGGTTGGTAGCCTGGCAAAAAATAAGAAGGGCAAATTACAAGGCCTGAAAAATCATCGCATGAAAATAGCTTTGCTCGGTGTGCACATCCACGTAGGTAGTCTTGTCGTATTTAAGTAGCAGCTTCACTCGACATAACTGGAATTTCCAATGCGAATAACCTTTTACTTCCAAACATTCGGACCAATTATGGCAAACTAACTAGTACTTTCACCTTGATTCAAATATAGAACAAACTTCCCTACTGTATCAAATTATCCTGCTTTCTTTCATCTTTCAGGAAATCTTTCAGGAAGAACATTTGCAATCATCTCATAGTGTTTTAATATTGTAGCATTGTTTAAATCATATTTTTGCATGTAGCACTCCCACTAATACTTCTGCCGTTCTTTCCTTTAACCATGCATTGTTTCTTTGAACCCTTCAGCTTAGCGAATATAGTTATTTGTTAGGATACTTCCACCGCTCCCGTATACTGCAAATTTATTCGTGAACATTTTGAGTTATTAAGTTATTTTGCGTACTTAGTCGCTGACAAATGATTTTGCTCATTGCCCGACTGCTTCTGTTTTACTCTTCCTATGCATTCACTATAAGAGTACCCCGTACAGCATTGACTTCGGGACCTTTTTCTGCATACCACAACTCCATTCTCTGTACAACCATCAATGATAATAAATCTCAAATTCAGAGTCGCGTCGCTGTTTTTCTCCACGGAAGAAAGTAAGCAGGCAAAATAATATGTTCAGACATCCTGTTCAGTAGCAAGGCCGCCAGCGTATGTGATGCATACAGAACTATGTATTCACGTGACCTGCATATGTAATATGTCGCTTAGCGCAGCTCAAGGACGTGTTCTGAAAAACTGAGAACTTTTCTTCTCTCTCCTGAAAACCGCAAAATATGCATGCAACGCTAATAGTCTTGGAGCTTTTACTATTAAAAGTCCTTCTATTCAATAGAAGGTGCTATTCAAATATTTTTACTGCGAAAAACGCGTCGAAGGCCAAAATTTAGGTGGCACATGAAGCCAGAGTGCTGAGATCAATCTTAATACTTCCGTTGAACCTCACGACAGACGCTATGAGTGCTGACGATGATTAATATTTATGGCGCAAGAGCTGCTATGCCGCGTCTTCGTCTACGCAGGTTGGTCTACAATACCCATTACCGAAGCATTTCACCCAGATAAGCCGTGTACAAGGCCAATACAAAGCTTGTACCCACTGTTTCACCGGTGGGTACCCTAAGGCACTGGGGACAGAACCCCTTAGTCGAACCCCATGGGGTGCAACGAAAGGAAGGCAACACATGGGTATAAAGTGACAGTGGATTCGTCTGTGTTCCTCCTGCAGTTTGTGTTCATGGGGGTGATGAAAACAGCAAAATGCCGCAATGTTTACTCCTCGCGCTGCACGCGCTACTACTGAGAAGATATCGCAGTTGCCATCAGTCCCCGCCTTCCTTTTTTTGCGATGAGCTCTTTACATGGGGCACCGTTATCTAAACGGTTACAAGTATTGCTTTAGGTAGTCAGTGACAATTTTTGGTAATTTTAGCTTGATTATTAAGTACGATGGCTCTATTATAAGACACTTTTTGAAGTTATGAAGTAGCATCAAAAAAACAGACAGCGAAAATGACGCAGTGTGAACAGCTGCCTACCACCGATGACACACAACAATAGTGCAACATCCACGTTCTTGTTCATGGACGAAAAATGTTGAAATTTTTTTCGGTACAAATGCACCTGTTGTTCTTTACATATCGCTAAGTGAATGAAAGGTGGATGTAAGAGACGTGCACACTCGCAAACACACCGACCAATGGAAAAATTCATTCTTCTCAATCAGTCTGAATGGTTTTTAGCCCAGCTGGGTAGATTGCTGAGCTAAACAATAATTGTCACACATTGAGCCTTAGAGCCATAGCTGCACGTACTGTCTGACTCACCCGATATCTCAAACCTGCCCCAAGAAGTTCATTAATCCTTAAACTATTACTACAGACACTTAGTGATGTACTGAATTACCACGTGTCCGCGCCCAGTGCCAGCAAGCCTAAGTGATTCCAACCTGGGTGCAGAAAAAAGTAAGCATGCAAGCGTGTGGTTTACAATGACGCCCTCCTATTACCACTTCTTAGTAAGCCACTCTGTCTAACAGAACAAAATTCAGCCTCGAATGCCTGAAGTTCTTAGGAGGTGGTTGGTTCGATTCACATATGCGTTTTTAGAAAAGACGTATTATTGTTTTACAAACCTATTTTCATGATTTATTTTTGTTACAATACATGAATTCGTTCACCTTAGCTTTCACAAATGCTTTCACCGGCGCATCAAAATGCGATTAGATTGAATCTAGAAGAAAACCATATTTTATTGCAGTATTTTGAACGAATACTAAGAAACATTCTATTAAAACACAGATCAAGATAGCCTAGAAAGTAAACATGTTAACATGGTCCAAATCCAGCTCTGTTTCACTGCGGCCTTTTAAACAGCCGGAGGACGTTTTAGCAAGAACATTTATTTACGTTTGGCGCTAACGGCTGAATGCCTAAGCACGCATGACACTCGATAGTGTTTGAGAGCGGAGTCACGCTATTATTAGTCAGTGGCGGAAAAACAGGGGCTCATGTGGCAGGGCTCCTACCCCTTAAGTTCGGAGTTGGGGGCGTGGAGGGTAAACAAATAAACATCGCTTTTGACAGCGTACTTGACGCCTAGTGAAGTAAACGCTAACATTCGCCTTTTCTGTATGTACGCATGCCCCAATTTCTCGAATGAAAACTTCGTACAATGCTTGTCAGGGTTGTTTATTGATTCGCACGCCATGCTCTCACCGGCCGCTTTAATGCAGAGCAAGAGGGATGGCATGCCGCATCTCAAGCTACTGGGGCGGAGCCAATGGGATAAGTATGCAAGGCTAAACTCCCGTCTGGGACCGAACAAACAAACAAGCGTACGCACGTTTTATTCCCCAGAACTGAGCACGGCGAAACGGCAGGGAACGCTGTGGGGAGGGGAGGGCGTTTTCAGGCTGGCAGTTTCCAGCGGCGATTTAGGCGTCATGCCTAAAGTCATAGTAAAATTCAAGAGCCCAATATGCGCAAATCTACAGCGAGGCTTTAATGCAATGATAATAACCGTAGATAGAGAGCAATGAATGAAGCTGCTTTGAGAACACCATGACACCGTTAGTTTAGAGAAATAAAAAGATATGGCACAAAAACAGAAAGCGCTTCCTCCGTTTATGAACACACCGGCTTTGGCGCACAGTCTGACGTGCCCAATACCTTTCATGCCTTAACGCAAGATACGAAAAAGGTTTCCTTTTTAACAGGATGAATATACGTGCTACGATGAGGACCAGTGCAAAAGCCTATCAACAAAGACTCTTTGCTGGAAGACCAGTGGCATTAATTCATGCTTTGTAGAATTTGCCTTAGAATTTAATATTACTCACGGATTACCGTCGATGCATGGTGCTTGTGTCTTCTATCGGAAAAAAAATAATATTTAGGGGTGTACTCAAGCGATAAAGAGCCTCGAGCGGCCATGAGCACTGCGTCACTCACTTACCTGAACTTAATTGATCGGGAGCATCTGCATATTATGCGAAGGATGTCGACGATACTTCATTTAGCATTTTCTCAGCGACGGCTAAGCACCCGTTCCTGGGTTTCGCGCCGCAGTCGTCCTAGTCGCAGCAGTTGTAGTAGTCCGCGTAACTGGCGGGCGAGTTGCTGTGGTGGCCACTCTATTGCTCATTACCGTGGGGGGAGGGGTGTGTAAGGAGTCGAAGGAAGGCGCAACCTCAGGGTGGTTACCACGGGAACGGACCGCAAGGCGGTTACCACTCAAGGAAGAGGATGTGGGGTGAACGGATAAATCGTCAATTTATTTCTTCATAAAATACTGCTAGCCTCATGGTGAGGCTGTATGCAGGAGTAGGATGTATGAAGTACCGGCACAAGTAAGTAATACATGCGAAAAACAAACTAAGGCACAACAAGACTGCTCTACAAATCGACACGAACAACCGAGTAAATGCACGCGGGGATTGACAGAATAGTGTACTCAGAGGTGGCTGAGTTCAAAGTCCTTAAAAGTACAGCTGAAGGATTTCAATGACTCATTCAGTAGTTGTGCGTTCCACGGCACTGGCTGACAGCCGACTCTGCTCACGTATCGTCTTCGGAAAGGATGAGTTTGCGAATGTGTTTGCATATTGAAAGTGTTTGCATAGCAGCAATTATCTTTTAATTTTTTATTATACGGTGATGACAAAGAATATGATGACAATGTCAGTAACGGCGCTAGGATCTCAGCCTAATTCCCTAGAGAGTCATATGAAGTTCGTTCCTTTATGCCAGATTGTTTAACACGTACTTCTCAGGTGTGCTGAGCATGTCATCCCCATATACGGGAGAGATAGGCCGTGAAAGAGAGCCAAAATGGTCTAAAAACGCTGCGCATATATTTTGTGCTCTGCCTCACTCAACCACAGGGCACGCACACCTGAAAGCACGCACGAGCACGGGTTTCTTTGCATACATGTACACATACGTACCGGTTTCTTTAGAGTACTCACAAGGTCATCAGGTCAGCTTTCCCACTACCATCTGCAGAGGTCAAGGAAACCAGCCTTTCACGAAACTCTTCACGAGCATGCAGAGTGGGGACATGAAACTATATTCCGCAGGCAAAAAATGACATAGCGACAAAACAGCACAGGGAAAAAAGATCATGGCGACAAAACAGCACAGGGACAAATTTCCCGGTGATTACGTTACTTCCTAATGAGAAATTTGAGAGCGGCTCATCAGCTGTTTCAGCTTTTCGATAGATTGAGGCAAACAATTCGAGCAAGGCATATATATACAACTACAGACAACTTGTTATTTTGACACATATTCCTTCTTCAGGAAACGCTCCTCTAACCCTTCTTGATTGTCATGAAGGAAGCTTTGTGGAGGGAGAAAAAGCTGGACATATGCTCGGCTTGCTGCACCAATGCCTGGTTCTCAAAGACGAGGTCTGCGCAAGTATTTCGCGAGGTTGTCACAGCTCTGGGAGCCGTTACGAGCGAGAGGAACGGGATGTTCGCCCGCATAAGTTGTAAGAAATTCCCGCTTGTCTTTATATCTACATTAAAGTCCTCACCCACGCTGCCAACCTGGCAGGTGGACGGCACAAAGTTGTCAGTGCCAGAGCATGCAGCGCACATTGGTCACTAACGCCACGTAGCTTAAAGCATGATTGAGGTGCCCACAGTTTCAAAAGGGCAGTCATGCGCCTTCCCTCTGGTTCAGGTGTCCACCGAGATGTGGGAGACAGATACTGCGCATTTCCTTTCCTCAAAAACCAATTTGCAAATTTTACCCTCTGCTTTCCAAGCCTCCGCTGTATTGGTTTCGCAGCTGTGGGAGACGGACACTGCGCATTTACTTTTCACAAAAAAATACCCAAGACACTTTGAAAATTCTAAATGGTGCATGGCGAAAGCCTTGCGGTCAACCTACTGCCGCTTCCCCGAACCGCTTGGCGCGGAATCACTGGGCCGCTTCGGAGCCATGCGTCTCACTCACTCGACTGCAACGAGACGTCTGGCGAAAGAGAGGTGGTGGTGCAGCTGCAACCGCCGACGCGCGCGCGCTCGTTCTACCGCTACTGTGTGACGCGACGGTTGCTATACACAGCTGCGCCCACCACCGGCGGGTCGGTTGCTAAGGAGGGGAGGAGGCTGCGCTTGTACTTTCTCCTTTCCAAGCTACCGCTCAATTGCTTTCACAGCTTAAAGGGTGTCCACTGCTGGTTTCAACGGACAACGGCGACGGCAACGGTGAGGGCGACGGCGACGCCGCGAAACGGAGAAACGGGCGCCTAAGAGCTGCGCTTTAAAACAGCATGACGACAAAACAGCACAGAGAAAAAACGACACAGCGACAAAACAGTACAGGGAAAAAACAGCACACGTCAAAACAGCGCGGCGAACAAAACGGCGCAGCGACAAAACAGCACAGAGAAAAAAACCACACGATGACAAAACAGCAAAGCGTACTACGCTGCAGCACTGCTGGAAGGGGAACTATCAAAGCCGTAACCGGAAACGGTAAACGACAACACATAGGCAGCGACCTTTGGAGTTAGAGAGTGCTCTTTTCGCTGATTCATTACGAAACAGGGCAGGCTCATTCCTTGAGGAGCAGCGTTGCTTGAACGGTGCATACAGCAGAACTAGTGATTATGTGGTCCTTGCTTGCTTGACATCTTTGATCCAGTTTCTTTCTGTAGTATGTAAGCAGAATCTGGGAAACCTAGAGATGAAAAAAACCCGGGCTTCTGCTCTGCAGTCAAATGACCCGAGAGGCTGCTGCGATGGCCGAGTGGTCCAATAGATTGAAGAGCTGAGCGCATGTCTGGAGCGAATTCAGATTGATGTACTGTTATTTTTTCTGCTTCGTACAGTTCTCATGCAAAAGTTTTGAAATTCGGAAGCATCAAACTAGCAACTAACTGCTGCAAGAACGATTATAAAAGACGAAGGAAAGTGTGTAAAGGACCACAGACATCCGGTTTTAGCTTCATGCTATAGAATATGGATGTTGAACCGAACTTCCTGTTAATCAAGTGGCCGCCACAACACCAAATAAATCTATTCGCACCTTTGTTCAGCGAAACACAGAACGGTTGCAGGTAGCCTAAGGTTAGTTTGATTACTGAAGCGTACGGCAGCCTAACATGAGAAAAAGAAAGAGATAGAAACACTAATTTGAGTTAGATTTTAGCTAGTTATTATTTAGTTATAATCTAGCTTGCTTGCGGGCTGTTTTTCTCGCCCACATGAGCAGTGTATATGAGCGCTGCATTATTTGCTTTACAACAACGGGGCCCCTAAGGCAGCGCTGCTAAATTGCAGTGATGAATGCAGTATGTATTTTAGTGGAATTAGGGAGTCGAGCCCCGCGTTGACACCGGTGCCTATGCCCCTCTGCGACAGCGCCCATATCGTGTTTCCGCCACTGACCAACGAGTTATCGAACAACAGGTGTACACTATGCTTAAAAGTGGTGTTATACAGGCGTCCAACAGCCCATGGGCGGGATGACACGTAACGACCTCGAAAAGACGGCCTTACACGTAAGGGCGAAGCTTGCCTAAGGCCCACACAATGACAAAGCACTCTTTTTCAGTCACAGAGTAGTTGGACTCAGGCGGGGTCGCTGTTCTATTGACAACGTCGTTCATCTCGTATCCACGGTTCAACAATAGAAGCGATTGAAACGTTTGTCAGTCGCGCTCTTTCTGGATGTGAAAGGTGCATACGACAAAGTGACCCATGAGGCCATCCTTGATGCGCTGGAAACTGTGGGTATCGGTGGTCGGATGTTTGCGTGGATAGAGAGCTATGTGTAAAAGGTCATTTTTTATCCAGTGTGAAGATGGCCCGACGCCTGCGCATTACACCTACCGTGGCGTGCCGCTGGGCGGTGTCCTTAGCCCTACTTTGTTTAATCTGACTCTCATCGCCCTCCCTGAGAACCTCCCCAACACCATCCAGATGTATATGTACGCCGATTACATCTGTATTTGGGCCTCCTCTGTGACGCGTCTCCAGGTGCGTGCAAGACTTCAGCGGGCAGCGTCGATCACTTCTTCCTATCTCCAGAAGCAAGGTCTCAGCGTTTCACCGGAAAAGTGTGCGCTAGTGGCATTTACACGTAAATGTATGATTTCATATCCGGTACGCCTCGACGGTCACATCATTTCTTACTGCAAAACTCATCGTTTCCTAGGGATCTTGATCGACCGCAATTTATCATGGAGCCCGCATTGCACTCTACTGAAAAAAAAAAGCTAACATCTATCGCTCATTTACTCCGATTTCTGGGTGGAAAATCATGGGGCTCGTCAGTCCAGTCAATGCTGGAGTTGTACAGAGCTCTATTTCTGGGATACTTGCGGTACATTACACCTGTAGTCACAAACACGTCCAATACCAACATGAGTGCCCTCCAGACAGTGCAGGGTCAGGCCCTTCGAACATGCCTTGGTCTCCCTCGGAGCGCATCAACACCGGCAAGCATTGCACTCGCCTAAGACCACCCGATCTCTACTTATATTGTCCTAGACTGCTTGCGAATGCACATACGTCATATTTCAAGGATTTCACAGCATCTCCTTGCGCCTCTGCCACTGCAGAGACCACATTCTGCATTTGCAAAGGTGATAACAACGCAACAGTCGTCGATCCCACAACAGTTCACCCCGGCAGCACTCATTCCCTCTCCTCTGTGGTATATGCGGCTCCCATGTGTGCGCCTTGCTATTCCGGGGATAGCGCAGAAATCAAATTTATCGACTCCAGCCATTAAGCAATTGACACTGTATATGCTCCACTTCGAATATTGGGACCGTACTCACGTCTATACGGATGGATCAGTAACCTCTACTTGTTCTGCTTGCGCTGTGGTCGTTCTTGCGCGACAGACTCAAATTCGCCAACAAATTTCGCATCGGACTACCTCTACTGGAGGCGAATTGGCCGCACTTCTTGCGGCGGTACATTATATCTCACAACAAACAGCTCAAAAATGAGCAACTTGTAGCGGAGATACAATATCGGCACCACCAGGCAATCGAACAAGATCATGAAATCATCTTCCAATGGGTACCAGGCCATAGCGGCATTGTTGGTAACGCTTTAGCTGACGATGCTGCCCAATCGGCTCACGATGCAAAACACTGTCCGCATACCATTGACAAGAGCTGACGCAGCAAGGCACCTTCAACTGCTCGCCCGAAACCTGACTGTAACGTCGTGGTCTGCCCTGGAGGTGGGACACCCCGCTCGCACCACTTCAACCTCTTGCTTCAACATCATATACCATTCGGCCTCCCCCGCGGTGATACTACGCTGTTGTGCCGCCTGTGGCTGGGAGTGTCGTTCACAAACGCCTATTCCCATCTCATGTCAACGGCAGACTCTCCAGCGTGTGACCAGTGCGGTTGTGATGAAACTATCGGACACCTCCTTTGTGACTGCCCTCGTTTTGAGCGAGAGCGCGCTTTCCTAATTGCTGCTCTGTACCGCTTGGACTCGCGTCCTTTAACAGAGTCCAACGTTGTGGGGCCTTCGACACAACCTTCCACGCAAAGGATAGCGGTGAAAGCGCTCCTGAGATTCTTAAGGGACTCGGGGTTGTATTCCCGTCTATAATGTTTTAAGTTTTCAGTGCGCGCACTCTGTCCCCGTGACATGATGGTCGCTGGACACTTAGAAAACTAATTTCATTGCCGCTCTTTTTCCTTTTTTCCCCCTTGTTCCTCTCCCCAAGTGTAGAGTAGCCTACTGGGCATCGCCTGGTTAATCTCCCTGCCTTTCTGTCTATTTCTCTCTCTCTCTCTCTTCACTGAAAGATCTATCCGGCCGCCTGGCGCGGTCGGCGCTGCGTGAAGAAGGATATAACATTCGAGACGTCTACCGGTCGGGCCGCAAGCATCAGGGCGCCGACGCTTTGTCTCGCTCCCCGCTACACGCCGACATTACAAGCCTGTACGAAATAGAAGCCCCTGCTTCGTCTCCCATTATCAGTGACCTGACTTCTCAACAGCGCGAAGTTCCCTGGATTCGGGCTCTTCTCGACTTTTTCGGCGACCGATCGGCGGTTACACCATCCCGCGCCCTGCGCCGTAAAGCCTCACATTTTGAGATCATTGATAACCTGCTTTATCACCGTATCTATCTTTATGAAGAGCGAAAATGGCTCCTCGTCATTCCTCCCCGCCTCCAGTCCTACAACTGCTCATGTTTTCACGATGGCTTACAATGCGGCCATGTGGGCGTTTCAAGACTTACTCGCGCCTCCGCCTCCGATACTACTGGCGAAGCATGTACAACTTCGTACGCTCGTACCTCCACGGCCAACGCCGAAAAACACCCACTCATCGTGCGGTTGGCTTGTGGCAGCCGCTGTCTTGTCCGCCCCGCTCTTTCGACCGCATCGGCATTGATTTATATAGGCCCCTCCGGTGTACTTCTTCTGGCAAACGATGGGTCATTGTTGCCTCGATCACCTCACGAGGTATGCCGAAACCACCGCGTTCTTGGCTCCCACAGCACAGGATGTGTGATCCTTTCTTCTGCACTGGTTCATCCTTAGCCACAGTGCCCCTCGTGAACTCAGCGACAGAGGCCGTGCCTTCCTCTCTGATGCTAACAAAGCCCTGCTACGCGAGTGCAACGTCATCCATCGGTCTCGCACTGTTTACAAACTCAGACAAAAGTCCTCACTGAACGTTTTAACCGCACTGTGTGGAGCATGCTGGCTATGTACGTCGGTTCGAACCACACAAACTTGAACCTGGTTCTCCAGCCTATTACATTCCGGTACAATACTGCTCGGCAGTCTACAACAGGGATTAATTCTTGTTCCTTTTTATGGTCGACATCCCTCAGTTCCCATTGATACTGTTATCCACTACCACCCTGACACATCTGAGTGCACCACTGTCTCCCAAGCCGCCAGGCACACCGAACATTGCCGCCAGTTCAACTGGTCGCTCACGACAGCTACCCAGTCCCTCCAGAAAACCCGCCCCGATGAACATCAATCCACCCAGCATTTCCTGCCCAGCTCTCTTGTCTGGCTATGGATACCTCCCCGTACTCCGGGCCTGCCACGGAAACTGCTCGCTAAATACCAAGGGCCCTATCGCATCGCATCGCAAACATCCCCTGTCAACTATATTGTTGAGCCACTCACGTCGTCTCCTGATCTCAGACGCCGCGGCCGCGAGGTAGTTCACATTCAGTGCCTCAAAACTTACAGCGGCTCCGCTCTGTTCAGCGCCCTTTAAGTCGCCTGGATGGCTTCTCTTGTGTGTGGGAGCCATTGTGAGGAAGACAATGGGCATACGCGCAAGCCGCATGGCCATCGGTTGGTGCACGCTCCTGGATGGAATGGCTGCTCTCGGACTGCTGTTGGCCCTGCTCCCGTTACGAAGCTTCGCTATATAAGCCCCACCTTGCACTTAGACACGAAGAGTTTAAGATATGTTTATACTGAAATTGTAATGGTGACGTCTAATATTTCATGTTTGCAAAGTCCTTTTTGTCTATGCGGAAAAAGCCAGCGTTTTGAGCACACTTTATTTGTCACTCTGAAGGCGAAGGTTGTGCAAATAGGGGACAAACCACAAAGGAGAGACAGAGAGACACACACAGATGCTATTTGCGCAACCTTCACCTTCACAGCAACATTTACCAATGAGGCCAAACCAAAGTTTTATTTGTCGCTCGTCAGGTGAGACCATGGCTCGCGAGCCGGTGTTTCAGAAGGCGGGGCCTTAAGTATACAGCCTGTCCACCCGTCCACATGTTGCAGCAACGCCATTTGAAGATACCATGTCACACGTAATAAATGTGCCCGGCCTGAGAGATTATAATATCTTGCATTTCACGTTCGATCTATCGCATGCACATAGCCAAAACGCTCCAAGACAATTACAGACTATAACAAAGCCTATTTTGGAGTCATTAATAACTGGGCTCCTTTTTAGGTATTTTCTTAACAGGTTATCTCCAGCGCTCAGCAAAAAACTTGTGCATGCACAGCAATAAAATGTCTTAACTGATTCCTCGTGTTATCTCTTTTTGGCCTGTGTACTACAATAGTCATGCTGTATGGTATAACAGATATTTAAAAACATTTCCTAACAAAAAGAAAATATTTTTCGAACTGTTAATTATTCATTAAAACCTGCCCATTGGACAGTATACAAGACAGCTCCTTCAGCATATTAACGAGCACTAAACTCTACGAAATCCAGCTTCTCTAAACTAACCCTCCTGAACATTCTAAAGACTAATACAAAGCGCTTCTGGAACATAATAAGACCTGGAAACACCAATAAAGTATCATTATTGCACTCACTGGCGATCCTGCTCCCGACAACATCTGTGCTACTGTAGTAAATGATACTTTCATTGAGTTGTTTCCTTCTTCATCCAATGTTATCGAACGTCCCCATCTCCAACTGTGTGATAATTTCGCGATGGATCCCACGATATTCGCATTGCACAGCATTTTAACGATTATCGATTTGAAACTGACATCTTCTAATGGAATTTATGGTATAAATGTAAAATTTGTACGGAATGCTAAAGAGTATAGTCATGTCACCATGAAATGAATATTCTCATAATCATATCATCTTGGTGAGCTACTGAAGACTGGAAGACTGCTGTGGTCATATCAGTACATAAAGCCGTAGATAATGGAATGCATCTAACCACTGACGCATATCTTTGAGATCTCTAGCATGCAAAATAACGGCACGTATATTTACACATCCTGTTAATTTTCTACAGGATAACATTTCTTTTCTCCAACACAGCATCACTTCCGATAGTCTGCCTCATATGACATTCAACTACATTCCTTCACTCACGACTTGCACTGCAATTTGGACTCTACTTTTTCATCTGACAGCATATTTCTTCACTTTGCTAAAGGATCCGATAAAGTTAATAACTCACTGCTATTAAATAAACTAAGTGTGCTCAACAAATAACCTGCAGTTTTGGACTGGATCCATGGATTTCCTTCTTCTCGTGTCGAATTTATCTCCATTAATGACGCTGAATCCTCTACTATAACACTTGGTTGTGGGGTTCCTCAGGGATCAGTACTTGGGCCCTACCCGTACTTGGCCCCTACGCGGGCTACCCGTTTGTTAGAATTGAAGTATACTTCGGAAGACTTAATTTCATAATTACGAAAGTATCCTTTTAATACATTGACAAGATGCTAAAACCGCATACGAAATTTTGCGCGTGTTTGAAGCGTGCTCGAAGCATGCTTAAGTGAAGTATTGAAAGAATATATTTTGGATATCAAGCATGAAATTTCAGGAACCTTTTTCCTGCATATATTTATTGCTTTCATGACAAAAAAAATTGTTTAAAATACAATATAAATATCTCGCCGTATATTACAAAGGTATTAGTTTTCCCTAAGGGTATGAATGGGCCACCAAGGTGACGAAACCTTGTTACGTCCTCTCAACCTGCCCGGGGAAAAAACTTTCTGTCCGAAGTGAGATTATAAGCCGCAGAGGCGCAGACAGACCACATTTGCTTCCCGCTGCGTTACACCACTCGGCTATCCCCGCAACATCTCGTGCCAGGTGCTTAACTGGTGGCCTCCAGCCCTGCGGGTTGGGTATCATTGTCGTCCCTTTCCATTCGCTCCTTTTGCGCCGCGAATGATTTCAATGGCGGCACAAAGGAAAACTGTCCTTATTTTGTCGCCCTTAATAACTGGGCACCTTTTTTTAGATATTTTCTTACGAGGTTATCTCGCGCGCTCAGGAAACAAACTGGTGCATGTACCGCAATAAAATGTCTTAACTAAGTCATCATCTTATCCCTCTTTGGCGTGTGTACTCCAATAATCATGCTTCATGGTATAACAGATATTTAAAACGATTTCCTAACAAAAAGAAAACATTTTTCGAACTGCTAAGTATTCATTAAAACCTGCCCATTGGACACCACACAAGGCAGCTCCTCCATCATATTAACGAGCACTAAACTCTACTAGATCCACCTTCTTTAAAATAACGCTCCTGAACATTCTGAAGACTCACCCGAAATGCGTCTGGAAGATAATAAAACCTGGACACAGCAATAAAGTGTCATTACTGCACTCACTGGCAAACCTGCTCCCGACAACTTCTGTGCTATTGTAGTAAATGATACTTCTATTGAGTCGTTTCCTTCAACTGTTATCCAACGTCCCGATCTCCAACAGTGCGATCATTTCGCAATGGATCTCACCATATTCCACTTGCAAAGCATTATACCGATTACCGGTTTGAAACTAATATGCGGAGTTGATGGTATAAATGGCAAATTTACACGGAATACTAAAGAGTATAGTTCCGTCATCATGAAATGCATATACTCACAATCGTATCATCTTGGTGTACTACTGAAGGCTCGACGGCTGCTGTGGTCATAGCAGTGCATGAAGCCGGAGATAAGCAGAATCCATTTAAGCATTGACCGATATCTTTGCGATCAATAGCATGCAAAATAATGATACGTATATTTACACATCCTATCAATTTTCTGGAGGATAACACATCTCTCGAACACAGCATCGCTTCCGATAGATTGTCGCTTGTGACATTCAACTACATTCCTTCTCTTACGACTCGCACTTCTATTCGGAGTTCACTTCTGAAGCAATAGCTTGAATACACCAGCCACTTCGCCTCGTCGAGCGTGGTCGCACCTCGGCCGTATGCCCGTGCTGGCAGCTGTGCGCCGGAACCGCCGCATGAGCCGTTCCCTACCAGCCGCCGCACCTGTGCTTCGCCGCTCCGTCGCGCCATCTTGTATGATGTTACCTAACCGTAGCGCTCGCCATCGGTAAGAGCGTTCGGTGCGCTATCTGGTATGATGCCATCTAGTCGCTCGGCGGGGGTACGTATATGTAGAGGCAGTCAGGTTTATCGTTCACATGTTCGGTTCATCGGCTCGGGTTCACATGTCATGGAACTTGCAAGTGGAATCAGTTGCTACAAAGGTCTCTCGCGTGTCTGGTATTCTTTCATAATAACGATCATATTTACCAAAATGCATTAATCTTCTAATATATAATTCATTACTTCTATCAAGTCTCAACTACTGTCACCTGGTATGGGGCACTACTACTGTTTAAAGTAAAAATAAAGTCTACATTCCTCAAAAGAAAGCAATTCGCGCCATCATGAACACTCCATTTGACAATCACACACAACCACTTTTTGCTGAATTAAACTTACTTCCTATTCCGGACATGTACGATGCTAACTTGTTCAGGCGCTATGAAGCTGGCATAAGAAAGAATAATACCGCATTAGTTAAGATTGCAAACCTAAAGCTAAAAACTAGTATTCGTACTACACGACAAGCTGAAACCTGAGAAATTCCATACTCACGAACAAATTATGGACTTCAAATGTTACGTAATCTCCTTCCCTCATACTTAAACAAATGTAGGTAGAAGTTTCTTTTTTTCGGTTTTCTTTTTATTACGAATTTTGTATTTTTTAAGTCATTGTATAGTTTTTATTGCAGTCATTCTCTTGTTGACATTTCATGCAATATTCTATGCTATTAAGAACTGCCTTCATAGTAGATTTGTTTCATACATGCCTGTATTTATTTTCCTAATAGCTGTACCAAGTCGCTTACCTTCTGTGAACTTTCATTTGTCTTCCTTTTTCTTTTTTTTTCTGAGAGCTGTGTACAAAACTTAGAACAATTTTCTCTAGCTGCATGCCATGCTGCCATGTAGAAAAGGGCCGTGGGCCTAGTCAAGCCCAGAAAAAAGATTTTTGTCCACGACCCTCACCATTTTGGCGATGCTGAAATAAAGGTTTGTTTTAAAGATCAGTAGATGAAATAAAGGGGAGGGGGTATCTGTTGTTTCAGCCATCCTCTTCACTTCGGCGGACGCGGTTGTTGCGATGCGCGTCTGTTCTTTCACTTTCCGCTCACATCTTTCAGCTCTCTTCTATCTGCTCGTAGCAGCGGTTGTGACTCAGCTTGAGCCAGTGGGCATGCCACTGCACTTTCCTTTTCATCCTTCCTTCAGTAACAACAACATCTAAAGACTGGAACCGCCTTCCCTCTTCCGTTGCAACAATTGAAAAATTTTGGTTATTTCAGTCTGCCGTGCGCAATATAGACCATGCGAGTTCTTCTTAACATTGTATAAAACCTACCTCTTTCTTGTGTGTTCATATATTATTTAATTTCACCACTGTGTACACTCAAACGATTTTCATTGTGTTATATTAAGTGTTATGGGACTTTGTTTAGATCATTTTTAACCAAACTTAACTGTCACTTACAGTATTACTTGTATGTTTTTGTTGCTGTGCATATCTTTTGTTTGTTTACTGATTAAAACCCACTCCCCTCTGTAATGTTTATACCCTGAGGGTAACAATAAATAAATAAATAAACAGTAGACGAACCGTTATGGAGAACGATGGGCCGTCTACGGCACTTGCACGCTGGAATGAAACCAAGCGTAGACGGCGTGCGAAAAGCCGTGGTCAGCCAAGAGATACTAAGAAAGGCCAGGGTTGTGGGGTTGAAAATTGGGGGAGATAAACACGTTCTTCCCGCTTAACCGCGGCTGACACAGTTCAAAGCCGCGCAGACCCCACCCCGTGGTTGCGTACGCTACCGAGCGCACGCCGACCACGGCAGGCCTTGCTCTGCGGGAACAAAGGAACGACACACTGGCTGACACAAACAAGGCATTTATTGCTATAACAACAATAACGCCAGCTAGCAACAAAATACACTGAGGAATCGAGGATGTCCGACTCACCACCACGGTTACGAGCGAATGTTCGCCCACGGTAGGGCAGTGGGAATATCTCCGAGGCCGGACGGGACGAGCTGAGGGGAACATGTTTCCACACGAGGACGCCCGCGGCGAAGAGCGGAGCTTTGCGCGTGAACGTCCAACACGTTTCCCGGTCCCTAGCAGACGAGAGAGAGCCTTACCCCGCGCGCGAGTGGCAAAAAACGCCATCCGTGGCGCTGCTGTCGGTGCGACGCGAGCGCCCTCCCCTGTTAGTTAAAAGTAACCCCACTAAAGGGAGTGCGTTGCGGGGAAGCGAACCACAGAAAACTAGTGAGTTGAGGGAAAGCGAACGCAGGGGACGAAGTCGTCCCCACATCCCCCAACCTTCAATAGACCCACGCGCCTGCAAGTTACATGCTATGGAGGAGTCTCCTGGTCTTCATGCGCAGTAGGCAGGTCGTGCAGCGGAGGTCACGCCGACAGCGTGCACGCAGGTTTCCGCGGTATTCCGAATGCGGCGTGAAGGTCTCCGCTGGGATGACTCGCATGGCCCGCGGACTACGTGTCCGCAGGCCCGCGAAGAGGAGGGCCGGTTGACCACTGCAGGCCAGGATTCTGCAGTAGTCTGCAGGGTAACAGCAGCCAGAAGTGGCTGCTGTCTGGTCTCGCCACGGCTGCCCCGGGAGGATGCGGCGAACAGGATACAGGCCGCTCCGTCGCAGCAGGCAGCAGCGAGACGATGTGCACAGGACAGCAAGCCGGAGTGTCTCCACTGGATCTGCAAAATTTCCGAAACACGCTCCGCATGCCTTTAACGTAGGTCACGGGAGGGGAACGGCGTACACAAGGGCCTCGTGGCTCAATACTCAACTCGCTAGCAAAACGTGTCGGGCGGCTGTGCAACGCAAAGTTCGAGTGAACAAAGCCTTTCTTGAGTTGAACGAGAATGCTCGGTTCATGCGAGGTTGAAAAAAAAAACGGGTGGGGCAGCAAAGTGCGCCCCCTCTCAACACCACGGTCCGGTGGTCGTGTCACTTTTGACAAGGTGCACGCAGCTATGATTAGCTTTAGGCCTCACTACCATAGTGACGGTCGACGACCCCCAACAAAAGAAAGACCCGAAACGGGTTTCGTACGCGCAGCCGCGAGGAGACATCAGCGTTGTGGGATGGTCCTACCCCACTCACTGCACGAAGCAGCTTCTGAGTGATCGGCGCCCACCGTATCGGCCGGTGTCGGAACGCCCGGTGCCAAGCTGCAATACCAGCGAGCTCGTAGCGGCATCCGTGGCAACAAGCCACCCGGCTCCCGGAGCCGCGACTGCCAGAGTCAAACAAGAGACAGCGAACGCCCACGAACGCCGTAATACCCACTAAGAACCTAAGAATACCCACTACCCACGAACGCCGTAATAAGACTAAAATTACATAGTCATGAAGAAGTCCCTTTACGCTTGAGCACTTATATCACTTGAGCGCTTGAGCGCTTGAGTGAGCTATGTCTGCTCAGTGACGCATGTCAACAAATACCTTCTGGTATTTACATAGACATATCTTGTTCGAGCGAATCATCTTTTATAGGCTCGATTTTCTGTGTTGACTGTACAGTTATGGTCTTGCAAGGGTTCCACTACAGCGCGTATGGCTGTTGTTTCGGTGCTCATTGCGCGTTGCCCGCGCGATAACTGCCCTTATTTGTATGTCCCCGTCTTAAAAAGTGGGTCTGTGGAGTGCATTCTTTTCTGCGTCTGTGTAGTTGTGTGGCGGCCAAAAAAAAAGCAGTATCAGCCACGCTGTATCAAAGCACAAGCAAAGGTTAGATAGAGATAAGAGTACAGAGTTTTTTTCAAATCACAGCCCTTGAGCACTCAAGCCTTCACATTCAGGAAATGCGCCCACTGAGTGCGTCAACCACTGAAACCTCTCTCAAAATGACACCGGGCTATATTAAGCCAGCGCAATTTTGCGGAGTCCAGGAAGCTTATCCTCTCTCGCGCCGCACTTCATTCACTGCAAGTTGCAGCATCTCTATTTCGAGGCTTAATAATGGAGCAAAGCGGATATTACTGCAGAGCATAAAGCTAAGTTTTCCCTGCAAATATGCTGTATTTTGCTAACAAGGAATAGAAAACAACGCTGTTGTAAACGTTCCGGAGACAGGTGGGCGTCGGTGTACTACGGAGTACGTCCCTGGTCTGGAGATTGCATGTGAACATCTCCCGCTTTGTGAGCCACCCTATCAGAAACTTTTACCATGGTGTTCTCTGCTCACCATGGATTTGCTGAATACCCCGTTTCAGAAATCCGCGTCCTCGTGGGGAAAGAAGTTGTTGAGTGGGCGTGCAGTGTTCAGACAGTTCGCTTCGAAATGCCAGGTTTTCCCGAATGTCGCACTGAAATTGACGGGGGATCTCGCAAAATCCGAAGAAGTGAACAACTGCAAAAGCCAGGTCGCTTATAGAGAGCGCAACTGAGCTTGTATAAACCTGCTTTGAGGCAGTGAATTTAAAGCAGCTGCGTATATCTGCCATGGCAGGCACCTAATCCCATCGCACGTTGGTTGCGAGGCAATCGGCCACACACAGAGATGTGAGGCCTTCACTCACACCGTACTTACTTACTATAAGGAAAAAGTAAAAAGCGAACAAGACAATGGAACTTTCAACACTAAAACACAAACTTATTATCCCTGGGGATGCGATAGAAAGGAGGTCGAATAAACCCTCTAAAGGACAGTCTTCGCGCCAGTGTCTTCTCATCTTGCTTTTCATTTTTGGCGTGTCAAGTTGGAGTTTCATTTGTCGGTACGTGACAGAACTGCGCTCTTGCTACAAGGAACGCCATATCACGATGATGATGGCATGGATTCTGGCCACCTGGTTTTATAACGCCCAATTAAATCCTCAATACAGTCTTGTTATATAGTTCTCACCTCTATATTTGGTTGGTTTTTGTGCTCCACTAGGAATATCAAGTGCAGCCTTCCTCACACTTACGTACAGCGTCCGAGCATACAGTAGCTTTATAAACAAAGCGATGCCTCGCCGTAGCTGTTGATTCAACATATATAGCAAAACATTCGCGGAAGTGGAATCACATGTATTTTCAGTTCGTAAGCATCTCATCTTAAAATTATTGGTGGCTGTCTAACATCAGGTTTGCCTCACGCGCACTAGTGGAGCGCCATGCACAAGTGTGAGCACGCTACCCCTTCCTAACAATGACAGCGCAAACGCCCATATAAAAACTCGTTTTAAAATTGGCAAAAACAGAAAGAGAAAATAGGAGATGGAAAAGGGGGCAGGTGCATTAGAGGAGCTCCTCTTTGCAACCCACATGTTCCGGCAGAAAGTCTGACACAAAAAACTTAACTCGGAATTTCAGTCCGTAATTTACGTGCTACGTTAGCATAGTAATGATAAAAACTGCGCTAAATGATACAATGAAAGTATTACGCTGGCTCCTTCATTCTCTGCCTACAGCCGCTCGTCCACAGGTGAATTGAATAGATTGTTCAGAATATAACATGAACGTTCCGTACTACACAAACTGCCGACAAACATTCGAGGCCATGTACAATTTTTCCCACCGTTCCGTACCATTCAAGCTGCCCTGCTCAACAAAAAATTAGCCGGAATACCCACCGAGTTTCAGCATCATAAATGCGGAAGCCGGTTTCCCGCAATTCATAACTTACTACGATATGCGTTAAGCTGGTTTTCCAGGTTTCTGGATCTATGAGGTTCAAACAAATTTTGTCGTGGCACAACTTTATCAAGTGCGAAAGTTTATACGGCACGGGAACTGTTTACGCTGGAAGTCGCGATTCTTTCCGGGTTGAAGAACTTACCATTAGTTTTGTATGCGCTTTGCAACAGAAACGAATGCTGCAGTGCTAGCTCTAGCTGTAGAGTGGTGCCGGCAATTTATGGGATGCGCCCTGTTTTCCCTTTGAGAAGGTAGCACTAAGGGCTCCTGCATGGGGACTCCATTCCTGTGGACGTTCGGAATTCCGGTTCCGCCTCATACGCGAGTATATTGCAACGTGTAACATTCCGCGAGAGTCTCTGGCCTTGAACCATGCTATCCACCGTTGCGAAGCGCATTAAATGAGATTACATCGTATTTTCTTCATAATGCTCACATACTCTCTAGAGTAGTTAAAAAGTAAAAATTTTCTCCTTGCTTAATTGAAGTACGTCCTTCATCACGCGCTCAGAGTGCTGATTGCGATGGTGACACCGTTTTTTACCGCCGATTAAATTATGCAATAAGAAAATCACTGCTTGCCGAATGCCTACACGAGTATATTTATCCCACGGGATAAGTAGCCAATAAAAATGCTCGGAAAAGAATCAGAGAAAGAACAGAAACCTCGTCTGCTCACTAAGAGTTTCTCTGTTCCACATGTTAAAGGACAGCTAGTTTTATTGCATGTTTTTTTTTGTTTCAAATCATGTGTTAGACATTAAAATACGTGGATCATCACCTGGTATTTGTCTACGACGGCTAAATAATTTATAACTGAGTTTTTTCTCTTATCCGGTTTCCGTTTTATTACCAGAACGACGGCTCTAATGTTTTCGTTCACACTTAGGCCATGTGAGGCGAGGAAAAATCTGCGATATGAGCACTGATGCCTACTTTTAATTCATTTAACCAGCCCGCTTAACACTTTAACCAGCACGCTTAAAAACGCGGAATGAGAATAAACGACACATCAATAGTTATATTGGTGTATTTTTTGTGCTTCACGTGGCCTAAATGCATGAAGCCTGAATAGCGTCAAGAAGTAATTCAATTATAAATTATTACTCGGTTCTAAACGAATACCATTCGTTCGTTGATGCAGTCTAATATTTTGGCGTCTATAGCCTTTTAAGATTTGCAGGAACTTGTTGCTGTTTGGCTTCGCGCTGATAGCTGTGTGTTGTGTCAGAGCAACTCATACGCTCTCTCAAGAGAGCATTATTCGCCGCTTCAGGGGTGACAAGTGAGCGAGTATAAGAAAAAATATGCTGTCGAGAGCAGAAGCTGTGTTGAAAAGTCATGTTCCTTTATTCAGAGGGATAGGCATAACTTATGAAATAGGTTTTCCGCCAAACTGCATTTTGTCCCATTTTTACCGGATTAAATATTGCCCTGAATATGCTACCCGACCTTGTGAACGCACACCGTCAATTTTCAAGAATTTTTTGTAAGAAATTGCGCTCATTATGCGTGTATATTGTTGCTACACTGGAGTCAATGCACTCGAAAGGCATTTAAGACCACAACCCATCCGAGCATTTACATTTCGTAACACAATCCTGCGGTCTACTTGGTTCATTTACGTTCAGGGCAATTAAACGTGCGCAAATGCGATGAGCACCATTGTGCTATTTTTTTCGCTTTGGTATCTTGGCCTAGCGCTGTTCGCGCAGCGTTCTTCCCTGGACACCTTTCAGTGCTTTAGGTGTTTCCATAAAGGCCACGTTATCGGGTCACAAAATTTAATTTTTTTACTTTTCCACTGCCTGCCACTCCACCGAATCGCATACCGGCGATAAATAGTGAAATATGATTTTGGCCACTCACGAGATAACTATAACAACTTTATTGTTATACGCCATGACGAATTTACTGATATAAACATTGACAAATTTTTTGATTTCCTAAACATCTTGAATAAACAGCGCGAACGACGACAAGCGCAAGAGAGAAGGAAACAGACGACACAGCGCTGTGCCGTCCGTTTCCTTGTCTCTTGTGCTTGTCGTCCTTCCCGGTGTTTATTCAAGATGCTTAACCGACTAGCCCGCCAAAGCGTGTTACCTAAACACGTTTTTCTCGTTCTTACTAAGCCGTTTATTGAAAACAAAATAAAGAAGCCAACCCAAGATACACTGTGGATGTCCAGGAGCACAATTCTGCTAAAAGCAATCCGAATCATGAAAAAGAGGTGATCGGCGGCTGATGAATGTGGGGAAATTATTTTTACTGCTTATCCCAATAATATGTAATACCACTTTAATCTGCACTTCAACAGCATCAATCCCACTTAATAACGAACGGTAAATACACCCGCAGATTTTCCTTGTGTCAATATTTTTACGCAGTTGAAATTGATATGTTATTACGATTAAGTGTTGCGTCTTGGATTGTACCGGATGCCATATCTAATCTCTTCTTTTTTTTGCTCTTTGCGCTAGGCGAAATATCTCGGGCTTTTCTCACCGGTCGATGAGATTCCGGTGTCTTGCAACTCAACAGAAATTAGGTGAAGTCGACCCGGCGTGTGAAAACGGAAACCTACTGTCTGTCCTCGAGTGCCGGTCAGTTTATTTAGTACCTTAGTCAGAGAGATGGATAGCTCTCGAGGAATTCCGGGTGCTTAGTTTCCTGCGGTACACGTGTTTGTACTCGCGGCTGTGATTAGGTGCTGCCCATATGTGCCACTAGATATTTGTTTCTCTCTTATATCCACGTCATCACACTTCATAACCTTCTTTCATATCCTCTCCATCTTCTCCAGTGCAAAGTAGCAGGAAAGAAAATGATACATAATGCTGGCGTATCTGCCTCTTCCTCAAATAAGCCTCTCTGAATTTCGAACTCAATATCAACTTATTACATTTGGTACCGTTTATTGCATTCGGTACACAGCGTTCAAGCCTTCGGCAAAAAGGTGATCAAAGCAGCATTTTTGCCATTACATGGGTTGGAAATGAAAAGACACGTTAGGTTGGGGGGAATATTGACGGCCGATGAGTGGGAAGCAAAAAGAAAGAAAAAATATAAAAGTGGAAAAAAATTCCAGGGCTCGAGTGCCTCGGAAGGGTGCCTCGGATTTGCGCAATATAGCAGCACTATTTTGCGTTCTGCTTTTTACGTGATATTTCGCACAAGCGGCTGTATTTTTTCAAGCTATCTTTTTTTTTCATCGTGTACAACTTCATCCTGTCCTTCATCTTCGTCTTTTGCAAAATTACACCTGCATGATAAGAATAACCTACGTGGAGATGTATGCACGCACAGCGCACATTCAGAGCAGTGCGCACTATTAAAGTTGGTTAGGAGACTTTGATCCTGTTTTGCTACAGTGGTGATATTTATTTTTACACACATGACCATGAGATCTGCGATACCGACGGAAAGTTGCCCTGTATAAAATCTACCCAGTCAGCATTCGTCGATGAATTCCGATGCAGTCATCTTTGATGCAGTATCCTTCCATGCAGTCGATGCAGTAAACTTCAGTGCTGCCCTTTACTACACGATCTGCAGTGAGAACAATGCCAAGCGCTTGCAGGAGAAACTCGGGCGAAAAGAAATGCAGTGACGCAAAGGAGGAATACAATAAAAACATTCTTCGTGCCGCCGGATCTAATAGCATTCGACCTGGGGCATCACAGCCAGCCATGCTAGCGCAGGATGGAGATGACAACGAAGACAAATTACAGGGAACTGCAAAGCAACATTCGCTTGACACCAATTTACCCTCTTTTGGCTCTTCTCTCTGAACCATGGCCTATCCTCCGTCGTGGGTATGTGCCATGGCACTAAAGCTAAAACAACAACAACAAACGTGGACGCTGCGTTTCCTGGTATCTCCGCACTATAGTTTTACAGGCTACCATGCTTCAGCCGTTGCAATATCACGGGAACCGTTAATTTCGAGACAGTCTCCTCCTGTATGAAGCACAAGAAATAGGGCTAGCTGGTGCCATCTTAGTACACAATGAAGAGCGCGGACACTGCGATTCTTTCATTTCATTGCACATGCACTCAATTGTTTTAATAAGCCTTGACAATATCATCGGAACATTAACATTTGCGATACCCTTTACCTGGACAAGAGACGGTTAAGATTACCTTGATGGTGGTATACAGTGTGTACCCGGTGATCTTATCTGTGTAAAGCACATTCTTCCTAAACGCAAAAAGTGGCTAAGTGCTACGGCTGCTTTGCATTCGCCATTTCTCTCTCCTAAGCAGGATGGACATTATACAAGCCACTAAACTATGAAAGTGCAGCCATTGATTAAGTTGTTTAATTTTCAATTTCTTTTGAAGCAATCGCAAAGCTTATAGTGGAGCTTCGTACGGGCTCACCATAGTAGGGTGGTACTGTTTTCATATTTGTAAAGAAGGCCGCCGATTTTGCGGTCAGGTTAGGCCCGCCCTGATACCCATAAACACTGGCATGTATTGCCTTTCTGTTCACCGATACGGGACCTGAAAGGACAAATAGTGCCGGAAGTGTTACTCATGTAATACCGTTAAATATGATGGTGTCATGATGCCGAAATCACATAGCGTAATTCATTCCCCGTTTTTTGCAATGCAAGGCTGTAGCTTCTGCTTCGGCGCGGGCACATAGAGAGAACACAAAGTCCCATGTCCATACTGACACAATCTCGCGCTCCCCGTTGGGTCAAGAAAAATTTTTACTTTCACTGAACCAACGGGCAGCCATCAGCTTTGACTGCACGATCGCATGTGGATTTCCGTGCTATGCACCACAGCTTGAAGACCGCAAATGATAGCAAAGAAACAGATAGGTCGGTTATTCATATGCTGTGTCAGAATTTCCAGGCACTACAGCAGGACTGCACGTGGCTTCAACGATTTCATGGAACATAATCAAATATGACATGAGGGAAGCCAAAACTCACCGAAACGAAGGACCATAGAGGAATTTTTTATCTGTGCTGTTCATAAATCGGAGATTAATCAAGTGCTTATTTACAGATAAGTGACTAGAAAGCCGAAAGAAACTGGAACCTGCCTCTAGTGCGAGTTCTCGCACAGTTTCCGCCTCCGCCATTCGATCACGCTCTCACGTGACATTCGCGGTAATACAGAACGGGCTACGTCCGCCGCTATTGACGAGGACGGCACTGGCGAACACGCTCAAGGTTCGGTTACACTACACATAAAGGCCCCCGAACGAAGATTGGTCAATCGTCACGTTAGCTCATTTGGTAGAGCACCGCACGCGCAATACGGAGGTCGTGGGTTCGGGCTCCACTGGTGGCATGTGGTTGTTTTTTCTTATGCTGTATAATCAATATGTTTAGAAACAATCATTTGTTGTTTTGCCATTGATGAACGCCACAAGTTAAAAAATATATATGGACCCTATGCTGCTTTGTTTCTGTGACTGTTGGCGTCCGTCATATTGTGACGAAGACGAAGCTGTCAGTGGCGCGGGACGGAGCGCTCGCGCTAGGCCAGCAGCCATTGAATCATCTCTTCAGCCCGAGGACATCATCATCATCATCATCTGTTGTTCATGGTTCATCACGCCTCATTCTTCGGCTGGCCGCCACGTTACAATCGGTGTGAGGTGCGGGGGTCCCTTCATCGCCATCCTGGTCCCGGAGCTTCGGTGTCCTGCGCCTGCCGTGGACGTCGGCCGTGAATGCCTGCTCCGCGCCGCCCGGCCATGCCCCAGCCCGCCCGACATGAACCGACCTCGCCCCTCACCCCAGCCTCGTCCCCCGCCCGGACCACAAGACACGACGATGCAAGACCCGACCGACCCGAGACCCGACCGACCCAAGACCCACACGTGAAGACACCGCCCCCCTGCTCCTGCCGTCCGGTGCGTCCAAGGGCCTCGGCCGTCAGCTCCTGGCACCCTGCGGCCCGGATGCTTCGTAGACCGGGACTCATTCTCTCATCTTTCTCATCGTGGCGGCCAGCACTGCACCATCTTCTACATACTGTTCAACCCTCCACTCAAGACCATCGCCATTTCGCGCGTGTGTTCGTCACTGATCGGGACGATCGCTCGGTGGCCCCGGGTAGTGTGACGAAGACGAAGCTGGCAGTGGCGCGGGACGGAGCGCTCGCGCTAGGCCAGCAGCCTTTGAATCATCTGTTGTTCATGGTTCATCACGCCTTGTTCTTCGGCTGGCCGCCACGTTACAATATCACCCATAACGAGCCCCTCTTTTCTATTACCTTGTTCTCAGATCTGTTCATGTGTTCCAAAGGAGCATGATTGGTTTGGTTTGGTTTGGTTTATGGGGTTTAGCGTCCCGAAGCGACTAAGGTTATGAGAGACGCCGTAGTGGAGGGCTCCGGAAATTTCGACCACCTGGGTTCTTTAACGTGCATTGACATAGCACAGTACACGGGCCCCTAAAATGTCTCCTCCAAAGAAATTCAACCGCCGCGGCCGGGATCGAACCCGCGTCTTTCGGGTCAGCAGCCGAGCACCATAACCACTGAGCCACCGCGGCGGCTCCAACGGAGCACGAAAGGCCACCACTTTAGCTATGGGATGGCGGGCCATCAAAACTGCAGATATAATGCGCCTTCCAGTCAGCTTTTCTCGTACGTGTCAGCTCCTTTCGGAATTTTGCCTCAGATTTCCGCTCACCGCTCTAGGTTTCGCTTCAAGGATAAAAATTTATGACACAGAGGCGAGCTGTTACGGTGATGAGGTTACACGTAACGACACCATCAGAGGAGAGATGCACTGGAGTATGTCAGGAACAGCTTTTAAATTTCAAACTAGTTTCTAAGGCCACTAACTTTTCACGTCGTCTATCGTAAACTTCCATTCGAAAGCTGTCCTTATCGGCTCAAAATTATCAGGACTATTTAGATGATCTTGTGAAGTGCGTTAAAGAAAGGAGGTAGGCAGCAAATGGTGGAGTGGACGCAGCAGTAAAGCGCTCTCTCTTTTCCTTCAAGCAATTCTAACGAAAAGACACCGCCCTAACAGCCGAGCACTACCAGCCTACTTTCTTCGTTTGGGCGCAAAAATAGAGCATGGTTGTTAGAGAAATGAATAATACAAGCTCCTGCTAATATTCAAGCAGCATATTATTTAAGCAGCATATTATTCATTGCTGGGATTATTTTTATTCTTTTTTTATTACGGAATCGGCGGCCAACTGCGCTGCGCGTGACGTCGCTCGGTTTCGCGCATGCGCAGAAGTGGCAAGTCTGGCCTCATGAGTAAAAAAAAGTTAGCAAGGTAACCGATTAGATTCCAGTCCTCTTTCTGTTCGTCTTCGTCTACGCATGCCGCGTGGATGGCATGCATCCACTCGCCTCGCCACCTCCTGATTGCCTCATTTGCGTAGTAAACGAGTGGGTCTCGAAAATATTTAAATCATTCCGCTTTCTTACTTGAGGTCTCAATTTGAGTTTTTCATCACGCACGTTATAACTCAAGTGTCTATCTCAATTTGGCACTATGTTGTACCACTTCATGAGCGCGCACGGTTCCTCATAAAAATCATCATCTGATCAAGAACCACACCTGCTTCCGGGCGACATATTGGACAACCTCGCTGTCCGATCTCCCAGAACTTCGAACCGCTTGGCCTGCTGAGCTTCCCACCGGCATCGGATAAATAAGTGCTAAAAGGTGAGCCTTCGCGACCAGAACTGTTAGCGAGTCGTTTGTATCGCGAATAACGTCCGGCCAACCCAGACGTTTTGTCAGTAGGGCAATCTACATGCTCCGTAACCCTACCGGTAGCGTTCAGCCTTGTTCAGCTCGGATAGTAATTACACGGCACTTTCTCAGATTCCAGTTGCGTCCGCGCCAGTCAGGCATGTTGTAACCAATAACCCTAGGTTTCGTGAACCGGTCAGCAAAAACGTTCTTCGCGGGCGCAAATGCGCCCGCATCGCTCTCATTTGGCCTTTAGTGGGCACATCTCCAGGGTGTGCCGGATTGGCCAATCACACCCTTAGCTCTCAGTGTTGCCGCACTTATCCCTCCTCCATATGGACAGAGGTCTAACACGATACGGATAGAGCAGCTGCTCGCAGACGCCATTTCGTACCGTCTCTCACGTCGCTTTAAGCGCGAAGATAACTCCTTTTTACAGCGGCAAAACTGAGGGCTAGTAGTTATTCGTGTTAACTAGGCACTGCAAAGAGCACGATGAGATACAGGCTGGACTAATGCAGCGCAAACCTTCGAGTGGGTTTAACACCCAAGTTTAGCATCTGCAGAGACTGGCGGAGAAGGATTGGAAAAATTCAGGGGGCACTTTGACTGTCTAAAGTGCGTAGAGGCGAAAGCGTTTTCCGCACCACTTTCGCTGCTTCTGTGGCACTGGTGGCGTCACATATAATTGAGTACTAATTACCAAGTGACGACAAATCAGTAATTAATGTTAATTACTGATTAATCCCTGAATACTAATTAACTGCTAATTAACGACGCTTAAGCTTCGCCTTTAGGAGGGGAACGCGACAGCGTTTTGTAGCGCTGCCAGGCAGTCCACGGAACGCCACCACCCGTTCGGCGCGATGCCTTGCCCTTTGAACGCAACGCTTTTTGAGGAAAGGAAATGGCGCAGTAATTCTCTGTCATCTCGGTGGACACCTGAACCGCACCGTAGAGGAAGGGAGGAAGTGGGAGTGAGAGATGATAAAGAGGGCCCGTAATGAAAAAATTGGAAATTGTATTTGTACACCCTTCAAAATTCAGGGGGGGGGGGGCACTTTTTTTACTTAAAGTGTGGTCACTGATGTGTGGTTAAGATGTTAAGCTTCGCCTCCGAGCGTGGAACGCGACAGCGTCTTGCAACGCTGCCAGGGAGTCCATAGAACGCCATCACCCATTCGGTTCTACGCCTCGCTCGTCGGTAAATTGGTTTTTGAGTAAAGGAAATCTATCTGTCTCTCATACCTCGGTGGACACCTAAACCTCGCTGGAAGGGAAGGGAGGAGGATGAGAGTGAGCGAAGAGACCGTATTCACTAGACGCGCCTTTGTTCATTCCGAACCGTCGAACTGGCATGGCAGAGTGGATAGCATGCTCGTCTCGCACACCGAAGACCGGGGTTCGATTCCCGAGCTCGACCAATTTCCTACTCGGTTTTATTTATGTATCTGGTCCGATTAGAAAGGTTTATTAGAGTAATTAAGCAATTAACTAAGCTCAGTCCCACTTACTTGGAGCATCACTATACGATCCCTTCAATTGGTTGCATGGTTAGTAGCCCAAGTACAATTGGCGCCGTTTGAAACTCGCGCCCTGTGACGTCACGACCGTTTCGACCAATTGAAAAGCGTGACATTTCTGTCGACAACTTCTGCTTACAACGATGAGACATTAAAGGCTTCCGCCTTAAAAAGAGGGGCACAACGCGCAAGCCGTTGATAGGAAAGAAACAGTAGTATCCGTATCGTAGAGATCATTCAATGTGGAAAAGGGAAGGCCCAAAATGCAGACATGGGAATACGCCTGGGACTATATGGAGCACAGTTCAGCCTGCCTTATTGCTCACGATATCTGTAGGAACAGCCCAGTTAACAGGAGAAAACGAATAGGGACACACACCGTGCGTGTGTTCCTCTTCGTTCTGTGCTGTTACCTGCCCTGTTCCCACAGATACGCACTACCAACTAGCCTGCTACATCGCTTTTGTGAACCTCATTATATCTGCGATAGTTCTATTTGATTTTCCGGATCTTAACGAATTTTATTTACGACCCATTCAGTATCAAACCCTATGAAACTATATGAAGTTTGACAGAACAACAGATACCAGAGGACCTAACAGTGAAATAGCAAGCAAGATCTTGACCTGAGGGTTTGATTCGAGGAAAGCGGAGACGAGTTTATGGTTTGAGGTTAAATTTTGAAAGTTTGTTTGGCGTGTTTGCTTTTTCGAATTGGCGTGTTTTGCGTGTTTGCTTTTATGCGAAGCATACTACTTTAGCTACCACTTCAGCCCTTCACCGTGGTTGTGCGCCTCCAAATCACGTGATACATGACGTCACACCACGTGACATGATGACGTCACGACAGTGGAGAAACGGGGGCCCACTTCGCGCCGTCGCTGTGCTTGTGCGCCTCCAAATCACGTGATACATGACGTCACACCACGTGACACGATGACGTCACGACAGTGGAGAAACGGGGGCCCACCTCGCGCCGTCGCTGTGGTTGTGCGCCTCCAAATTACGCGACACGATGATGCTTCGCATTCTCCAGGCTTAACCAAGTTAAGCCTCAGCCATTTTTTCGGATTCGCAGCTGGTTAATAAGCACTTTGAGTGCGTGAGCGGGATAAATTCTTATAAGACACTGCATTATCTTTGATTAGCTTTTTGTTTGTTCCGAACAGGTGAAATAAAAAAGGATGACAGTGATCGGTCACAAAAAACATTAGCACAATCCCACTGATCGCTCAAAAAAAGTCCATCACTATTAATAGTCTTCACCATTCTCTGCAGCGCCGTCCCCTGTGTCCGTGAGGGTTTCAACGAAACTTCTCCTGTCACTCAAGCGCAGCGAAAGCATCCAGCTAATCACAGCAGGCCGTAAAACGAAAGTGAGTAAGCAAAATAACTGGTCTGTTTACCAGAAGGGTTCAAAGAGCCTAACTGGTAGAAGATGGCGGCGTAAATCAGTGTCGTCAATCACAAGCTTCACAGCCCTGGGCTATATATTATTCTTTTGAAGTGTTGTGCACCCTAATCTGCAGCGCATGCGCAGCTTCTTCTTGGAGGGTGCTCCAGCTAGCACCAATTCGTTTGTTTAAAGCCAATTCCGTAGTCATGGCATTGCATCTGGTGTGCTCTGTTGATTTAGATAGCGACCGTAGTGAATATTTCTCAGAACAGTAAGCTGACTAGCACGCCTTTGCACTCCAGAGAGATTTTGTCACCGACAAAATGATTTTTGTTGCGAAAGCAACACTACGCGAGTCGCCGAGCCATTTCGCGGAGCTGAGGAAAGGCCGTACTGCGCGTGCACGAGGAGCAGTGACGTCACATGACGCACAGTTGGCGCGCCGCCGCCGTCGCTAGGCAGGTGACTCAGTGGTGCCGCCGCCGCACTCGCCAGTTGCACATGCGCAGTAGCGGCGCATCGCCATCGCCCCTCTCTCTCTCCTCGTTGTTTTCGCAATCGTCCAAGTGTAACCAGAGATAAAGCACTGCCAATTTTTTCTGCTATTTCTGGAATGAAGACCATCTTCGAAAAATATGTGAACCCCTTATCTCTGGCGTACTTGTCTAACTATGCTGTTTTTCTGTTGTGATTTGCAGCCATTGGAATACTTTGCACGCAGTTTTTTACAGGGTTGAAAATTACTTTGTGCTTTGAGTTGCAAATCTAGCTGTTACTTGAGGTTCCAGTTTGTAGACCTCAACATCTTTCCAGGAGAAAGGTGAGTACGCTGGTGCTAGCACCCTAGAGCCAAGAAAGGTTTTATCCTTTTGCTTCGGCAAAATCAAAAACTCTTAAGAGGGCTATTGCGGCCCCTTTCCTAAAATCCGCACTCGTCAAGTGATTCGCTCAAATGATGCAAGAAAGCTTTCGAGGCGAGGTAGCCAGATTGCGCAAAGCAGGGTTTCCTGGCCACGTGATGACTGCTGTGACCGAGGCACTGCTATAGAAAATCAAGGGAAGGCAAAAAAAGACACGGAGACCAGGAAGACTGGGGAACGCCGAAACTGTTTATTCCATACATCCACAAGGTGTCCCACAACCTAAAAAGGGTGGGCAACAAGCACGGCGTCCCGGTGGTTTTCTCGGCGCCGTGTAAATTGGCCAAGATCTGCCCTAAGGTCAGCAGTAGTGGCCCTGCAACATCTGGCTGTGGGGAAAAAAAACACGCGAAGCCCTTTTCTGCTCGGTGTGCCATGGGTGTAGTCTATGGCATCCCCCTTCCTTGTGGTAAAGTGTCCGTTGGCCAGACTGGGCGCCCTGTTCATGAACGGGGCAGGAAACATGAAAAAATGTTGGAAAACGCATCACACTCAAGCACGAATCGACCCGCCCATTGCCGTTCTTCCAAGGATTACAACGATCAGAACTGTGAGCCACTGCTTGCCAAGATCAAAATTCTGACGAGGATCAAAGATGGATGAGCTCGGGAATTATCGGAAGCCTTTTTTATCATGGCAAGAGGCCATGTGTGTCACCACTACCTCTGTCTCCCTCCATACCAGCGAATTCTACCTGCTTAGAAATAGTGGAAGAAATGCAGTTTGCTCTCCTTAATCTTCGTTAACTTATTAGCCGCCATCTTGATTGGTTCGGTTTTATGGGGTTTAACGTCCCAAAGCGACTAAGGCTATGAGAGACGCCGTAGTGGAGGGCTGCGGAAATTTCGACCACCTGGGGTTCTTTAACGTGCACTGACAACACACAGTACACGGGCCTCTAGAATTTCTCCTCCAAAGAAATTCAACCGCCGCGGCCGAGATCGAACGCGCGTCTTTCGGGCCAGCAGCCGAGCACCATAGCCACTGAGCCACCGCGGCGGCCCGTCACCTTGACTAGAAAAGACAAAGAAAAAAAGTGCGACCTCACTTTCCTCTCTACCTTTCAAGAAAAGAAAATGCATCACCAACTAAGCGCGCATTGCGTTTTATTAATATACTTGAGGCTAGCATAGAATTGTTTTGCGGGAAATCATTTCCTTTTTTCGAATCCTTTATCCCTGAAATAATTGGGGCACTCAGGTGTATGCAACCGCAAATCAACGACGGGGGCAGATCTCTGGTTCTAGCTGACTAATGCAGTGCTCTACTCTCTATACGGCTGCTTACTCATTCGATCGAAAAGGGCGCAACGGTAGCGATCACTGCTATACGACATTGCGTCTCTTTGCCGTGCGTCACGTCATCCAGCTGCTGTTTCTACGCCACGTCATCGGCTTCGTGCGGCTTCTTGACAGCAAAGAAAGTCTCTCGATCCGCGCGAAACATTATCGCGGCTGTGTAAAAAAGCGCGCGCTAGCATGCTTAAACGTAATCTAACGTAACGCGACCCCTACTGGTCCTCTTGCTACCGATCATACAGGAGCAATAAATTGGTTTGGTTTGGTTTATGGGGTTTAACGTCCCAAAGCGACTAAGGCTATGAGAGACGCCGTAGTGGAGGGCTCCGGAAATTTCGACCACCTGGGGTTCTTTAACGTGCACTGACATCGCACAGTACACGGGCCTCTAGAATTTCTCCTCCAAAGAAATTCCAGCCGCCGCGGCCGGGATCGAACCCGCGTCTTTCGGGTCAGCAGCCGAGCACCATAACCACTGGGCCACCGCGGCGGCGGAGCAATAAATTACGACGGACCCTAACGTCCAGCAAACAGCCTTCACTAAACAACTTCGATCCGAGCTGGTTGCTACGCCATTTAGCGCTGTCCCACCGTATGGCGTTTAATGATAATCGTGATTTCATTGCACCAAGGGCAGCCTGGTTAGTGCGCGTCATGTTAGTCTTGCGATTAGTAAAAGCAAGGCGTCCTCAGAGCCCCGTATTTATAAGCAGTTCGCGCGACCACAACGCTAGGGTAGAATCCGAGGGCAGGGTAAAGCTTGCACACGCCAAAAAATTGGTGAGCACCCAGGCCTCCCTGAAGTTAAACCCCCCGCATCTCCTATACGAGGAATTTGCTTAAACCGCTGTGCTACTCCTGCGGTCGGCAATGGCTTCGCCACAGACGCTTTACCCATGCTCCACAGACGCAGACACAAAAAAGTTCTGAATCTTAGTCTGCCCTCACAAGCTTTCAACTAAAGCGTTTTCATAGCCGCTTCATAAACTCTACCGTGTTCTCTGAGACTTGCCGTTTGTTTGTTAGCGCACTTCTTGAGCAAGCAACTTTTTTTAATTTATATAGTCATAGCGGCTGAACGAAAGAGCGCCAGTGCTTGCAATGGGTCACGACTGAACAATAAGCTTTTTCTTGCACTTACTTTGACCCGTAAATCAGTACCATATGGTAATGCAATATTCTTAGTAAAGGTGATCAGATGCATCTCCCTATGCCAATGTGTGCCTTCTATAATGGGTTCTTTGTGTTGAGGCGAAGCGCCGTCTAAACGACAGGCATGAAGCGCATGGGCCTTGTAGTACGCTCTTCACTTTGCAAGATTTGGTAGCCATCACTGACACATGGCGCCAGGCTGAACAGGTCTCAGTTTGTCAGTATACGCTGGAACGGCGTACAAGCACAAGTGTCATTTGATTTATTCAGAGGCCGAGTATGGTGATATATGTCAGTAGGTACTCCAAAGAATTTTACAATGCGCGCTGCGCGCCTCTGGATAATCAGCTGCTCATGCGAGAACAGTACCTGGTTGCGGAGTAAACATAATGGCAGCTACCCAAGGACCCTGTATTGAACTGCACGAATACAAACATACAAAAGAGGCGAGCAAACAAAGAAGAACACACTGCTGTATTCCTCGTCTCTTGTTCCTTTTGTCGTTCTCGTTGTAAGATACAGAATGCTTAACCAACTAGCCCGCGAAAATGTTGTTACTCAAGGATGTTTTTGATAAACCATACGTCCGCAAAAAAACCTCTCTTGTAGCACAAAAGAACTGCGAGAACATTTTTATATACAACCTGGGTGTCCTGACGCCGCATACTCAAAACAACAAAATATTATTTTCTAGCGACGCAGCTAATATTTCGCACCTTAGGTGCAGGGGCAGCCATCTATAAATCCAGTAACTGCGAGCACACGCGGAGTGGGCCTGACTGGGCTTGTAAATACTTCATTACTTGTGCTCCGCACTCAACGCGTGGCAACCGAGCTCCACTCAGTGGAGCAGTATGTGGCAAGCTCGAAAAAGAACAAGCAGCGCGAAACCAGTAACCTCAGAAAAAGAAGGTCACAGGCGTGGGCTCTACTGCACTTTATTTCAGGCGTTCCGTGTTTCGCGCTTGTTACGTGTCCCCGTGAAGTTGTATGGATTGTAGTAATATGTACTATTATGCAGGCTATTATGCATTGCCGTTGAAATAATGGTGTGCGCTGTTGATAGCTGATTCTGAAAGGAATAAACTAATCGACCGCCTAACTTTTTTCAAGAGGTGTGTAACAGATATCTGTCCGTCTTTATTAGGAAACGTAAATGATAGGTGGCTGGCTTATACAGTTCCGCACCCTTGTGTTCTTTGCAGGCTCGGGCTGGGCCATACTCTGCTGTCGAGACGTTATGTCTTCTGGACCAGGTGCTCCCGACAAGGAACGTGGCCTTTCAAAGCCAGACGGAGAGATGTCTAAGCTGTCCACTCGTAAGAGACGCAAGCCCAGCGCGACAGTCGGCAAGGAGCAAAAAAACGAATCTCACCCTCCTCAAGATGCCGAGGAGGCAGTCAAAGCAGGATCTTCCTTTAAGGTGCCTTGCAGGCTGTCAACTAGTGCTGCTGACAACCGCAGTCGGCGCTCATTAGCTGGAAGCTCGACCAGCCGCCTTAAGGGCGCAACCATCAAAGTGGAAACAGCGGGGCCAACTTCAGACGATCCCGCTTCGAAGCCCGCAAAGCCAAGCCATGCTGAGAGCCGTAATGCGCCGCATCCTGAACGCATCGCAGAGAATCAGCCATCGCAGCAAGCTCGGGATAAAGCTTCATATCTAAAGCACTCACGCCAAAAAACCAGCCAAGTGGCCTTCGGTGTGCAAGAGGCTCCCTCGGGTGGTGATACAAAGCAGGCGGACGTGAACGTCACGCTTACCGCCACCCAACCTCCTAGCTCTCATCCCACGACGTCTACCAAAAAAAACGCGGGCGAGACTAGCCTGGCTTACCCGCAGAGCGCAGTAGCCCCACCAGGCGACCCGGCTTCCGATGGCTTAGTGCCGGATATTGCACCTGCCGAGAACCCGGCACCTCCCGCCAAGGGTTCTAAGGCGATTCCAAGGAAGAGCACCATGTTGAGCCCAAATTGGCATGGCCTGAGAAACTTCGATTTGGCCGACATGGTAAGTTGCCAATTTGAACATTTCATGCGGAGATGTCTTGTATTATCGGAGCATGGTGGGAATTTAGCTGCATCTGCTTTTATATGGGCAGCGGCCTGATGCAACGGACGAAAAGTAGATGGTGTCGAACACTCACGCCAACACCAGGTTTATTTCACTTCTGAGCAGGGCGCTTTATGTTAAACATTTGGAAGGCGCCCGCTACTTCCAGCAGGAGAGAATTCGCCATATAGCGTTTGGTTTAGGGTCGGGGAAGAAAATCAAACGTAAACAGGGAAACTTAGGGGCCTTCTTACCCACATTGTTAAAGAAAAAAAAATATTATATCGTTTACATAGCCTGTTGTGGTGTCTGTAACGAGTGCCTAATGTTCTTGCAATTTTCGCGCCCGAACTTTGGTTGGAAACTTTGCACTACCTCTAAATGGTATGCGTGAATTATAACCTTCAAGAATGATCGAGTACCTTCTATTTTATTATCACATAAAGTTTCAGTAATTAAACTTGCTAATGTAGCTTATTTCACCCACTAATCCCCTTAATTAAACATGAAAGTGTCCGTACAAAGTTTTGATTGTCCTTAGGAATTTTTTGGGGTGGGCGATTTTCAAATTTTGGGGTTCGTCACATTTTCAACTTTGGCGGTGCTCTGTCATAGATATCATAGATGCTCTATCATTGGTGGTCACGTGGTGTTGATGGCGTCACGACATTTTCAGTTACATTCATGATCGCGGTGAGTCCTCGTACGAGTGCTGGCGCAGTGGCGCAGCGGTTAAGCGCCACTGCCGAGGATGGTGTCTACTTCAAACACGGCCACCGTTTGGGCTTGGGCGGCGCAGCTTGCTCATTCGGAGCTCCCCTAAGGCTATTACGCAGCGCCATGATGGGCGCGTGGGAATTGCATCGAGTTTAGCAACGATCGTCGCTTCCTCAAAATCCGTTTGCTCACAACACAAGATCACGTAAATTTTTTCCATGAGTCAGAAAATTTATTTACAAATAAGTAGGAATGATCTTCTGAGACGGCATGCTAAAGTATTTCGCATTTATAATTATGATCACTGGTGCAGCGCTTGACTATTATGTCTTACATTCATTTTGACATCAAATCTGTCAGCCTTCACTGGTAATTTCACTCTTAAAAGTAGTATACCTTCATTTGTAACACCGTAAAAGTAAAAATACCACTGATAACTTAGGCCGAAGCTACCTAAATTAATTCTGGTCCTGCACAAATACTGTCTTGTTCTCGTGTTTTACCATGTAAAAGGTTTTCTTTACCATATAAGCACATTGGAACGTGGGAAAGGGCGCATATTAGACTCTCATATTTAATGACATAACTCTGCAATTCCGGTTCGAGTAATACAAAGCTCCTCTTTATCTTCAGGTGAGAAGTCCTCGTGAGACCTTTGGCAGCAGCGCAGGAATGCTCCTTAAGGGGCAGATTCTCATCAGCCTCGTTGCTGCGACCATGCTATTTTTCATAGTCGCCCTCTTCTTCCTAATCCCCACGACGACACCGAAAGTAAAAGACGGCTTCTGCGTGACAGACGACTGCCTTTCACACGCAAGCCTTCTCGAAGAGAGTCGAAGCACAAAGTTTGACCCCTGCCACGATTTCAGTGCCCACGTCTGCTCAAACTGGTCACCGCCCAGACAACGAGAAGAAATTAGAGATTTTGACACGTCCGCTATGGTAGACATGGTCTACTCATGGCTCCTGGATCTGAGCACGACTCTGCAGGAAGGATCCAAGGCGTTCCCCGTGGCTAATAAGGCACTGGCTATGATAGAGTCTTGCATGAGCAACTCCTCCACTTACGGAACAAACCTGAAGCTTTTCCGGCAATTTCTGAACGAACTCAGCCTGCCTTGGCCGAATCCACCAAATCAAGATATCGACGCGCTTGGCGTGCTCGTCAATCTGGCCTACAATTGGCAGGCTCCCTTCTGGTTCAAGGTGAGAGTGTCTTTGATGCATAAAGGGTTCTACAAAGGCAGCCGCAGCATTAATTTGTCGCCGTCTCCTCTGATAACCCTCTACCGCCAGCAGCACCGCGCTGTTATCAGCGACGGAAAGGACGCCTACTACAAGTACTGGATGGCCTTCTACATAGCCCTCTCCAGCGACATGAAAACAGCCAGCAAAGAACGGGCGCTTCAGACGGCCGAAATGGAGAGTGACATTTTTGAGTCTATCAAAGAGGCTTTACACGCCTCACCAAAAGATTCGGCTGTGTTCCCGATAAGCGAGCTCGAAGTGTTCACGAACCACATAAGCTCCCACCGATGGTTGCAGTTGCTCAAGAACGCTACCGCCTTGAATCCTGAACTGACTGAGGATGACGTTGTTGTTACGACCAATGTACTTTTCCTGCAGACAGTGGGCTACCTGTTCAAGAAATACACCAACGCTCAGATCTTGGATTTTCTAGGGTGGCAGTTTGCGCAGCACTATGCACCTGTGTCAGACAGCGCCCTTCTGGTGGCGCGTTACGGCGATCACAGGACAGCCAGAAGCTTGCGACCCGCCTTCTGTGGATTCCACATCGAGGTGCCTTATAGGGTGCTCCTCCTATCCCTGCGGTTTGCGTCGCGGCTAACGCACACCGACAAGGAACTAGTCGACGCCGGCTTCGACCGCCTTGTATCGACGGCTGTGTATTTGCTCAACGATTCTATTTGGTTGGACCCAGAGAGCAGATCCTTGGCCACTGACAAACTTCGTGTCGCGAGTTTGCGGCTGTGGCCTCCCGCCAAATTCCTCAACGATACAAACCTGGAGGAGTTATTTCGAGCGTTTCCGGAAAAAGAAGAGTCGTTTGGCGAATACTTCATCAACTCGCGCCGGAGCATTCGAACAATCAAGAGAACGCCAGACTTCGACACAGTGCTTGAGATGCCGGAGAACTATGGCCTGCCGTATTTCGAGTACGATTACGTAGAAAACACCGTAGGTGTCGCGATCGGTGCGGTGGCCCGTCCGCTATTTTACAGCCAAGGCACTCTGGCCATGTTCTATGGCGGATTTGGCTTTTCGCTCGCCTTAGAGTTGGTCAAGGCGCTAGACCAGGAGGGACTCCAATGGCACCCCGATGGACGGCTGGTCGACTCGTTCCTCAGCGCACACTCGCAGGCTCTTTTCGAAGCCAAAAATAGGTGCTCTAACAACAGCGAGCTGGCCGGTAGCAGAAGTGTGTTTCCCGAAATACCGGCGCTGCAGATAGCATACTCTGCATTTGTCGACGCAGCCAGTGATGCCGGGAACACAACGCAGATAAGCACCGAGCTTAACGAAGAGAAGGTATTTTTTATGACCATCTGCCACATGACGTGCACCCGACAGGACGTCAAGAACCCCTTCTCGGTTGACTGCAACAAACTTGTGCGCCACTCTGCGGCTTTCGCAAAGGCATTCCGCTGCCCGGAAGGGTCTCGCATGAACCCGAGAAATAAGTGCAACTTTTTCGATTGATACGAGAATTTTGTGATGTGAGAATTTTTAAGCTTTGCGACGGAACTGTGAGTTTGTGTGCATACAAAGAACATTGACTACCATGTGTAATCTTGTGTAATCCGTAAACAATATCTTGTGTAATCTATAAGGAAGTGGTGAGAACTTTGGAAAACTGCGGAGATTTGTATCTTTTTTTTTCTATTTTGACTCATCTCATGTGATGTGGTGATAGCCTTGTGATAGCCTTGCTGTCGGGTATCAAGCGGCGACAGAGAATTTTCAAACAGCCCTAATCAAGGCTGAACTCATAAGGTTGAAATATCCCTCTTACGCAAAGAAACCGAGGCGGCTGCCATACTTTGTACCTAGCTATATTTGATCTTGTATGTTTGGCCGGTTCTAGAAACCGATGCGGCTGCCATACTTTGTACCTAGCTATATTTGATCTTGTATGTTTGGCCGGTTCTAGAAACGTTCTTTTGTATTTTACCATTGGAGTCATAGTGACCAAGGCGAAAAAGTGGCGTACTCTTTGCTAAGCATTCTACAGTCGGTTTGCAAAAGAGCGTCTTGCTGCGCTGAGATTTCACTGCAACTACCAAATTGTTGCCCCTTGTGTTAGCGGGGACGTAGCCGTTCAAAGTGATATCTTGTTTTCTTTGCGAGTCACTCTTTGCACACTATAGAACCTGTTAGCGTAACCTGGCGACTTTTGGTGCGTTTTCTTCTCTATTCAAGTGGACATGTGGCGCTTAATTTTTAAGTTACGTTATTTGCTTAGCCAGTGTTAAGTCATCCGTTTGCATTAGCGGTGTATCCAAGTGTTGCATCAATTGATGCCTCTGTCAATTAGTTCGCCACGCCATGTTATTTTGACCTCTCAATTTTTCTTTCGTCTCGGACAACATAAAAAAAATTAAGTCAAAATAGGTGGCATTGTGGTTAAAATATAGAAGCTTCTTTTAGCGCATGGTTGTATTTTCGCTGAGCTCGTAATTTTTTAACGCTAATGGGTTCTTTCTCGCTGCCAGAAAAAAAACTTACAAACGAAACGCATCCAGCGTAATAAACATGAAGTTTTTTGACGTTTTCCTGGAATTAATGTCGCCTGAATGCTGGAGCCCTCGGGGGCCTCTTTTTAGCAAACGTTTCTGCTCGAGAGTGCGACCTCTCTGTTCATGCAGTAGGCGACTTTTCATTAATTGGCAGGAGGAGGACGAGATATCATCCAAAAGTTGTGCGAATGAGTTGCTCTGCCTTTCTCACGCAGTTACGGTTTTTGATCTTCGATGCCACAGCCAACATCCTAATTCTTGCGAGCGCCACCTTTATGCTTGGCAACCGCGCTTGTAAGTTCGCAGGCGGAAGTGTTCAGAATTGTGCGCTCCTTGAGGTGTTTTTCAGTCTACCATATTGCGAGTACACCCCCCCCCCCGTCCCCCTCCATGGTTTATTTGTGCGGATTATTTTGAGATGTCGAACTCCAATATACTAGAGAGTAGCACAGGGCGACTTTTTTGTGAGTCTTTCGTGCGCTCATCCGTACTAATACTGTCTACTAACCCCTTTAATGAAGACATTTATGGCAAATTGAAGTTTGCCAACTTCGATTTGTTGTTGTTCTGACGGCAAAGCGTGTAGTTTCAATGAGAACTGAGCGTTTATAAGCTTTTCAATGTTAAAGTTGCCGCAGCCGCATGTTTTTCTGCCCGAGGAGTTTTTATGTTCAAGGACGAGAGGCATTGAGAGACGGGGACGGGCGGGTTGCTGTCTCTATGCCTCTCTTGCGCGTTTCACGCTGTGCTCAACGGTGACCAACTGGCCTATCTGAACTTCCGAACAAGTAAATCCGTTTCTTTTTAAGTTTTACGTCACATCTTTGAGTTTAGGCCACAATATTCTTTCACTCCCGGTGCTGATTGCACTCATTCTACGAATTTGAGCTCTGGCAGAAAAAACGTTTTTTTTTTAAATCAGATTCACCCATAAACTAATGCATCCATTCCGACCGAGAAAGTATCAGAGATTCACGAACTCGGCCTGTAGTGAGAAACTGACAAATTTTCAAAGACGTTATACCGAGTATAACGTGCTAAGGCACTTTGTTTCGAAGTAGTGTGATGATTGCGTAAACATTGCCTTATCCTTCGAAATTTCTTCACTCTTATCTAGACGTTGCCTTACATTGTCGTCTAAGACAATCCCTTTAAAATTTTTGTACTAGGTCGCCGTCTCCTAGCCACACCGTACTCAATCATTTCATCTGAAAGGTCAAAGCTTGAAGCTCCCAGCTCGAAGCTTTAGAGACCCATCGGTTTTTTTAATTATTGCTACTGAAGCTGTGCTTTTGTAGTAAAACTAAACATTTATGGTGTTGTCCTGCATGCATATTTAATTTGCAGTGCTGGAAAAAGTATGGCTGCACGAAATAGAAATTCCTCACTTAGGAAAGCATCTTATCTGCAAATATTCATTAATGCATGAAACTGATACCTCTCAGTTTTCTACGAACAAAAAGACAGTGTTGTTCTTAGCGTTCCTTTACAACAATCAAAGGGGCAGATGTCCTAAGTACCGAACTCAGCCGAAATAATAGTCTTAACTGGCAGCAGTTCATGCGTATCTAAATTAAGATCATCAGACTCACACCCCTTAATGTACTAAGTATTACTGCTACCTGTATGCGTATGTTGTTCCTATTATTTCTTACAGTTTGTACTTGTGATAAAGATAATGATCGAAATGCACTGGAAAGTTTTGTGAGCGCACTACCCTTTCAATTGCTACCCGCGCTTGCCTCCGCAAAATGATCGAAATACACTGGGAAGCGCGCTTTATACCATGAGACGTTCCCTTCGACTTGCTTCACCTGAAACAAAACTGTTAGCCTACATTTCACTTGTCCGCTCAGTTATTGAATAAGGTATTATTGCCTGGTTGCCCTACACTAAACAATATATTGATAGATTAGAAAGTGTTCAGCGAAAAGCTGACCGCTTCATTTATAACAAATACGGTCGCCATGACTCTCCCTCACTGCTTTTACAAAAAGCCGGCCTGTCTACAATTCACACACGAGCCAGACTGTTGCGGCTTAAGTTCTTGTTCCTCCTCTTGAATAACGACACAAAACTTGATAAAACTGGATACCTGCTTACGCCTTATACACGTGTCACAAGAACAAAACATGAAAAACATCTGTCTGAATATAGATACCACAGTGATGCATTCAAATTTTCATACTTCCCGCATGTAATCCGTGAGTGGAATATGTTGCCTTCTGAAATTGTAAGCCAGCTCACTCCTGAAGCATTCGTGTCGAAGGTAGCAAACCACTTTCAAAACGGTTAACATTGTCACCATGTGTCATTTACCATGTTTCTTTCTATGAGAGTGAAAAGTTCCTTCTCTGCAGTCTTTTATTGTGTACTTTTTCATGCATATTTGCACCCAATCCTGTTACGGGATCAAAGAGAGGCCAACAGTATGTAATAAATAAATAAATAAATAAATAAGGCTACGGTCGCCGGCGCCATACATGCGGCGCACATCTCTTTCACGGCGAGCGAACACTTGCGGAAGTCCACGGGATTCTGGCGGACTAGCCGAGAAGGCGCTCGCCGGTCTTTTATACGACACACAGCAGTGTCGCCAATTCACACAAGCTGATACATTGCACGAGGAACATTTTGTCTGTTTTTAATCTTTGCAAATTTTCATGTTCTTTCGAAAATACAGCAGAATGGTTGCGTTTGTGTCAACCAGTACAACATGATCATAATGTTTGCAACAAGTTTACCTCAACTAGGTCTGCAATAAATATCTTCATTTGTAATTTTGCATTCTTTCATTTCAAAAGTGCGTTCACTGATGTTCCGTATTAACCCAAATTCATGACGCTGACGTAGGCATCATATTGAAAAGTTGTACTAGGAGCTGCTATGCATGCTTATATGTCAGCAGTAAAGCGTAAGAACATAGCGGAGCAACGATGTAACGCATGTTAACACAGATTACACTGTCTCAAAACTTTAAACTCAGTTATATTTATCTTCTGTGAAATGCGAAATTAACGTTGTACAGTCGTAAGCACGTCTGTGTAGAGACCTCGAAGTACCTGCTTTTGGCTGCATGAGTGACGCCTACAGGAAACTGCTTTTTTTTCGATTGCCCACATCTGAGCACGTGTCAGTACGCTGATGACACTTCCATTACTTTTTTCGCCACACTGAACCGCAGCCGGAATCGAAAACAATCGCCGCTGAAGGCGCTTAAGGCCGGGAAACCAAAGCCCAAATAACTATTTTCGGTGCGCGTAGCAGCAAACGTTCTCCTGTAGCGCATATTTCGGTCTACCCAGCACGCATCTGTGGAACATTTATCTCATGCAACGGGATAGTAAATGGTCGCATCATAGCCCCTATGTCCTGGAGTAATCTTACAGACAACGGAAGCTTGAATCACCTTTTTTACCCAAGCGACAAGCCTTTGTAATGACTTCAATACGACTACAGAATTGAAACTCTCTGCGAAGCTAATTGAGCTTCGCCAAGAGTGGCGGCCATTGTGTTGTTGGAAGATTACGGTACAGGGTTAGTGCTATACCGCCCTCGCCACCCAGTTCACTTATTTGTGAGTGCAGGTCAGCCAAATAAAGACTTCGCTCCAGTGCTACGTCAATGCCTTCGTCTGTTTACGACGTTGTCACCTGTACGTGACTATATCAAGTGCATTCTCTGTGCTGTGAGTGTTTGCATGACATGTATACATTCCAATGTTGTGACACATGCATGTTTCACGTTCTACAGAACTCCGTCGTCATCGGAATTGTGACCGCAAAATGTGGTTGCCCACCTACCTCCGCAGTCACGTGGCCTTGAGCCGTTATCGCGTGTGGTGGCACACAGGACAACGAACGACTTCTTCTGGGAATGCGGGCTTGAGTGCTAGGGTGCTTCTCCATCCCTGCACATTGCGTCACGGCTAATACAGACCGACAAGGAATTGGTCGACGGCCGGCTCCGACCGCCTTGTGTCGACGATTGTTCGCTTGTCCACGATTCGACCTGTTTCGATCTGGGGTGCAAACCTTGGACACTCACAAACTTGGCGCTTCCAGGATGCCGGAAAACTACGCGTTCCCTTATTTCGAGTGCAGCTGCGCAGGCAGAGCTGCAGGTGTCGCTGTCGGTGCGGTAGGCCGCCTACTATTCTACAGCATAGGAATTCCGGCCATGTTCTACGGCGGGTTCGTCTTCTCCGTCGCCTTTTAATAATAGGTCAATGGGTTCGACCAAGAGGGCCCCCAATGGCACACCGGCGGACGGCTGGTCAATTCGTTCCGCAGCGCGCGCTCTCGGGCTGTCTTCAAGCAAAAATAGGTTTGGTTTTGTGGGGTTTAACGTCCCAAAGCGACTAAGGCTATGAAAGACGCCACAGTGGAGGGCTCCGGAAATTTCGACCACCTGGGGTTCTTTAACGTGCACTGACATCGCACAGTACACGGGCCTCTAGAATTTCTCCTCCAAAGAAATTCTAGCCGCCGCGGCCGGGATCAAGCAAAAATAGGAAATTCAAAGGTACACTGAAGAGGATTCTGAACTTGTCTTTTTGCCGCGGGAACTCGATCTACACGTTCCTAGCATTCTTAGAAACTGCGACTTATTGCACTCTGTGGCCGATTTCCCTAATTGAATCGAATTAACGTCCGGCTCCCGCCTTTACTTTTTGAATTCTCCGCGTACGGTGGGCGGAGTCGACCAACGCGTGAAGTGCCTTTCAGCCAGCTCCGTGGAGGCTTTGCTTTCGCTTTATTTTGTTTTTTAGGTCTCTATGAATAAATAGTTTCATTCGCATATAATATAGCCGCAAAATAAGCCCGCAGAAATAAAAATACGCGCGGACTATTTGCTACTACGGACTACTACGTATTACTCCGCCGATGGCAGAGCGGCAAGCCGCCACGGGACTGGGTGAAAGGCGCTCCACGCGTTGGTCGACTCCGCCCACCGTACGCGGGAGAATGAAAAAAAAAAGGCGGTTGCTGGACGTTCATTCAATTTAATTACAGAAATCGGCCACACGGGCAATAAATCGAAGTTTCTAAGAAAGCTCCGAACGTGTAGATCGAGTTCCCGCGGCAAAAAGACAAGTTCAGATTCCTCTTCAGTGGACCTTTAAAGAGAGTTAAAACGGCGGAGAGGAACTTTTTCCCGAAATACCGACGGTGCACCCAGCCTACTCCGTTTTCCCTGACGCAGTCAGTGAAGATGGGGTTCCAATTATGATGATCAAATAACTCATGAAGAGAAGGAATTTTTGATGACCATCTGCTGAATGACGTGTACTCTAAACGACGTCAAGAACCCTCTCGCGGCTCACTGCATCAAAACTGCGCGACATTTTTCGGCTTTTGGAAAGGCCTGCCGCTGCCGAGAAGATTCCAGGGTGAACCCAGAAAATAAGTGCTCGTTTTTTGACTGATTCAGGTATTTTTTTCGTGCGAGAACATCTGAAATATGAAGACGTCACTATGAGCTTGTATGTAAGCAAATACCACCGAGTGGACTGTGTTCACGTGGTACTTTTATTCAAGCGCATAACCTCTCACGTAATCCTCTCGGAAGCTGTGAGAAATGTGGAAGGCTTCGGTTGTTTCCACCCTTTTTTGTTTGCGTGTTCTCTGATCTGGTGTGTGTGCTTTAAGCCTCATCCGTGTTTGCACTTGTTTTACGAGAGCTTTGCGCTTGAGTATTGTGTCGCGACGGAGAAAATTTTTCAGTAATAGCTATCACAACTAAACTAAGAAATTTGGAATATTTTCACACCTTCAGCAATTAGACCGATGTGCCTACGGAGCTTGGGTACCAGTCCTTATCTTGGCCAGGAACCATCGACACTTCTCGTGAAATTTTTTTGTAATATTCTTTTGCGGTTATTACGGCCGAGGCAGAAAAATGGAAGTATTCTTGCAAGGAATTTTACTATGGATATGGAAAAGTGCATATTGCCACGCTGCGATTCCAGTGCAGCTGCCGAAAATGGTACCGCTTTTTATATTTATCTTGAATGCAGCTGTTACACTGATGCCATCTCTGCTTTTACGAGTTGCTGTTTTCAGAGTATGGCACTGTGTAGAAAAAACTGCTTGCTATACTACACGAATTATGTGTATTTTTCTCTCTATTAGGGTTGGCGGTAGGCAGTCCATAATTTAATTGCGTGCATTATTAGAATGCTTTGAGAATGGGCAATCATCTGATTACTTAATTGTGGATCATGGTGCTCAGTAATCATTATGTTGTGTTGTGTGCGAAATTATGTTGGCCTCTCAATTTTTCGAGTGCCTCGTAAATTAAGATGATACAAAGTTTTATTCACATTTCGTAACTTTGTGATTCGCAAAGAGAAATTGCAACACTTTCTCTTTTCGAGAAAACTTTTATATGCACTTAGTTCTTTATTTCTGCCCACTGATGGGTTTTTTTTTGCCGCGGCAATGGAAACTGAGAAGCAGTGAAACACAACCAATGCGACGAAATAATTGAAGTATAGCCGGTGTTTCTTCGAACTAAAGTCCAGTAAGGTAAATAAGGTAAAGTAAGGGCTGAAGTTTACAGTGTCCGGTTTGTACTGCTTTGTACTGACATTTCAATAAGCATGTAACGCGTTCTGGAAGTCGTTGGTTTATTGGTTTAATGGGGCTTAAGGTCCAAAACGACTCAGGCTGGAAGTCGTAACGGCAGTATTTTCCCAACATGCCCACATGTATTTTTCTAATATGCGCACAGCAAATCCGCCTACAGGAATAACCCTTTCATTTCTCACAACACGGCCCATAGAGAAGAGATACGAAGATTATGTATGTGGAAATGAATGCTGGCATTGTGATGCGCAGCTGTCAAAAACTCCACTACAGGGCGTTTATCAAAGACTATAGAGCACGTAGAGGAACAGCTGATTTCAGCACATGTGGCTTATGTGGTTGCCTTGATTTAGTGCCAACTTGAAAGGCATCAATTTCTTCACATTGATCAATGCATAAACTATTGAATCAGGCTTCGAAGGTCTTCTGCGTGGCCATCGCGACGACATATTTATTTTTGAAGTGGCAGGCGTGCAAGTACTCTACGCCATTCCACCGTTTTAATGTGGCTCTACTTAATGCAATGCTGAACGAGGGTCGGTAGTTAAGTCAAACAAATTTTAATTGCACAAGTGTTAATGGCGCGATTGAGATCACTGATTGCTTGAACGTCTCAATCAGCTGCCTAATTTAGCATTTTTTCTTGAGATGCATGCACTGCTCGTAGGTAAAACACCAGTGTACCGACCTTACCGGTCCTACTCACCAGTCGGTGCCGAAGGCGTTTGTCGCCTTTAAGGAGCAGGCACCGGCAGCAAAATTGCGGCTTGGATGGATGCACTTTTACACAGTTATTAATTTTTATTGCCTTTGAAAGGTACTGAAACCAAGAACCGCCGCCCGCCCCACCATCCCTTTTCTGGTGACACAGTTAACCCTTTACTGAGCACCAGCGCCAGCGTTGCACAGTAATTTCATGTCAGTGGAGCATAGCATTAGAGCAGCCTTGCAACTGCCGTTAAAGGGACACTTATGCGAATTGCATCAACCTGATTAAAAACCGCTGTTGTGGCTCCTTCTGGCTTCATTGGTTTTTACAATTTCCTGGTCATCGGCTGAAATTCCCGGCGCCCTTGCAGAAAAGGACTTCGTGGTCAGCGTTTAAAATTAAGCGGATATTTTGGCAAGCCTCATTTACCTGCGACCAGAAACCACCTTAACGCAATCCAGATTCCTTGAGAACGGGGCTGAGGGTGGCGACAACATATTTAGCTTGTTAACTATGTTTTAGCTTTTGAGTCTTGTTATTTTCAGTGAAAGCAGAGATTTTTCCTTTTAACGCAGTAAAATATTGATGCTTGCAACCTTAATTTTTTCTTAGTGTAGCTTTCAGTAATGGAAGCAAGCTGTGTTAACTTAGGTCAAGTCACGAAACACGGTCATTCCTTGGACTTGCAGCGCACAAGCACACGAAAGGGTAGAAGTGGAGACGCACGCAGCGATGACTTTAGAACTGAGTTTGTTCAGATAACGTAAATGTGTGCATAACCAGCAGATCGGTCATGCGATCCAGGTTGAGTTAAGCTTCATGAGAAGCGCCAAAGAATACAAAAAAATTGAGAAAAAATTAGCAAAGATAACCTCCGTCTTCTATTTATGATGCGATAGCATAATAAATTAATTTCTATATACGCAAAAGTCATTATCTACTTATCATTCATAGATCCATCGAAGTCCTCATATTTCTCCTGGCGCAGAGGTGCAGCGGTTAAGCGATGCACCACTGCCCTGCAATGAAGGGTGCTCCCAGCGGTGGGCGTTTTGTGGGCGTGGTTTTCTTAACGAACGACCATTTATTAATTCAACTGCCTCATGCCACGGTGGGCAGTTAGCTCACTATCGGGTGGGCAGGTTGTGATGACGTCAGAATGTCCCGTGACCTTGGTGGCCCATTTACCTCCTATGTTGTTCTCTGAGGACCACTTGCGAGAGTCATGGCCGTGATTTTTCGCTCAGAACGCCGAGAACGCCAGCGACGCCCAGGCCTGATTTTTTGGTGAACGGGACCTTTAGCGCTACCGCGTTAAGTCTGTTAAAGACCGTGCTTGCAGGAAACAATAGCAAGCAACGGACGTGACGCGCACCGAATGGTTTATGGTTTCTGGGCTTTAACGTCGCGAAACAACTGAGGCTTTGAGGTATGCAGTTGTGGAAGGTCCTGCATAATTTAAACCACCTGTGGTTCTTCGATGTGCGCTGACAAGAAACAGAACACGCGCCTCTAGCATTCTGCCTCCATCGAAATGCGACCTGCCGCGGCTGGGATCGACCACCCGTATTTCGAGTCAGCAGCCGAGTGCCGTCATCTGTGAGCCATCGCGGCGCCTTAATCTATTTGGTAACCAAGTTGAAGAAAGAAAGTTGCCCTGCAAGGCAAAAGCAAACATTTTCAGCGCCATTTCACACCAGGCAGACAAAAACAGGACGGGGCGATGCAAGCTGTGGTCCAATAATCTCCTGTCAGTAGCTTAGAAGCGGCGACGTAAAGAGGGACGGTACGTTACAAAACGAATTCGCGTTCCAGTTTTTGCACTCTCTTAGACGCAATAGTGTTTGCTGCTGAGAAGCGTGAACACCAGTTGTTAGCGTTGTTTGATATATTGTGTTAATAAGAAAAATAAGCCACGACATTAAACCAAGTACATGTTCGTTAGCAAGAAAACGTTGATAGACCAGGAGGTGCGACACGACTAGCAGAAAAAGTACAAACAGAATAAAAGCATTCGGCGAATGTTTGGACGTGTGTGCGTGTGAATGAGGAGGAAAATTTTTGACGCAAAATGAGGAGAGGTGTTAACAAGAGGGAATTCATTGTGCAGGAGGTACAGATGTGTGAGGGCCAGTGAGAAGCAACCGAAGTCAAAAAGCTGACGACGCCTCAAGCGCACACCGTTTGCAGAGTGCGCCGTTTCCAGCGAAATACGCCCGGCTGTTATGGCGAGAATGAGCATCATTTGCCTAATGCGCTGTTTCCCTTGCGTTTCTCGCGCACAGTGTTTTGTGGACTTTAAGGTCGAATGCTGACCCGGAAATAGCAGCTTACGTACTCGCGTTTCCGTAATGGTGTGCACTGCCTAGCCTTTGGTTAATTTGTTTTTACTTTAACGTAAACTGAATGTTCTTTATTTTCTGGAACTTCGAGGTTGGTTCCCTGGCACTTGAATAGAACGACGACTTCACCGCTCGTTAGCAGTCTTCTGGATGCCTTGACCTGCTGCCGATGTGCCCTGATTACCTAAAAGTTATACAAAACATCACGCTTGTTATTTTATTCCTTTCATGGGCCTCGAGAAGTACATGTGTCATCAGTTACATGTTTGGTAGGGAACTAGTAGGAAGCATTTTCTCTACCACAGGAACTTCTCGCCACCTCATCTCATGTGCATGAAACATGAAAAAGATTCAATTCAAAAAGATTCTCCCTCTGATTGACAATCACCAATTCTCTCCAGTGACTGCTTTCCCTGACCTTGAATACGAAAGGGACCC